>NC_136486.1:167561697-167741697 GCF_053919585.1 Euprymna scolopes
GCTTCCTCAGACGCTAATAAAAAATAAATCGTATATATATATATATATATATATATATATATATATATATATATATATATATATATATAGCTCTCTGTTGTATCTAACAACGTTTGTTTATTCGATATATATATATATATATATATATATATATATATATATATATATATATATCACACAACGTTTGTTTATTCGATATATCTAACAACGTTTGTTTATTCGATATATATATATATATATATATATATCGAATAAACAAACGTTGTTATATACAACAGAGAGCTTCTGTTTGATTAGATCATTTTTTTTTCAATTTTCTTATGATATTTTAATGAGTAGATCGAAAGAATTAATATAAATTCTAGATGTACTTTGAAGTTGACCACGGTGTAGTTTTTCTTCTTTCAAAGAAGACATCGTCAGGAAGGCTGCATGAATATCAAGAAAAGGCTAGGAAGGCTGGGAGGATTTTTATATAGTAGCAGCGGTGAATGCGTGCGAGCTGTGATGCTCAGTATAAGGGAGACAGTTTCCCAGTTTTGTGATCAGGGCTGGGTCAGGTAATGGACAAGGAGTTATTACAGGCATTTGAGTGTGTTTTCGCTCGCATGGAATCGGATTTGATTAAGGGCAGGTTTTCGCGTTTTAATGTACATAGCTTCAAGTATTTTTAACTTCTTGACGTTAATTTCGTGGTGTATGATTTGTGTGTTGCTGACAGAAATTTCTCTAACATCGGAGGAGGAGTAATTATGTTTTTTGTAAATATAATATTGCACTTGATTTTTTATTATACATGGTAAGGCGACGTGACATGGTAGTCGTTGTATAACCGACATAACTAACGTTAATATTAGTTTTGTTGCTATAGAAGCTGCGCCCTCTAAATTAAACTGATAAATGACGTTAGTTCGTTCTAGTAGTTTGAGGGTAGGAGTTGCATTGTTTTTACTACTATATTTTGGGTTTTAAATTTTTTGTCGTATATGATAAGTCTTATTTTATTTTTGTAGGTGGGAAAAATATCTATGGATAATATTTTTATGGTATTATCTTCTAATTCAAAGCCCGGTTGCATTTGATCACAGTAGAATAGTTTAGTATTAAAATGTTGCTGTTGTGCGATATTACTACTTGTGGGTGTATTTTTTTAAGTTTTGGAACATTGATTTTATTTGCTGGCCGACAATATGGTTTGAAAATCCGTTATTGATGTGTACTTGTTTGATATTTTTAGTTCTAGAAGTGTTTTCTATTAGAGAAGATTATGTTGGAGCAGTTAAGAACGTTTTTGATGACGGTTATTTTGTAATGGTGATAGCATTCGTTCTTAAAATTTAGAATGCAAGAATGTAGGCTGGTGAGGTTTTCAAGAACGTTGAGAAAAGGAATTTTCTTATTAACATTTAGTTCTACGATGAATATTAGGGTGGAACTAGCTTGGAAAAGGTTCTTAATAGTTAGTATTTGTTCGTTGTTGTCTGCTAGAGTGAGTATGTCGTCGACATAATGTACATAGAAGGCTTTCTGGTGTTATCAAATGTTCGGTTTTCGATGTCATTCATGTAGAACTCACTGAAAAGCTGAATATATATATATATATATATATGTGTGTGTGTGTGTGTGTGTGTGTGTGTGTGTGTGTATCCTATATTTTTTTGCGTGTATTGATATTCATATTAAAAAAACTTCTTCTGCAATTTAAAAAGAAAATACAACTTTGTTATATATGGGTCATGGAATTGTATTCATCTGCAAAAGATTTAGCTAGTTTGCATATTCTTTTAAACGTTCATTTTAATTAATTCCCTATTAAGTTTTTTCGGTTTTCTAATGGGATGATCATCTTTAGTTAACTGTTACATGTAATTATATTCATGCAGATATTCTACATGATTTATACTTGCGTAATATTTTTGTAAAAAATTTATAGTAAGCACAAAACTCTTTCTATATCTTTTTTTTTTGTATGCGTTTATATATTTGTTTAAAAAAATTTGCCTACCAAACTTCTCTGTCAGTTTTTTGTCTACAGACATGAAACTTAATACATAGTGTATTCGAACTCATGCGAACCTTTATATTTGGGTTTTAGCCCCGGGAAACCAGTGCAAAAGTGTGAAAATGACAACATGATATTTGCCAGGTGACGGTCGAATGACGGCAATACGAATATGCATGCGTAACATAATAACTATTGGTTCATGTTTTAATTTTTAGCCTTGCAGCAAACATGTGTTCATAGCTCAGGCATTAATGTCAAAGGAAACAGTTAATCGTGAGTTAAACGTTTTGGTTTCGATTCTCGTTGGTGGCGCACGAGTCATTTTTTTTAAATCATTACTATATATTGGGCCCAATATAATAAATACGAAATCTACATTAATTAAAATATCATATTTCAGCGTATTTTACGACCGAGCAATGCCGGGTGGCGTGTATATATATATATATATATATATATATATATATATATATATATATATATATATATATATATATAGGGACAACAAGAGTATGAAATGAAAACACAAAACTATATATTGGTAGATATAGAATAGATCATTTATTTAACAATGGAATACAGGCAAAATTTGGGAGATATAAGGGACTCTTTATGCCAGGGCATTTCGAAGCCTAATGCTTCTCATCAGAAGAGTAGAGAAGGTGTTAGGTAGCATGAGGAAGATGCGGCGTCTAGCGTAAGGTTCATTAGGGACGAAAGAGATTAAGAGGAATTATAGAATATTGGGGGAAGCTTTATTGAATTCCAAATAAATAAGGAGAAGTTTATTATATATAGTATGATATATAAGATTATATATGGTCTTTAACATAGTATTGAGATTCAGGGGTATGTGTATTATAGTTAAATAGGGGTGTATTGTTGCTGCGTGGTAATTTATTTTAACGGTTTGTGGGGTGTCTATTTTCTATGGAGTGGATAATGTTGATTTAGACTGGTGCCATCTAAACGGCAAATGGCAGCTATAAATTCGCTTCTAATTTTAGGGGGGGTTAAAACTGAAAGGTAATATGCGGCAATATATTTATAAGTTTCTGCTGTTATGATATAAGGAGTATGATCATAAGGGTGCGGTCGAAGATTAGGGTGGCAATGCCTATGAGTGCGTTTAACTTGATGCAAAATGTTAAGTATACCTATTGATGTCAAAGTGAAGGAGTAAGAAAACCATTACTACTTATGAGAATGGTAAAAATATACCAAATAATAGTAGGGTAATTATAATAGTACGAAAGATAATAGTAATGAAAATTACAATAATAATAGTAATAATAAAGATGAAAATAAAATAGAAGTAAAATTGAAGATAAAAATAAAGATGAAATAAAGACAAAATTAAAGGTAAGCATTAAAAAATAAACATTAAAGATTATATTACCAATAGTTGTGATAGAAGTAAATTCAAAATTAATGTTAATAGTGATAATGGTACGGTTATGGTAGCAATGACGGGGTTAATAATGATAATAATAGCAGCAATTATAATGATGATTATAATAATAATAATAATAATAATAATAATAATAATAATAATAATAATAATAATAATAATAATAATAATGGTAAAAACAATAATAATAATAACAATGGTAATAGCGTTAAAAAACAATACAGTAATAATAATGATAAAAGCAGTAATAACAATACTTCTACTACTACCTCCAACATCACCACCACTACTACCAATAATAATAATGAAAATACTGTTAATATTAATTATTAGGGGTGTGTAAAAGAAATGGATACAGACAAGTGGGGGGGTCAGAGTAGCAGGAAAAGGGGTTGAGGAGTAAGGGGTAAGTTGTCCCGTACCAAATAAAGAAAAATAAAGAAGATATATATATATATAAACACACACACATATACATATATATATACATATACGCATGTACATACATATATTTATATTAAAAAAAAACACAGATAAAAAAAAAAAAATAAAATATATATATATAGTTTATAATAGTTTGTGCTACATTAGGCATAGTTGAGAAGGATAATTTAATAGAGTTTTTTATTTAGGATCGTGCTGTATATGTGAGCATGCTTGAAAGAATCGTCTACTAATTTAAAGAATTCTTTTGGGATATTAGTTTGGACGTTATTATTATATAGGGGTTGAACCAAATATTGGACTTTCTTCTATTCTGGTTTTTTTTGGGGGGGCGGGGTTCAACTTGTATGAGCTTTTCATTGTTAGGAGTATTTGGCATATGATACTTATAATTCGATCTTGCCTTATTATTTTGCCTAGATTTGCGTTTAGGTTAATATGCCTAAGGGGCTGGATAGTTATGTATATATATTTATATATATGTACATATATATGTATATATTTATATATATATATACACACACACATTTGATTTTATAAAACACGTTATCATTTGATGATGTCATCCACTGTGAACAGTTATCCGTTATTATGCTTACATTTGAAATAGCATTTACTTTAGTCTGTTACGTCTAAGATTGAAATAACATTTTTATCATTGCGCACGATGATTGAATGGGTGCATTTTATTTCAAATGCGTCTAAGCTTGTCTAAATGCGGACACTTCTTCAGGTGGGTCTGTCACGCTTAAGTTTGAAACGTTAAAATTGAATGGAGCCTCAACTTATGAATTGTTTCAGTTTGAAGTTATTGCAAATCAAGCAAAGTTGATTGACTTCGCTCGTAAAAGTATATTTACACACATACAAACGCACACACACATACACACACATGCACAGATACACATGCACACACATGTACTCATGCACCCACATACACAGCACGTGTGAGGAATCTGGTCAGACAAGGCTGAGCCTCGTTCTGATCCGGGCCTTCATCTAAGATCCGTTTACAGAGACACGTTTCTTTAATCCAGATAAAATCCTTGCATAATTTTCTTTTCACTTCGGTTTCTTCTTTGTTCTCTATTTTTTTTTTTTTTTTTTTTTTTGCTTCTGGCATATTTTTATATTTGGGTTTGTATTTAGTTTAACATTTTGTTTTTTGTATTTATGTTTTTGTTCATCGATGTTATCGTTTTAGTTGCAACTACTAACAAATAGACGATTACGACTACTCTTGTCAAAGTGGTTGAATTGGAATGAAGCTTTACTTCTCCACTTGCTATACAGTTCGTATTAATCGTAGTTGCAGCTAACATTGTCCACCTTATAATAATATCTAATGTGTATTTATTCATATTTTTTTATTTTTCTTATTTTATTCTAGCTGCGGATTGGGTATCCTAACGAATGCCAAACATTCACCCGTTATATTCTACATTTCAACAAAGAGATCTTTTTAAGATTCTAACAGCCCTTTAATTGCAATTGTTTTTGTGTCTCTTGCACTTGGTTCACGGGTATATTTTCCATGTAGTTTTTAAAATTGTATATATATATATATATATATATATATATATATATATATATATATATATATATATATATATATACAAGGGCCCGGCAATATTTTTGAACACTAGTATTCGACTTTCCGAGTACCATAGAGTGGCGAAAGTCTGTAATATCACCTTTCTTCTCAATAATTTTTTCAATCTCTCTTCATAATGATCAAACATATACACAACAACATCTCTACGTGTTTCTATTAGTTGTTTTATGGCATCTAGTATTCGTTGAGTTTTTTTCGTTATTTCACGTCCATCATAGACAAGTTGCGCAAGCATTTTCCAAGTATTTCCATTAAATTTAGATCGGGGCTTTTTGTAGGCCATTGCAAAGTAGTCATATTCACTTTAGCCATCCATTATTTGATGAGTTTTGACACATGGATGCTGCAATTGTCTTGCTGTGGAACGAAATCATTCCCCAAATCTCTTCTTACCCTTACTCTTCTCGTCCAGCAACTGTTTGTAGCTTTCGCTGTTCTGTCGTCCTTTCAGTCACTCCAACCATATATTTCTATTAGCAAAGATCATACCCCAAACCATAACTCCTCCTCCTCCTCCCATCTGTCATTTGTTCAGTACAACAGGTTCACCCCTTCTCGACCAAGTACACCATCCATCCGAGCCCATACCTAACCCAAACTGCCAGACGCATTATCCGTGCCTTCGACTTAATCGGATATCAACATATGTAAAAATTATTGAGTTTTCCTGTTTTGTCATATTCCAGTACTGCCCCGCGGTACTATGGTTGGCCGTTATTATTTACCTAAATATACAACGCGAGCACTGATTTTTCACTTATTACTTTTCTAATTCCTGCTATTCTCTCCACTATCGTTCGTAACCTGTACCCTCAGAACCCTCGTCATTAACTTCCATTTCATTTCATTTCTAATTGCTAAGTAACGCTTGAGAAATCTGATTCAGTGTCTAAATTCTCTCAGCAACGTTTTGACTGTCTACGATTAAATTCGTCGTTATTCATATCCTTCATTTCCGTATCCGATGATTGTAAGTACCTTAAATGCTTAGTGGATACATACCTTTCTATCACAATAACGATGCAATCATTGCGTCTTATACTTATAAAGAGCTTCAGTTTTAAGATTAAAGAATAATGTGCTGTTAACATTAAATTCCTTACTTGACCGCCAAGAAATTTAGCTTGCCATTATTGTTAAATTAAAGATAACTTTATAAGATTAATATTTATAAGAATCCAAGTAGCAAAATACCGAAAAATAAAATCACTAGACACGGTATAAGTCATTCAGTATATCACGTGTTAAAAACTAGACGTGTCCTTTTCCTTTTATTTTTAAATTTTAAAATGTAAAGAAAATTAAAAATGAAGATATTTAGTATTCTCAGCTGGGAGTTGGATATCATTTGAATAAATCAATTCAAATTTACAATAATATAAATATGTTCAATCCTAAATTCCTATTTTTAAGCGGACTAGCTATTTGATACGTCAAATGCGCATGAACTTTTCCTCTTTAATCTATATATATAAAAGCGAAAATGTATGTATGTACAATTTTCCACAGGGGGGATCAACAAAAACGGGTTTCTCGTAACGATGCCCGATTCTACGCATGCGTCAGATGACGTCATGACGTCGTGACCTGATTTACTTTAAATAGTTGAAAAACCGGGTAAGCATCATATCCGTCGCTTTAGCGCAGTTGGTTAACGCGTTTGTTCATTATCTGAACGTTTTGGGTTCGAATCGTGGTGTGAGATGTGTTTTTTTTAAATTTAAATATTGAACCTTGTATTATTTAAGCCATTTTTTACGTAACGTTCGTTTTCCTGTTTTTTTTTTTGTTTTGTTTTGTTTTGTTTTGTTTTTTTTACTTCGCTTATTCTTAGCGACACCCGGGTATCTACCGATTTTTTAAATTTTATTATCGAAACAGGCTCATTTAAGCCATTTTTCACGTGTTCGTTTTTCTGTTTTCAACGTTTGTTTGCCTTACGTTAGATTTTTTTGTGTTTTTTAATGTTTTGATTACCCCCCCCCCGCTTAATTAAAACGTTGTTTTCTTTTCTTACTTCGCTTATAACAATGCTTCGTCGTCGTAACGCTCGACGACTTTCAAACATCTTTCACTAACTCATTCTGGCTGGCCGATTTTATTTTCAAACTTCGCCTCAGGGCTTCGGGTTCCATCCCCCCCCCCTCGGTTTTTTTTATTTAACACCACACACACCTACAAACACCCGGGCAACGCCGGGTACCCCTGCTAGTCTATATATAAAAGGCAAATGCGGCACGCGCCTTTTTGTATGTCTCGAAAAGGCTTTTTTCGCCGACGGTCCCGGGGGGGTACTATCGCTTAGAAGTGTTTATATACCCCTAGATAATAATATCTACGATTTGGGAACGCGCGTCGCCTCTAGGTTTATTTACCTCGACTTTTATGAGATTCGCGCTATTTCGCCGTGTCGCCTGTTTGTCCTGCGTTTTAGTATAATTAAAGTAAAAGTAAATTCGATCATTGCGTGTTCTCGGCGTCGTGCCGGTTCTTAGCTTTCGGGCCAGACACCCCCCCCTTTTTCCCCCCGCACTCGACACAAATGAATTATTGCACCATTTTTATTGTTATCTTTTTTTGTTTTTATACGTCGATAAAAACTGTTTTAAAAATTGGGAGTTAAGTAGGATGTCCCCCAGTATGAAAGGGTGAATGCGGTATTATGGGGAAAGATACTAGCTGGGAGAAACTTTGGATTTTGTTTAGTTCTGGAGTGACAAGGATGATCAACGACACCCACAATCCCCCCCCCTTTTGAGTTGGTAATGTGCCTAAGTTTTTTGTTCAATGTTGATTTTCAATGTATTTTTAACATGAATAAAGGATTTAATATCTCAAAGTGTAGTATCTGATCTGGCAGATACTGCAAGTAAAGACCATGTGTGGTGGCTACCCCACATATAAGACCTTGGTCAATGTAGGGGCAACCCCTCATACCAATTGTCACTATCCAGCTCCCCTACTCTCCGGGGAGTTGGTCCCCATTTTCCCTTCACTCCTCACATTAAAAATCGGCCTCTAAGATAACCTTTTTGTTTTTTAACTTTGAACTTTTTTTGCGAAAAATTTCTAATAATCACAGCACAAAATAAGCTATATTTAAAATGTACGTTACATTTGAAAAGAAATTCGACACGAGCTTGTTTTTTTGTTTTTTGTTGCTGTTTTTGTCGTTGAAAAATAGGCATTTACTGCCGGTCATTTCCACACCGAGCTGGCTGACACATATTTTCCAAGCCAGCGACACTATCGTTGTCCGAAAATCTTGTTAAAATTTCGGGAGATAAATGAGTTTTGTATCGTATTAAAAAGTTTCCGTCCTACCGCCACATGGTTGAAAAACTCTGCATTATCGACACATGATCTTTCTCCTCTCGCGTCAACACATGCTTTATTCCTCTGCTTTTATTATTCTTCCCCCAGCTTGGTCATTTGCATATGTGTCAATGGATTCATTACATATCGTATTAGTTTCAAATATAGGAATGATGGTATTTTCGATTTCAGATACACAGGTACAAAATCCTCATTAGTAATTGATATTTTGGACAGTTATCTTCACTTTGGTTATTTTACAGCATTTCCGCCTATAGAATTTCTGGACTTCTTCATATGGTTATTCTTTTTACTAGAATCTCGAACCATTTTATTATTTTGGTGCAGATGGTTTTCATTATGCATCCTGTGTGTTTTATAGATATGATCCAGAACCTGAATCTAGTGCTGGAAATAGTCTTGAGTTCACTTATTACCGTCATGAAAGCGCTGGTCTTTGCCTGGTGTGCAGAACAGAAGTGAAAGAAAGAACAAGTGCACGACAGAACAAGATTATATCTTTGTGTTAGCCACGTCTAAGTAGTGTGTTTTATCATCTATAAAAGACGAGCATAATAGAAGACTGTTAGTTATCTCATAGCACTTGAAGGGTTAAAATCGTTAAACGATAGAGATTAATATTGGAAATGTTGTTGGACGAAAAGTATACAACATAATGAGATGCTGATGAGGAGCAAATTGTTCCCAAGATCGATAATAAAAATGATATTATTGAAGAAAAGTCAATTAGATGAAAAAGACCTAATGAAAAACAATTTATTGCGCTAAATACGGTGTCACTGTGTAGCATAACAATGCCGGATGATGCCAGATAACCTTGCTAGCCTAGGATAACTTGGTTGTTTGAAATGAAATTCTAGTTGAAATAAATGTTTGTCTAAATATAAACTAGAAAGATAATGTTTAGAAAAATAGTATAAACAAAATGGGTTTTAGAACGATTAAATAATTAACTATAATTTAGAAACAGGGTTGACCTCTAGCAGTCTGGCGTAGAGGTAACATAAGATTACGTGGATCTTAGAATGAGAAGCGGAGATTAAAATCGTTAGTTTAGTGAAGTTGGGGTTTTAGAGCTGGCAAGAAAATTTGGGTTCTCCGGGCAATCAGGAGGCGAGTCGAATCCAACAGACCGGAAATGTGAATAAGAAGGGTTTTTCAACGTCGAGAAGAAAAGGACTACCGGGAATAAAGAAATGTTATTATTTTATCGATGATTTCTGTGTTGGTCATTTTCTTCGGAAAATCTTTATTCCAGGTTCGATGGTCTAAACAGTTGAACCAAGAACCGGCTGAATGGAACTTATCGGACGAGAAGGTATTGACCACTTCAATGTTTTACAATATGTATATGTTTTATAAACAGTCCCTTAAATGTTATACACACGTTGGCATAATCACCAGGCAATCAATATACAAATATATATAGTTATGTATACACACACAAAGTCAAATATATCTACCGATGTTTAAATTCCTGTATATAACATCTATCGATTTGGTTCCTATTAAACGATACGTGAATTCAGACACGCGCGTGTGTGTGTATGTGTGTGCGCGTGCGCAACAACTAAGGAAAATTAGAAGTTCCAGTGATGACCACAATGTTTCTGAGATTATTATTAACTAGCAGGCCGCCTGAAGTTGCCGGGTTGTAAAATATACAAAAAATATTGTATATTAATTTCATACAGGAACTAAGACATTATTATTTTTTTCTAAAAAGTTCACTTCTTGTAAGTAAAAAAAGTACTCGAGCTGACATCGAAACCAAAATCTAAAGACAGTAAGCCAAGTACGTTAACCATGAGGCTAGCTTGGCAGGATCTTTAAAAAGTGTTTACAAACCTACTTATTCTTAACATAAGGAAACCGATATATAAACGATTCGTGCATGCGCAGTCGTTAAACAGTTGACAAACAGAGAAAAATCCGATGAGCCCCCAAGTACAAATTTTTCAATTTTGATCCTTTAGCATCCTCTTTTTCCTGATGAAAACCGATTATAAAGTTTTCCACTTGTCTGAATACCCTATATACCAAATTTCAAGTCTGTAGATCAAAAATTCATTTATGTAGGTTGAGATTTTTCCTCTCTCGCTCTCTCTCTCTCTTTCTCCCTCTCTCTCTCTCTCTCTCTCTCACACACACATACTCAGATACATTCTCATTTTTAGAGATATATAGAAAACTGTGTTGTTAGAGGAAGGAATATCTACTTGAGAGCAAATTGCACATGTTCAATATTAAAAACAATGGTGTTAGCAAAAATTCTACCACGTGATGAAGACCTCGTGCCAAACATATTGCATTGAATACGGTGTCGCGTGAAAAAGTATGCCATGTAACAATGTTCCGGTGTCAAGCACGTTATTCCATGACCATTGATGTGTTCCTCCTGTTTATTATTATTATCATTATTGTTATTATTATTATCATTATTATTATTATTATTATTATTATTGTTGTTGTTGTTATTATTATTATTATTATTATTATTATTATTATTATTATTATTATTATTATTATTATTATTATTATTGTTATTATTATTATTATTATTATTATTGTTATTATTATTATTATTATTATTATTGTTATTATTATTATTATTATTATTATTATTATTGCTGCTGTTGTTGTTGTTGTTGTTGTTATTATTATTATTATTATTATTATTATTAATGTTTAATTTATATCTTAAGTTTTGAAATTTAACACAAAAAGAGTGAACAACGCTTATGCTAAGTTTGTTTTTGTTTTTGTTTGTTTTTATTTTGTTTTTTGTTTTTGTTTTGTTTTTTTTTGGGGGGGGGTATTTATTTCCTTTGGATCAGTTTTGTAGAATTTTATGCTCTCCCCTTTTAAGTATAAATCTATTGATCTCTCGCTTGAAGCTCCATTTCTCGGCCACCAATTCAATCATGGCTACACGGGTTATTACCATTGTGAAAAAAAAAGATGGATATGTGTTGACAGAAAAGATTAAAAAATAAAAAAGAAACAATCTTGCTTATTCATCGAGAGACGTGATTTTTTTATTGTCGTTTTCAAAAAAAAAAAAAATTTTATTGTCCAGACAACAATGGATGACAAACGAAAGATGGAGTTTTAGAGTCACGTGATTATCGCACCTTCTCGAGGTCAACTAATCAAAGACCTATTTGTAATCATATAAGAAGCGAAGAACGTAAGATCTCACTATCATCATCATCATCACCATCATCATCATCATCATCATTATTATTTGTTTACTGCAGTTTGTCTCTGTTTTTGGTTTTGTTTTGTTTTTTGTTTTTTATTTTAGTCTTTTTTTTTTTCGTTTTCTTTCATTGCCGTCTGTAGTTTGAATCCTTTAGGATTTGATAAACAAAAGACAGTCGAGATTTGCTCTGGGCAAATAAGTTACAGCTAAACAATGAGTAAATAAAATGATCAGATTCTATTCAACTGCAAGTTTGTAAATCTACCAAAATTATTTCAGTTTCAGTTTCTAATTTTTGATTAATTTAATGAATTCCGTGCAAAAAAAAAAGAGTGAAAAGACATACTTCCACGTAAATGAAAAGGAGTACATACATTTACAAGAGAATAGAAAAAAAGAAAGAATGAATGAATGAATAAGACACCATGCTAATTAAAAGAAAAAGTGAAGGAAAAGGAAGAAAGAAAAATACGTTCAGAAAAAGAATGGAAGAGAAGCAGAGAAAAGTACAACATAGATTTATTTTAAAAATAGAAATATAATAAAAGATGAAACGGAAGTAGTTAAAAAGTGATTGATAATAAACTTCCTTTGTTTTATGCATTCAGACGACCTATTAACAAATGATGTAGAACTGGTTGAGGTGAATATCATGTTCTTATAATTGTGCCACTTACCCGAATGCGGGATTACCTGGATTTTTCCGAAGGAGGTGGGAGTTTCGTGGGAATATAAAATTTAAACGCGATCCCCAGGTGCATGTATATCCACGTTAGGGGAGATAACATGTTAGGTGTTTGCAACTTTTGCAGTGAGGCGTCGATGCAGCGCCTGGTATTCCCAAATTGGTTACATATCTGGTAGTGACTAGGCTCAACATTGCTTGACTTTGGTTATCTAGTAAGAGCCGGTGTGTCAACGTGATTATGTCAAATATAAATCTTTTTATGGATAATAGTACAGGGTATAATGATAAAATTGTCGCCTTAGAAAGACGACATGATTCCATTTCCGTTCGATGAAAACCGGTTGTCTTTTTTTTGCGGCAGATTATTTACTAGTAGGCCAGTTGTGTACAAATTCCGAGAGCGATAGGAGCCTTCTATCATGTCTGAAAGTGACACCATGTTCAACGAGCGTGGTCGGAGAGGCGCCGCTGTACAACTCATGTTCTCTACCGATCAAAGTTATGACAACAGAACCATTGCCAGGAGCCTCAAAATGTATCGTTGGATTGTTAAAAATAACAGAGATGTGCTCAGGGTGATGAAACAAAGTTTCTGGCAACGGTTATGGTCTTTGGTGTTGTTGTCAAGTTAGGGCCACTCATGCCACTTCACATCTTCAAAGTCGGCTTGAAAGTCCACACCAAAGTGTACCTGGATATACTGAAGAGTTTGGCGATCCTCTGGTGCAATCAGTGCAATTCAGACCTGAACCCACTTGATTACTTCGTTTGATCATACGTCGAGAACATCACCAACATGACCTCCCACAACACCAAAGCCAACCTGATTGCCGCCATCCACCGAGTATTTGCCGAACTCCCGCCGGCGAATGTGAAAAAAAGCATGCTCCCAGTTCTGAACCGAGGCGGTGAGTGAAGCTGAAGGCGGCTACATCGAATATATATCAGTTCTACTACATAATCAATTTACTTGATTTGAAATTTTCAATAAATTTTAAAATAAAGCTGTAATGTTGTTTTCTTTAGAGCGACAACTTTATCGTTCCACCCTGTAATAACAACAACAACAACAATAATAATAATAATAATAATAATAATAATAATAATAATAATAATAATAATAATGTCTTACGTTCTTCGCTTTATATATTTTACAGTAATACCAAAACATTACACAAAAATTACACTGTAACATATTTAAATTATCAATTGGGAACAGGAAAATTATGTTCCCAACTTCCTTACTAAGTCAGTGTTTGAGGGGTAAAGGAGAAGTTTAACGGAGTGTCCGAATATGTATTTCAATTAGTAATTAAATGTTAGCCCCATGAATGGTGCCCCTTGATTTTTTATAATTTTCATTGAAATAAAATGCCACACGAGATTTAAAAATAAAAAACATCAAATAGAAAAATGACAATCTTCTACGACAAAGATATGCATAAAAGACAACACAATCAAGTTAGACATTGCAATATGAAACAAGTCTGAAAAGACTAATTATTATTGATGCCATCATTCCAAATGAGTATGGCCTTAATAGAGCTGAATGCAAAAGATAACAGAATATCAAGACTTCAAGAATTATTTAAAGACGACAAGGCTTCTGAAAGAAATAAACACTATTTTGGGTAGGAGCAACTAACTTATGTAAAAAAAAAAAATCTTTAAAATACATGGAAATAATCACTGGAAGACCAAGCTGTAGTGAAATACAGATAGCAGCTTTGGGGGGAATAATTCCATTCTTTAAATGCCTTTGAATATAAATTCAAATCGAAATGAAATCAAGTCTTAGCTCTAGCAAAGAGCCCCTTAATCTCTTAAGACTAACTGAAGTAAAATAAAATATGAGATTTATTTATACCAACCTAAGACGTCGAGAGGAAATCAGTATGAGTGTATATTTAAACCCTTGAGTCTACTTCAAAGAATAAACGAACAAGACATTCCAACAGAATCTGCAAAAAGCATAGTTAACGAATCGACTTCATCCCAAATGGTTTAGGGTCCTGGATATGACCTTAAACTATATCCGATGGTGAGGCCTAAGCTTGCGGGCTTTGGGGAGTGTGGAGCCACCCTTTAATTGGCATTGCTCCCAAGTCCACTCTGACCCGGAGTGGTAGTGCCTGTTAGGGTCCCAACTATGAGTTAAATAGAAACCGACTTGGAAAAAACAAATATTCTATTCAAAAAATTTTCTTCAAAATAACTGGATTTGGCATTAAATAACCTGAAAAGGGTTGATATGCCGTAAAACAAAAACAACCAACCAACCAAATGGTTTAAATAAAATGGTGGAAAATGTAATAAATAATCGAGAGTAGTATCCCTTATTTCCCCCTTGGAGAACTCTTTAGTTAGATGTGGAACTATAAAATCTCACTACACGCGTATCAATTATTCTAAGCGAAATAAAGCTTTCTCAAGTCTTCTGCTGTTCTCGTTTGTCATTACATCTAGATTTGCAGAAAAGAAAAATACTTTTGAAGAAGGAAATATATAGGTTTATCAAATAAAAAAGAAATATTTATGGAAGGAAAACTGATCATACTTAGTATTTATTAAAGTGGTCTAACTAAAACGCAAAATCATAATAATAATGGAACAGTCACCAAGTCAACTTTGTCACTAAATCACATCACTAGGAAGGCGACGGCATAATTACGTTGACACACCGATTCTCACTGGATCACCAAAGTTAAGCAACGCTGAACATATTCAGTACTAAATGGGTGACCATTTGGGACTTCCAGGTGCAGTATTTGCTCTCCACTTATCTCGGAATTGTTTCCAGTCATCCTGGACTGCCCCTTGCCACTGGACTCAAGCAGTGCCAATTCAGGAGAAATGTGGTTGGAGATTGCACAACACCTACCTCACAAATACATGCGCAGCTGCCCCTACAGAGGTATCCTTTGTCTTTCGAGACTGAAGAGAGGCATCGAGAAAGATGACGGTAGCTTTGTGGTTAACAACACAAACTGACAACCTGGATATGCCAAGTTGGAATCCTGTTCGTTTAAACAGAATCACATTTACTTAGAGATGTTGGCAACCTTCACGTTGTCCCTCCCGTAAGTGTCTGATAGTTTTCTAGAAATAATTATAATGTGGAAATTTTACAACGGCATCTTTCATATATAATATATTACTGCTGGGCATTCTGTGGACGTTCAGTGTGAATGGAGACCCCGCGATATTATTGTAGCCCTTTTGTCAAAACTATAAAAGTATTTATTTAAGTAAGCTGTTTAATGTAGTTCTAGAATATATCTGTTTATTACGGTTTGTCTCCAATACTATTATATGAATCTGTGACATATTTCCATTGTATTGATGCTTGGGACAAACGGAGAACACCACGATATCATTATACAATCATTAGACAGAACAGATACTACCCTTGGATCCTACCCAGAACACTAAGAAGTTTGCGTTTTTTTACATTACGCCTTCGGTGATAGGCAGATCCTATTTATTAAAAAGGGGGATAAGTGATGACATACTATGAACATTAAATTAGAGTATCTATATATCAATTTAATGTTCGTAGTGTGTTATCACATTCTAATCCTCACTTTTAATAAATAGGATCTCCCGATCGAATAATTTATAATCTGGAAATCGTGATACACGGTGACGTATGTACGTTAAAGGTACTACGGTATTAATATATATATATACAAATATATCAGTGAAATGAATGCCAACAAAATCATTCATGAATGACGCACCACCACCACCACTACAACAACAGCCACAACACTCAGTAAAAACACTCGATGGATGCCGCCTGTTTAAGGAATCAATAAATATTCCTACCGGAAATGCAAAACCTATCGGACATGCGCAAACAGTGGCGCACAACATGAGTACAAGTGTCGCACTTAACCGCACAGAAAAGAACATTAAACATTCACTACTTATCAAGGCCAAAACTACTCGAGGAGAGGAGTTAATAAGTGTCGAGATTTTATTAGATGTTATGAGGATTTCACTTTGCATCTTAACAACAAAGCGAAATACGAAGGCAAGAGTTTAATCATTTCAGTCTTACTTGATTATCAATTCGCTGAGATTAAATTTTCTATTGAGTGAGCGATATATTTTTGAATCGGAATCGGAAAAATCGGAACTTTTAGAAGGTATCGAAATCGGTATCAAAATCGGGAAAAAGGTGTGCCTATTTCCGATTGCAAAATCGATTCTTTTAATCTTTTAACTTAATTTTCCATTATTGGCACTAACGACAAATATATATTGTTTTTAAATGATCACTAAAACTAAAATGATAATAACATCAAAATACGATGTAAATTTATTTTACTTTTATAAAGAAAAAGAAAATTTGTATAAATTATCTAGGTAACCTTTTAAAGGATGAAGTTGATTTACAATGCTCCGAAATATGTTTCAAAATTAACTAGAACATTTTTGTCAAGAAAAAATATTTTCAAACATTATTGATAATTAAATGGTATCCAAAGAATGATGCAACGGAAAATTATGTAATTTTAGGATTGTGGGAACACTAAGCAACTATGGAAAAATATCGATTGAAAATTTTAGGGTCGTTCAATACGTGAATATAATTGTAAACAGGAACTAAGCTATTTCATTTAACCAATATTTAAATAAATTTTTATTCGATGGTTTAAATATTTTCGAATTCCTTTCTAGTTCCGAACAATCACGAAGTCATGGATTCTTTTCGAAAATTTAACAAAATATTAAAATTGCTGGAATATTTATGAATAAACCGAAATGTATTATGATGGATTTAATTTAGTAATAAAATGTTCATTTACTACTTTTTTATAAATATAATTATTTTATAAGATAATACAAGAACTGTGTCCTTATAAAAAATGTTTTATGGCTTTAAAACGAATAAATATTTTAAAATATGTATCTTTCGTCACTTAAATCTTATTTAAAACAATATCATTTGATATTCCGTACATGCCTAATTTTTCTTACATTAAAAGTAAAATATAAAAAGACAGTGAATGGCATTTTGCTGACATTTTCTGCCATTTAGTCAAGCGATATTTATGTGTTGCCAGGTTCACTGCTGTGTATCGTGAGCTGTCTGCCGAAGAACTTTGTTTAGAAATTCCACGTTTAAGGCGACACCTGCAAGCAGCTGAAATAAACTTGGAGGAAGACAAACATTAGACTGCAGTACAATTCCTACAGTTTATCAATAAGTGGGACTTTGTTCAGTCATTGCTATATCTTACGCTGACTCTAAGATTCTTTCTGACAATACGTTTCTGTGGCATCGTGTGAAAGAAGTTTCTCTAAAAAAAAAACTTACTCCTGTCAACCATGATCTAGTGCAGACTGTCGGATCTGGCTGTGTTGTTGAAAACGAGCTTACAAGACCAACCAATTTCAACGATGTTATTGATCAATTTGCCACAATGAAAACAAGAAAGCATTCATTCTAAGATATCGAATGTCCTTCTTTTGTGTATTACCGTGTATTTAGTTGTTCTAAAAGTGAACATTTGCATTTTAAAAATCTTTTGATTTGCACTGATTATTTTTCTCTTGGATCACACATGTAAACATTAACGCACCTGTCAGTAGAGTAAAGTAGAGGTAGATCATGTTTGAAAGTTATTTAGCTATGGCTAACCGTACAGCATAGAATGAATCGATGTCATTGGAGTGACATTTGAGTGCACCGCCCCGGGTGACGTTTACCCTAGCTACGCCGCTGACTTCATCATTGTTAATTAAATATATTCCTCTTTCTGTGGACTGTCCACGGGTCCCGATAATATATTATATTGCCTTATAATAGTTATAATATTAGGTTATTGCAAAAATATTGTCGTATACAAAAAAACGACATTATTAATAGTTTATGTTTCAATACTTGGAACAATTATATATATATATATATATATATATATATATATATATATATATATATAATTCAAATTAAATTTATTGCCAAAAAGTGAAATGGATTCTTCAAGTCCAACATAAACAAATTCCTGATGAACCGCCCACTAAAGTAATGACACTTTATCAAATCTCCAATACTAACAAATAATACAACACTACCCCATTGATTACTGTACACACAATAACCCTTATCCCCGAGTAGCTTCTGGGCCTTGATAAGTGGTGACCTCCATGTAAAAAAAAGCTTTGTAAAAAGACACTTAAAGAATACATGATTCATCAATATACCATTTTAATGTTTGCCAGGGTCACTTTAAACCTGTATATGGTAGGCATTGTCACGAACTTCTATTGCATTTGTATACGTACCATTCCTCTCCGCATTCTTCCAGTGAAGGTCAAGTTATTTCTTTCCTTTCTCGGCCCTTCCATCCTCCTTGACTTTTCACGTCTATGTTGTGTGGTATCAGTCGAAACAAATTATTTTTTTATATAATAGATGACTTGCAGTTTCAGTTTTGTTTATATATAGCAGTGATTACAGGAGATGTGTACAGATTAACCGGGTGAATTACGACAGATAACCGAATAACGTGAGAATTCGATTAAAAGTGGCCGAAAGCAACTGGGCAAACAGACTGATTACGTCCGTTCTAATATTTTGGCGAAACGCCATGGATTTCACCGAGTTGTGTGCCAAATCGTTTTAAACAGAGCTGTAGTTAAAATGAATATAACACAAGGTTACAGTAATTTTGATTAATTTGTAAACGTATAAACCTACAAAGTAGTAATGTATGTAATTTTTGATGGTCAGGGTTAAATACTGAATTATAAGATGAACTGATCCATTATGAATATGCGTCTATTCAATTTCCGCGTTTTGCGATGAAAATAATATTTTAGTCTGAAGACAGACCGACTAAAAACTATTTTAAATTGAAACGTGACGAACGAACAAACGAGCAACCATTTTATAGATATGTGAAAATAGCATTCAATCTTTTTTTACTAAATGCGAGGGGCGTTTTAAAAGTGATGCCTTTATTTCGCCCAAATAAATTAGAGGGGATTGCAAATTGCAATGTTATGATGACTGAACTAATGCATGCATAACCTGAAAATTTTATCTCTGTTGTAAATATTGACGATGTGAGATTCTAAAAAAAAACAATCCCTGTCATAGGCGTGCGTCAGAAGCAGAGATGCGTCATTGAATTCCTACATGGAAGAAAAAATTGAACCGATCAACAATCATCGGCGCTTGTTGAATGTTTACGAAGCCGATGCTGTTTAAGTCAGCACAGTTAGAAGATAGGTGGCGACAGAGATGTGAATGACACAGCGCGTCCTAGACATTTAAAACCGAGGCATCAAATGACGCTGGCAAAAATTCATTGCGAACGGTGGTAACTATGTCGAAAATAAATTGTGAATCACAAAAAGTTACTCGTTTTATTACTCCCGTCTTCATAGCTCTTTCAAGTGTTTGTTTTTAGTTAAAAAGTAGTGGCTTTATATTTGGAATTATCTTCGTGTGTGTGTGTGTGTGTGTGTGTGTGTGTGTGTGTGTGTGTGTGTGTGTGTGTGTGTGTGTGTGTGTGTGTGTGGATATCCTTAAGTGTAAAAAAAATAAGAAATTAAATCAGAAAACAGATATTTTTGAATTTATTCTTTATTTAACACACATAACACATCTGGGCAGGAGCTTTATCCTACTGGATTCAAAACCCAATAGGTGATACCCTTGTCTCTCCCCTGCAACCTCTTTCACACAAAAAAAAGACATTGCGAGACTGTCTCTGATTTATTGTTATTTTCATGGCAAATGCTCTTCTGTGCTCTAATGTATGGTCTTCTTTGCCGAATTTTCATAAAAACACTCGACCAGCTTCAACCACTATCAACAATTTCCCCCACTCTCTATCTGTGCCTAAATTTAAACTCAGGTTATATTAATAAAGCTTTTTTCCTAGATCTGCCCACCCGTGAGACATTGTTCTGCTAGTCTGGTTCCCGGCCGACTACAATATTCTTCAATAGCCTTCAAGTCCAATGTAAACAAGTTATTGTTAAACCGTCCCCTCAAATTCTACCAAATTGAAACCATTAACGATTACTACTCTATTCATTAACCCTTATCCTTGAGTGGCCTTCAGGCCTTGATAAGTAGTGGCTCCCGTGTAAAAAAAATACATTTAACAGATGCAAAAACAAAAAATATATAGTTTATTTTACTGAAGCCGACGACGAAGTTGTTAAACCTAGTGACAGAAAAAGTGGATGAGGTTATTAAGTGAAAGAGATCAGAATACGCTGAGAAGTAGTTTGATTACTCATATTGTAACGTTGTTATTGGGTGGAACGATAAAAGTGTCGCCCGGAAGAAAACGACACTTCAGTTCTATTTTAAAACTGTTATTGAAAAAACCAATTCAGGTAAATTGATTATGTAGTAGAGTTAACATCTATTCAATGTAGCCGCCTTCAGCTTCAATTACCGCCTTGATACAGAACCGAAACTTAGAGCATGCCTTTTCCACAAGCGCCGGCGGAAGGCGGCAAATACTCGGCGAATGGCGGCAATCAGGTTGGCTTTGTTGTTGTGGGATGTCATGTTGGTGAGGTTCTCAACGTATGACCAAACGAAATAGTCCGGTCAGGTCCATGGAGGAGCAGGAGGAGGAGGGCTAATGAGAGAAGGGTACAGGTCGTAGCACTCCTTGTGAAATCAAACCTGGGTCTCTTTGAACTTATGGGCCAGCGCCGAGTCCTGCTGCCACACACAAGGTCTGCCAGCGACCACCTGATTGCACCAGGGGATAACTACACTCTTCAGCACATTCAGGTACACTTTGGTGTTGACTTTCAAGCCGACTTCGAAGATGTGAGGTGGTATGATTTTGTTTTCACTTGAAACCACAGCAAAGACCATAACCGTAGGTCGTCCGATCCGTTGAGCTGTGCCCCAAGCGTTGAACCGTCCGTATTTGAATTTTGAGAGTGCTGGCAATGGTTCTGTTGTTATAATTTGGATCGGTAGAGAGCATGAGTTGTACAGTGGTGCATCTTCGATCTCACTTGTTGAAGATTGCATCACTTTCAGACATGATAGAAGGCTTATATCGTTCTTTAGGATTTGTACACAACTGACCAACTAGTAGATGGTCTGCAACGAAAAAAAAAAGGTTTTCATACAAACTGCAATGGAATCATGCCGTCTTTTCTAAGGCGACAATAGTATCATTCCACCCTGTATTGTTGAAGTATATTCATTACTAACTTGCTGATGTATTACTGTCATCTCTTATACTTTTCATTTCACGTTGTGAAGAAAAAGAAATAACGAGGAGCTGAGATAAAGAGTAACTTATAGGTAATATTCCCGATCTCGTCAACATTTGTAGTCTTTAGTATTTCTTTATGGAAATCGCTCCAGACAAAACATAAAGGCACTTGATGTAAGCAGTAAAAAATATACTACTTCAAAGTAAAAAAAACTGGCCAACGATGAGTGCTAAGCGAATAGATTTCAAATTAAAAAACAGCAATTACCCCCCCCCCCGCTTTCTCAGAAAGATCGTTAATGGGCTAAAATAAATCTAAAGTATAAAATAAGGAAAGCAAGAATTACAAAGCTGTTGAAAGTAAAGTGATTATCCGCTGATTATTCTTTGAAAAAATATTCAACAAACACGTTATTTTTTTTTTAGTAATCTCTCATCTCATCTCCCTCGTCTTTCAGGACGCTTCACCACCGAATCTGCATGACTTTTCCAGTTCCCTCGATCTTGCATGACAGTTTGCAAGTTCCCTGTGTCCTGTAGTAGGTTGTCGATGTTGGTCATTCTTCTTCTACTGCGGTTTGGGTGTTCATCTGTTGGTATACAGATAACTAGTTTGCTGGCTTCCTCTTCGCGGTGACTTATGCAGTAACTTTAGCAATAGTAGTAGTAATTGTAGTAGTAGTCTCAAATTTTGGATTTTTAGTTTAATTTTCCTTGAACAGCAGGTCGATTCCTTTAAGTTCAGACATTCAAGCTGTATCTTTATACTTTTGTCGCTCCTAACAGACAAGCTGTTTGAAAAATTGGAAAAAAATTGCCTTGTTAATTTGCTTAAGCCAGCCATTTATAGTGTTTGTTTGTTCGTTTTTATGGTTTAGGGTTAGGGTTAGGGTTTGTACCTACTAACTCAAAAACTAACATCCCTTCTTTCAATGTAACCATGTCATTGTTCTGTATACATCTCACTGTTCAGATTTAATCTTCTTCTGTGAATTCAGAATTAAGCGTGTTTTTTATATTTACATTACACACTCATTGTATCATTCTCATATCGTTTCTCTTCATGCAACACATGTCATCAACCCTCACCATCTTCAACTATTCCTGGCCAGGTTTCATTTCCATACATTAGCACACTGCGTACACATGCCTGATAGACTCTACTCTTGGTCAACTGTGGTAATGCTCTGCTAGTTATTAATGGCAGGATTTTCCTAAACTTACTCCAGTCACTCCTAACTCTTACAAAAAAAACACTATATGTAATGTTTTAGCTGAGCGAGTAATGGGTTCATACTTTTCTAACCGTATTATGATACGGTTGAACACAGCCAATCACAGAGTTCACAATTGTATCCATTATGCTAATCTAATATATAAACGGCTATATGTCGGTCTGTATGTCTGTCGATCTCCATATTTTCAAACTTTATTTTTTTACATTTCTATAGTCTTACTAATTCCTATTTTAGATCTTCATATGTATTTATTCATTCATCTTCTTTCTCATGCACTCTGCTCTCAAAAGTGTGGGCTATTGTAGCGGGGTCATATTGGAGACACATAATGGGGACTCACAACAAAGGATAATAACATTTATAAATCTGTTTGCATCATGACGACTGCGATGATAATTCTTTATCATATTATAATACGGAGCTGAGAGATATGATGCAACAGCTTTTGTTGACACAGATAGAGGGGGATACTTCACTTATGATGATGAGAACGGGACAGACAGTCTTTTAACTCTTCAGAGGAGGGGGAATGATGCAGACAATTAATACTTGAAGGGGGTTATACAAGCTTCGTTTAAAAGATGATAGATAAAACGTTTATTTTTCAGTTGTAATGACGACGACGACGACGACGACGACGACGACGAAGACAACATTTTACAAATATTAGATGATTCTTTATTCACACCAGCTGGATGATTGATGATTGTCAGGGATTCAAGCTTTTACGACTATATAGCCTTTTCCCCTTCGCCTCTAAGGGGCATCAGCTTCCAGCCTAACCGACTCTCTCTCTCTCTCTCTCTCTCTCTCTCTCTCTCTCTCTCTCTCTTTCTTTCTCTCCCTCTCTCTTTCTCTCTATTTCTCTCTGGCTCTCTCTCTCACTGTCTGTCCGACTATCTCTAACTTCGAACCCTGTCTCAATGTATTGAGAATCTCCTTTTTTGATGACGTCAGCGGCCTGCTTCGCCACATGAAATTTATTCACCTAGATTTTACCTATGTATGTCCAAACACACTTTTGGCAAACCAAAAATTCCCAATTTATATTGTTCAATATCTAACTATTTTTTAATCGTTATTTCAAAAACTCGTATTGTTCATTCTTTTAACTGGCATATTTGATATCCAGTTATTTCTAAAAGAACGAACAATCGACTGCATTCATAAATCAAATATCTATCTATAACATAAATAATATTTAGTTATTTGCATGAACAATGACAATCGTTCTGCATTCCTAGGATTTCAATATGTACTTTTCTTACTGGGTTCGATTCTAACCTTTTCCAAATATCATTTTGAAACTTATCTAGTTTGCATTCTTACTTACTGGGGGCTGTCCTTTCATAACATTATGTCAATGATGAGCAAATTCTCTTGTTTTTTTTTGTTTTGTTTTATTTTGGGTTTTTTTAGAAAAAATATGTCAGATTCGGAATATTTATTGGGCTTCTTAGTTTGTATACGCATGAATTTTAGCATTTTTATTCTTCGTTACCAATTCTGGTTTATGCTACTTCTCAACTGTCAGCGACGGTTTCTCTTTCTTTGTTCTCCTCTTGTTTCGCTTCCGCCACTTTTCTCGATATTCATCCCTATAAATTTGCATTTGAGTTCGTGACGTCATACTTACGCAATGTCTCAAATGCTAACGCGATCATGTTACACATTCGGGTGGAATAAACAAAAAGGGGGCATTACATTTGGAACGTTTCACATATATAATGTTTAGGTTTGTATCATATATAATGAATCGCTAACAATAGGCATTGGTACGGGTTGATATGCCGCAAACGTAAACAAAACAAAGCATAGAGACAGATAAGTAAAAGCGCACAGATGGAGACATGCGTCCCAGCATCCGGCATAATTAATGCTCCACCACGCCATCAAACATGGCGATCACCGTGTCCACCTGCAAATTCACAAGAATCTGTTCTTCGTTTCTGTTGTTCTTGGGAGACGACGAAAGACGAAAGAAAAGCCTGCTTCGTTCCTCATCGATTATACGGGTTTTTTTTTTTTTTTTTTTTTTACATATCGCTCTGCTTTCCACTTCACTTGTGTCTGATTAGTGTCTTCAAGGGACAATCGTCTTCGTTGCATACAACACTCGGTCACTAAGCTTTTTTTTTTTTTTAGCTTGTCTTACCTAATCCGTCTCCACGCTATTCCTCTCAACTTTTGCCTGTATTTTTTTTTTGTCGCTCTTGCTCTTACACACTCACGTACGCATATATATATATATATATATATATATATATATATATATATATATATATATATATATATATATATATACATATTGCGTGCATATATATACGTCATATATATATATATATATATATATCTTTAAAAGTGGACGTGTCTGTGTGTGTGTCTGTCTGTGTGTATGTGTACATTTCCCTACGCAATAACTCTGTCAATTTTTAGTTTACAGACTCAAAATTTGATATACAGGATACTGAAATTTGGAAAAAAATCTACGTAATCGGTTTCCGGCCAGAAACTTGGCTGTTAAGGGGTCAACAATTTGACCTTTAAGAACTCTACCAAACTCCTCCGCCAATTTTGGGTCTAAACACTTGAAATTTTAGATATAGGTTCCTTGCACATGGATCTAAATTAATATTTTGATTTTAGCCCAAAACAACAGATGTTAAGGGGTCATAATAGGGGTCAAATTTAAAAAAATTGACCTTTTTTTTCTTTTTTTTTTTTTTGCTTTTTATTTTTTCGCTCAGCATACACCTCAAAACACCCGAGCAACGCCGGGCACATATGCTAGTATATATATATATATATATATATATATATATATATATATATATATATATATATATATATTGCGTATATTTAGGCAGCATTTTTTCATTCAGGCAGATATTGTTAAAAATAACAAAAAGCTTGTTTATTGAAACCTTTTTATTTTTTCAACTTTTCGTTTTATCTTTTTTGTATATACATCGAACGTATGAATGTATGGTCCAAGCATTTTTTCTTCTCGAAGTGTCTGCGATTTTTAACTTTTTAGTGAAATCGTCTTCACATCGTCAGAAATGTGTGTTAGTTACAGTAAGGAATTATGGGAAGATTTATTTAGATAGTAGTTAATCGTCAACGTCCCCACCGCTGTCAGCAACCTCGCTTGCACCCCATGTAAGCGGTTTTACTACTGCAAAAAAATGTAGATTTAAAAAACGGTACGAACTAAGTTTGCCAACTCACTACATGTATACATCAATATACCTATATATGTATATATCTATATATCTATAAAAATGAACGTGTCTGTGTGTGTATCTGTGTACATTTCCCTACGCAATAACTCTGTCAATTTTTAGTCTACAGACTCGAAATTTGATATACAGGGTACTGAGATTTGGGAAAATTGATGTGATCGGCTTTTTTTTTACCATAATTTTTGCGATTAAGGGTCAAAGTTCAACGATTTGACCTTTGAGAACCCTACCAAACTCCTCCGACAATTTTGGGTCTACGCACTTGGAATTTTAGATATTGGTTCTTTGGACATGGATCCAACTTAATAACTGGATTTGAGCCCAAAACAATAACTTTTAAGGGGTCATAATAGGGGTCAAAATTAAAAAATTGACCTCTGCGGTCTCTTCCAAATTGCTCAGACAATTCCTGGTCTAAATATTTGAAATTTTACATAAAGGGTATTCAGAGATAGAGCAAGCTTTTTCATCAGTTTGGATCGAAAATTTTTAGTCACCAATATATAAATGCATGTATGTATGTATGTTTGCATGTCTGCCTTAAACTTTCAATAGAGGGACGGATTTTGCCAATATCAGTATCAATTTAAAGTTCGACCTTTCATACGCCAAATATCGAAAAATTGGCTATAAACATTAATATCTTCCTCTGCAACTAGGCACTTTTCTACAGGGGAGGCCACTTTTTTCGCCGATATTTTTTAAAGTTATCCTCTCCTTTAGATTGTCTAGCCTTAATTTAAAAAAATGTCGCTTCCGGTTTGGCGGTGGTCGTAACAGCATAAACGTTAGGTTTTACCCCGTTCTTTTCCTCCTTTGCGGTACGGGTTCGAGCCTGCCTTCCTACTACCATGTTTTTTCTTTTTTTTTTTGCTCAACATACACATCCAAACACTCGCACAACGCCGGGCTGAAATGCTAGTATATTATAAAATAAAAATCTTGTTATGGAAAATTTATTCAAATTTTCAAAACAAAACTTATAAACCGCTAAGGAAAGCATACAAAATTTTAATAATTCAACAAGGAGTACAGATAAACTATATATATATATATATATATATATATATATATATATATATATATGCATATATATATGTTATATATATGCATATATATATGTGTGTGTGTGTGTGTGTGTGTGTGTGTGTGTGTGTGTGTGTGTGTGTGTGTGTGTGTGTGTGTGGATAAACATATATAATAATTTCATGTATAAATAGATACAATGTTATAAGGTAATAAAATATATTGCGTATATATTTTCAATATTTACTTAAATAGTGCTCTATGTGCAAAGGGCATACTTCATAGACACACAAAAAAGACGTGAGTAACAATATGAAAATATATCATATTTATAGCAAGTTAGGTACACAGAAATGATTTCTTTCGGAAATGAAACATAAACGTTTCTATATAACTTACTTTTTATATACTTGTACTTATATATAAGTATATATATACATACAGTCCTGGTCAAAATCATAAGACCACTTAAGAAAGTAAGTGTTTACGCATATTATTGAATTTTTAATCAAACAAATGGTTGAAACCATTGCCAAAAGGGAAAATATGATGGGGGGAAAAATGAAATCCGCTTCATTCGAAACCTTAACCCTGATCTAATAATTATTTTTTAACAAACAAACATTTTCACCTGCTCAAAATGATAAGACCACTGGTAATTTATCTAACAAAAGGCAATTATAAATTGCTAAAAAGGGTCTCAGTATTTAGTATAGCCTCCATTATTACGAATTACTTCAAAGATTTTCTTCGGCATACTTGCGACTAAGTTTTTTATCAGTTGCGAAGGAATTTTATCCCATGTACTGAAAACTGAATCAGAAAGTTCCTTTATCGAATCATACTGGTACTGGGTTCCATCCTTGAACACTTCCATCCCCAAAAAGTTTCGATGGGATTGAGGTCTGGAGAACATGCTGGATGATTTAACAATTCTATATTATTTGAGGAAAAGTATTCTCGTGCTTGTCGAGAAGTGTGTATCGCAGCGTTGTTTTGCTGGAAAATCCAATTTCTTCCACACAGACGTGGACCTTGTCCTGATAGAAGCATTTTCAAGCATTGAAATGTACTTCAATGATGTTTGCCGGCCTTTCACTACTTGCAACTTTAGGGTCCCAGCTGAGGAGAAAGCACCCCAGATCATTAAAAAGACCCTCCTCCACTATGCCGAGTTGAAAAAGTCTCTTTGGACAAATTTTTATCATGCCAATAGTGTTAAAATCCATCTGGATCATCTAGATTTAACTTTTTCTCATCGGAGAAAATTACATTTTCCCACTTCTCTTTATCCCAAGTCTGGTATTTGGCGGCATATTTAAGTCGGTTAGTTTTGTGCTGTTCAATACGTAGTTTCTGCAGTCGCTTTAAATGATTGAAACCCTTAATTTTCAGATGCCTTCTGATGGTTTTAGGATTACATTCTGCTGCTGTTTGGCTTTTCAATCGACTTGAGCTCATACTGGAGGGTTTTTTTTAAGTTCTTCTGATACGGCGATCCAGTGATGGGGTTATTTTTTTTTTATTTTTATCTATTTATTTTTTTATTTTTTTTTTTTTGTCTACCTGAACTCTTTTTGTGCCCATATTGATCTGGATTTCTTTAAAAATTTGTGATGATCGTTTTTGCTACGATTCACTTCGTTTGCAATGGATCTATAAGAGAGTCCAC
The DNA here is from genome assembly GCF_053919585.1 of Euprymna scolopes. Taxonomy (NCBI): domain Eukaryota; kingdom Metazoa; phylum Mollusca; class Cephalopoda; order Sepiida; family Sepiolidae; genus Euprymna; species Euprymna scolopes. Next base: position 167,590,795 of record NC_136486.1, read on the forward strand.
CCCTATTAAGCTCAAAGATCCTTCCTCTCTCAAACTCTGATAATGGTTTCCCTTTTGCCATTTATAATTTAGTAAGATTTTTTTTATCCACTAACAAGTTGCTTTTAGTAACATAGAAAGCTTTTCGTATTAATTTTTTCAAAACTAGCCGATTTTATTAAAGTGGTCTTATCATTTTGACCAGGTGAAAATGTTTGTTTTTTAAAAAATAATTATTAGATCAGGGTTAAGGTTTCGAATGAAGCAGATTTCATTTTTTTCCCATCATAATTTGCCTTTTGGCAATGGTTTCAACCATTTGTTTGATTAAAAATTCGATAATATGCGTAAACACTTACTTTCTTAAGTGGTCTTATGATTTTGACCAGGACTGTATACACACACACACATACATATATATATATATATATATATATATATATATTAGTGATAGAACGATTCCAATATTTTACCGATTCCGAACTATGTTCCCGATTCCGTACTAAATTCCCGATTCCGATAAAATTACCAATTCTGATTCCGATTCTTTATAAGTCTCTAAATATTTATCTATAAAAGTGTTATCTTGTCCCGTTTACTGTAAAAACACATATTGAATGGGCATATATTTTCTCAAGCATAAAAACACACTTGTGAGAATATGACCGAGAGATTTTATTATTACTGGAAGTTTAAATCAATAAATATTTATTATTTTATTATTACTACCAGCAATGGAAGATGTTTCTTAAACCAAAATCAAATGAAAAAAATAATTAAAGAAATCGGTGTCGGCAATTCCAATTCCGATACTGATGCCGATACCCCAGAAAGCTCCGATTTTTTTTATTCCGATTCTGATTAATCGCCCCAACACTAATATATATATGTCATGTCATGTTAGATTCTACTGGTACCATGTAACCCAGTACTACCTGCCTCATGGTCGGGTCACCGGCGACTAAACTCGTTCCCCCACCAGACTTGTTTGGTGAGAAGGGTGGCTAGTCTTCCTGAAAGATTAGAAATAAGACCTTCCAAAGGGACGAATGAACCCTTTTTCGGGGTTAACGGCCAACTAGCACCATGTGTGTTTGTGTGTATGTACGTGTGTGTTGAGGTGGAGAGGACTCCTATAAGCCGTGGTGAAGGCAACCTTTCTAGGAGAAGCAAGTCTCTGATTTAAAAAAAAAAAACATAAAGCGGGAGACCAGGTCTGCAGTTTAACTTGTTGCTGGCTATCTTGCTCTAGCTTGTTGCTGTATTTCAACATTATGAACCGAGAGAGAGACTTATCTGTCGTACAAATCTAAGACTTTGTAACATCATCTGTGTACAGATACTCCCTGAGGCATTTGTCTATTAAAATGGTCCTGTGGAGATGGAAGTCATTTTGGGGCTCATGGACTTTAAGTGCCTGAGGGAGTGGAATTCGTCAAACAAGACGTTACAATCATCATATATATATATATATATAATTATTTACTATAATAATTATTAGTACGTAACAATATATAGATACCAATATTTTATAGAGTTTATTTTCGTGGTAATTATCTTTGAAAGTAAAATAATACTATTTCGATTACTCGCATTACTTTTTTCATCTTTACGATATAGCTGAAGAAGGTCGGAAGATACATCGAGCACTCTATATCTGTGCCTAAATCAAAACGCGGATTCCATGAACAAAGCTTCTTTCTTAGAACTGCATGCCTGTGGAACTGTTTCGTCTGCCTGCTTCCCACCGGACTACAACTTGGATGTCTTCAAGTCCAACGTTAACAAATTCATAATGAACCGCCCCCTTAAGTAAACACTTCATCAAATCTCCACACTAACGTAATGTACTTGCAATAACCCTTATCCCTGAGTGGCTTCCGGGCTTTGAATAGTGGTTATCACTGTGTAAAAAAAAAAAGATTAACACTCATGATTAGAACAGTAATCCGAAGAACTACAAACTATCACTCATTATCTTTTACTTATCATTATTAATATACAAAGCTTTAAGGGGCTATTTAAAATGTTAATTGTAATAGAGCTACACATGCTTGGGCAGGTTCAATAGTACCAATGTAACAACATCAACCATGAAACAACAATACCAATGTAACAATAGTAATAACGTAACAACAGTAGCAATGTAACAACAGTAACCATGAAACAATTTAATGATTTCGTAGTTTTAATATTTTTTCTTACTCATCATGATGCCATAACTAAAATATAATCATGGTCTTTTTATCGAGAAATAATAACTTCCGATTTTAGTATAATATCAAGAGGCTCAGCGTTGCTCAGTCGTAAAATAAGCTGAAGTATAGTTTAATTCATGCAGATTTTGTATTACGTAGTCAATTCTCTATTGATTATTATATTGTACACAACATATAGTAGTAATTTTAAGATATAAAGATATATATATATATATATATAACCTTGTGCCATCAGTTAGAATCGAAACCAAAACATTTAGCGCTCAGCCTTAGTCATTACCATTTGAGCTTTACGCATACTAAGTTCGAATTTTCTTTTTCAATTTTGACTCCTTAGCAGCTATTTTATCGGTTAAACCCCCATAAAAAGACGATTTATAAAAAATGCTATCAGTTGACCCGGCTACACGCCGTCTTGCGATCTTACGTCTAGGAGGAGATGCAGTTTTAAAAAGTCGAGACAGACAGACAGACAAACATCGTTAGTTTTATAAATTTGATTTTTAGCAAATAATACTTAATACTAAATCTAATTAACAATTGTATTTTTGTAATTTATTTTTAAAAAATACACCTGAATGATAAATATCAGATCTTTAAAAGATGTTTATGGAATTTATGTGTTTAACCATTTTTGACCTGAATTATGATGTAGATATTAAAAAATTATTTATTGTTAATTTTAGATGGCGGTATGCTGAAATCAAGCAATGGACAGTTGCAATTTGGAGGTATATTGCATCTACCATTTTTTTTTTTTTTTTTTTTTACTTAGAATGCAATTTTCGATATCCAATAATGATGCATAAGCTCCGATATTTTTTACGATTTTTTTTTCAGAATGAAATTAACTGTCTTAACTTCGTTTAAGTTAACACTGAAAATATATTAACAGATATTTTCGTGCTTATGCATTTATGTTACCGTGCAATTTTTAAATAGTATTTTCAAGTTAAATTGAAGATTCACGATATCGTTTTTTTATTAAATTTTTAGGTAAAAGTACAAAATAGTTACAGAACACCATTCCCTCCCCATATTAAGAATGACTTTCTAAATAATAACGTTATTATTTCAGCACAGTAACATAAATGCATAAGTACCAACACTTTCTTTACCACTAACCCTAATTTCGAGCGGCAAGTTCCGTCACCGAAAAAACATGTAATCGATTAAAGTTAGTGAAATTAAGCCACCACCTCGGTCACCATTTTGGTTTCCGAGTGTCGATAAACTATACGGACGTTGAAATTAAATTCTAAATAAAAACAGTTTCCACACATCAAAGTGGGTAAAGAATTCGATCTTACTGCGTTTGGTGTAAATTATTTGTGGTTTTTATATTTTGTTTACGAGTTCTCGACTGTTAACTATTCTGTACTTTACCTTAACAAAGAAGGAATATTTTTTAAGATGCGCCTATTTAATGCACTCGTTCTGAGATTAATATGCTATTTTCAACGGTGGGCCGATGACGAATGAATCTACCGACCGACAGAGCCACTTAAATATATGCGTGAACACATTTAAAACTCTACTTTAAACTTGAGAGTAACAAACCGATGGAAATGCTCTTTGAAACATACATAATCCCAACATACCGACTAAACAACAGACAAACTTCTTATAAAGATTCTACATGGACGCATCTAAATAAACGATGAAGAAATAAAACAACAACGAAAAGATTAGAACAAAAAAGAAAGAAAACAAGCAAAAGTGGTAGGATTAGCGATATTTTTTTTTAAGATTAAATAAAAGACGAACAAATAAAACCTAAAAGATTTTAATATATTGTGGGGTGGTGTTTTTTTCTGGGTTTTTTTCTCTTTTTTTTTTTCTAAGTCTGTTGTGAACGTAGAATATCTACGCGTGATCGAATCAGAGTGGGCAACACGTTTACTCGACTCTAAGCGTGGCATTAAAATCGTGAACAAACGTGTACCCACCCGCCATGTTCTTTTTTATTATTATTCTTTTACCCTCCCTCCATTCGAATCTTTTTTTTTTTTTCACGACACTTTTTTGCTTCAACTTTACCCTCAACATATCTGCGGTCTTAGTCATCCTAAACCATAAAAAATAGTTATATATAAAAAAAAGATAATCCAAATAATAAAATAAAATAATGTAACGTCATCAAAAGTTACGTTGTGTGAGACGCTTAATGGATACGAAGTGGACTCTGCAATTGTCATTTTCGAGTTAAAATTCTATCGGTTATTGTTACAATTTCACCATAGTTAAATAGCAACTTGTGTTTAATTGATCGTATATAAAACAGTTATGTGATTTTCAAAAATAAAGCACTCCGCATCAATTATTATTATCAATTATAAGAATGTAGCATAGTATTAAACACCAAGGAGTTAAAAACAAATAACATGTCACATGTGTTTTACATAAGAAATTGAATGATAGTTGGAGAGAATTTGAATGCGTACTAGACAAGAGAGAGCTTGAGACACTATCCTCGGGTGTCTAAGTTCTCTCTGTACAAAAATTTGTCAGGACAATCTGGCATGAGGATACTTTGCTCGACAAGTCAACCCAGACTAAATATTTTACTGAAAGATTGAAGTAAAACTATGAAAAATAAAGATTTTAGAATGTTCTAATACTCATGCTTTGTCAGAGTTTAAAAGTCAGATCAAAATAACATCTAATCTTACAAAACAATTTTTGTAAACAAAAAGGGGTCAATTTAAATGGTCAATTTCATGCCTACTAAACACTGTTCTCAGGTATCTAAGGTCTATCTGTACAGAAGTTTGTCAGGACAAGGTCGGTAGTAGTCTGAGATGTCGGAAATTTTTCTGTCTCTGTCTGTCCTTGTGGCCATGTCACTAGTAAGGGTGCTGGAGGTAAACGTTTTGTCTGGGCTGACGTTATCCGCCTGATAGTCAGGGATCCAAACCTTGGATTAACCACTAAGGAGGCTGTCCTATCAGCAGGTGCAAAGTACTCGGAGTGCTGTATTGCCATTTGGTGAGTGGATCTGGACTATGCAGTAGTCTCTGGTGGGGCCTCTTGATGTCATACTAGTGGGTAATTGTTACGGCTTTACCTTTTTCGTGTGCTACAAAAAAAATTCCTGTCTTTTTTTCTCTTACTTTCCCTCTCTGTCCTGCTCTAACCAAGTATGCCGACCTATTCCACAAATCCCAAAACCTCAACATGAAATATCTCCAGAATAAAAACTCGATTAAACCTAGAACCCCATTTTCCAACGTAGACCCCTACTACCATATCTCCTTCTCCAACATCAGGAGTCTACGTTCCAACCTTCCAGAGGTTGAAACCCAATTACAGGAGACGAAACCGAACATATTATTTCTAAGCGAAACTGGAATATGGCCGACCACTTCCCTAGATGAGTTCATAATTAACGGATACGCTAATTTAACAGCTAAATCTGACACCCAAGATCGCCATGGGCATGGAATATGTGCCTACATTAAGGATGGCTTCCCGTGTGGCAGGGATATCTCTAGAGAAGATCCTAATTTACCCTATATGTGCTTCAGGATTGCACTTGCTAACACCACTGCATTTATATTTGCCCTCTATCGGCCCCACAACAGCGGAGTTACTATCTTTAAGAGCATATCTGAGAAAATAGACCACATACTGTCTGCACATCCCTCGGCTAACATCCACATCTGTGGTGACTTCAACGTCCATAACGTGGAATGGCTGACCCATTCAAATAAGACAGACGATGAGGGGAGGTTTTGTCATGATTTTGCCATTACTTATGACCTCACTAAGATTGTTCGCGAACCCACCCGTGTGCCCGATACACCCGGTCAATATGCAAGCCTCCTAGACCTTTTTCTCTCAACTTCCCCTGAGCTATGTTCATGTTCCGTTCATTCTCCTCTAGGATCCTCCGACCACTCCGTCGTATCAGTTAAGATAAAAACGAAATGTAAGAAGTCCCCAGACGTACCCCTCCACCGTACTGTATACCGATACTCTATGGCTGACTGAGATAGCTTCCGTACATTCATATCTGATTTACCTCTGCACTCCATGTTTAAAAAGGAAGTGTCCTCTATAGTATCAGATCTGACTGAATGGTTAATTGTAGGCAGAAACCAATTCATACCATCTAAAAAATTCCAACAAAAACCTAACAGCCAGCCATGGTTCTCCCCAGAATGTGCTGCTGCTATCGCGCACAGAAATCACTTTTTCCTTAGCCACCAACGTAATAGATGCACTGAGACTAAAGCTGCTTTCAGGACTGCCAGCAACCACTGTAAAAGAGTAATACAAAAATGCAAGAGAGCTATATGCCCAGTCTGTTAAATCCAAGGTAGCTGATCAGCGGCTTGGTTCCCACCAGTTCTGGCAAATAACAAATAGGATCCTGAACAGAAGTGTGCGTTCTATCCTAACCATTATCAATGGACCAGAGGTCATCTCGTCAGCGTCAGACAAGGCCAAACTATTTGCAAAGAACTTTGCAGCTAATTCTACTCTATGCGACGAAGGCCATCAACTCCCCATATTCCTCCTTATAATACAGAACAAGCTAGGTAACATACAAATATCCGTGCATGAGGTCGCCAAGCTAATCAAGAACCTTGATTCCAGTAAAGCAACTGGCCCTGATTTCATCCCAATTATAGTGTCAAAAAAAGCTTCAACCAGAACTCGCTCCCATACTTACGAAACTATTTAAGCGCTGCCTTAAGATGAAGTGCTTTCCGACTCCCTGGAAGACCTCATCAGTTTGCCCTGTATTTAAGAATTCAGGTGATAAGTCATCTCTCTCTCAGTACAAACCAATAAGTCTCCTGTGTGTTATGAGTAAGTTGCTGGAATCCATATTAAATAGAGAAATAGTCAACCACCTCAGCAGGAATAACCTTCTTAGTGACACACAATATGGTTTCCGCTCTGCAAGATCTACCGCAGATGTGCTGACGGTTATATCCCACAGGATTAGTGAATCTCTTGACAAAGGCTTCCTTTCTAGGGCAATTGCTCTTGACCTATCAAAGGCCTTCGACAAGGTATGGCATAAGGGTCTACTTCACAAGATTTCCAGCTACGGTATAACTGGAAATGTTTTCTCAATCATTAAATCATTTCTCTCCGATAGGCTCATAAGAGTAGTAGTAGATGGACAAAAATCGAAGGCCTGCAATATAAATGCTGGAGTCCCGCAGGGGTCCATCCTGGGCCCAACTCTCTTCCTGGTCTACATCAATGACCTCCCTAAACATATACTTAAATCATTCGTTGACATCTATGCTGATGACACGACCATCTACGGCAACACATCAAAGGCTGTAAATGACAAAGCTCTCTCTGATTCTCTCTCCTCTGATCTCGAGCGCGTGGTTCAATGGGGGAAGACGTGGCTGGTTACCTTTAATGCATCCAAAACCAAACTCCTATCCTTACATCATCAACGCTCTGATACCCATCTGGCATCAATTGTGATGGATGGCTCTCATCTGGGTGAGGCCCCGTGTTTTGACAAACTTCTGGGTTTGACCTTTACGCCTGATCTGAAATGGAACACGTACATCAAGTCTGTTGCCAAGGTCGCTGGAAAGATGGTGGGATCCTTCTACCGCTCCAGAAGATATCTCACTACTGATGCAATTCTCTATCTATATAAAAACCAAGTACGTCCAAGGATGGAATACTGTTGCCATATCTGGGCAGGAGCTGCTAAAAACAGCCTATCCTGCCTTGACAGAGTACAAAATAGACTTCGTGGCTTAGTAGGAGATGCCCTTTTCTCTTCCCTGCAACCTCTCTTCCACAGAAGAGACGTTGCGAGCCTATCCTTGTTTTATTGTTATTTCCATGGCGGGTGCTCGTCTTAACCCCAATCTCTGGTCCCCCCTCGCCAATATTTCACGAAAAACACCCGTCTAGCTGAATCCACTGTGAAAAATTTCCTCCACTCTTTATCTGTGCCTAAATCAAAACGTGGATTCCATGAACAAAGCTTTCTGTTCCGTCTGCCTGCTTCCCACCTGACTACAACTTGGATGTCTTCAAGTCCAACGTTAACAAATTCATAATGAACCGCCCCCTTATGTAAACACTTCATCAAATCTCCACACTAACGTAATGTACTTGCAATAACCCTTATCCCTGAGTGGCTTCCGGGTCTTGATAAGTGGTGATCACTGTGTAAAAAAGAAACCTGGCATGGGGATGCTTTGTTCTACAAGAAAACACAGACTAAATATTCAAAATAACATAGTATTCGCGGCCCAAATAAGATCTCTTCGGTATGGCTAACTCACACTGGCTTTTACGAGAAATTATGCACCTTCTCCAGATTAACTTACCAGCACAAAGCTGAGTACTCCATCATACATGAAAAATTATTTCTTCTGTATAAGAATACCAATAGGAATATACTGACCGAATTCTAGGTAAAATCTTGAACCCTAAATAGAGTTATGAACAAGAATGTAATGTATCGAATACTTTTTTTAGCAATGTATGTCACCCGGTCAGAGTATCATATATTACATCAGCATAAACAAATGTCTATGAAATAGGTTACATTACATTTTTATTTCCAAATCCACGATGCGCCTGTCCAGTATCTGGCGGCTAATAGTGGTCTGACCTCTGTGTCTGAAAGTATCTTTCGACAAGTTGGGCGCTTTTTTCAAAAGGAAATTCAAGAAAATCTGAGGCTGTTACAGTTACCAGTTATCTTGCACTCGCTTGTCATTGGATTCTGACTTGATGCTCAGAGAGTGACGCGTGTGTCATACAAGCATTTATCATTGATATTATTTTGTACATATATCTCTTCTTTAAAAGACGTGTGGCGATAGAGGTGAGGCGACGTGTACAGACCTAACAAGTTAGATGTATGACGTCACAAATCTTCACACAGTCGCCTTAAAGCTTATCTTAATATCCCTGCTAGTTTTGAGGGACAGGACCTAGTTTTTGGTGTGTTTTCTTTTTTTACGACTGAACAGCCCTTTTAAGTGGACAGCGTGGCTCACCCAGATCATGGGAGAGGTTTAGAAAAGGTAACCTAAAAATCGTCTGTTTATATTTTCAGCTAGTCTGTTACTTGACAGTAGTTCATTTCTGCAGAGGGAAACAAAAGAATAAAAACGATGTGATTTATTCTTAAAAAAAAAAACATAAATATATTGATTATTGCTACTTGCAACGTAAAGACACTACTTGATACAAAAGAGTCCGTTAATCCAGAGCGGAGAACAGCTATTGATACCAAAGAATTAGCTAGATACAACGTGGATATTGCTGCTCTATCTGAAACCCGTTTTAGTCATGAAGATCACCTTACTGAAAAAAGTGCAGGGTATGCATTTTTCTGGAAAGGCAACCCCAAGGGAGTAAAAAGGGAAGGAGGGGTTGGTTTTGCTATCAGGACAAAGATAACATCTCAGTTAGAACAACCTTGTAGAATTAGTGGTCGAATCATGTTATTGAGGGTATTTTACCTTGTGATCGTTACGTGTCAGTTATCTCAGTATATGTCCCTACGTTGGATAATAGACAGGGTGTCAAAATGGGGTTTTATCAAGATCTAGGGAATTGTATCAAAGGGATACCAAAAGCAGTTAAGATTTTGTTGCTTGGAGACTTTAATACGCGGCTTGGAAGTGATCACAGCACCTTTGATAGGATTGGTTTTATAAAAATTATCCTACAATTACCCATATCTTTTGGAAAAGAAGAACAAGGCTCACGCAAAAATTCAATAGATATGTATTACAAAATCAGACAGGCTTTTGGACTACAGCCTCCAACATTGGTATGATAGGATTGGTTTTATGAAAATGATTCTTCAACATTGGTACGTGTGAAATCAAAGATGACTCTGCCCTTTTAAAGAATGTTTAGGGGATCATGGAACGTTGGATAAAAAATTTTCAAGAACATTTCGATAATCCGTCTGAAGTAAATGATATAGTAAAAGGAGGTTATTGATGAGATGATGACTGACCTCAGCTTTGATGAGAATAAAAACACATTAACAGAGACTAATAAGGGAAAAGCAAATGGACTTGATAGGATACCTGTGGAATTATTGTTATTTGGAGGTGATAACGTTATCAACGCAGTCCATATACTCATCCTTGCTGTTTGCCATGGTAATACTACCCTTCAAGATTGGATTGATGCAATATTGAACCCATTTTATACAGGAAGGGGGTCAAAAAGTGTTATGAATATACAGGCATTAGCTTGCTTGAAGCAGAGGGAAAAGTTTTAGCAAAGATGTTGTTAAATCGTTTGTTGAAATGGATTTGTCCCTCTATCATCCCAGAGAATCAACCTGGTTTTAGATAAGTATATATATGCGCATATATATATATATATATATATATATATATATATATATATATATATATATATATATATATATATATGTGGGGGGGCGTGTGTGTGTGTGTTAAATGGGGAGGTAAATAAAATTAATAAATTGATACAGGTTTATTTCCATTTTCAAAGATATAAAAACAAAAAAACTATATTGTATGATAGAGTTAGAGATGATATAAAGTTTATTTAAATACAATATCTTCATAAACACAATGGAATGGGAAGATTGACACCAAATTAATGTTCAATAAAAAGATTTATAAGCGTTAACTATATAATTAATTACCCAATTATTTTCTGATGTTTATTATTTCTTTATTTCTGTACATATACATATATATATGTATTTATGTGTGTATATATATATATGTGTGTGTATGTATGTATGTATGTATGTATGTATGTATGTATGTATGTATATGTTATAATTTAGTCATTTAAATTTTATTATGTGAAACGGTTACATTTCAAATCTAGAATTTTTATATGCTAGACAAAGAATATATTTCAATAAGTATAATTCCTTAATCTATAGGTTTTCGATGTTTACCCATCTCCTCAGAGGAAAAATTATTAGCAAATATTATAACGGTTTATATCCCATTCGCTAAATGTAATAAACATAGAAAATCATAATTAAAAGTTTGTAAAATTTTTAAATCATAGAGAAAGGGATGTTATATATTGGTTCAGAATGGAAAGGATATTGAATTGCATATCCAAATTGAATGGTAAATCTTGAAGTGAAGGCACAAGGTAACAATCCAAAGTAGGCATGATTCCTTGATATCGTCTTTAGTTCGATGAAATATCCGGTAAATATATATGAAGATGCTTATATCATTCCGGTGAAGATGTTTTTAATAAACATATCTATATATATAAAAATGTAATTCTTGGTTCGTTCAAAATTTATACAACCATATTTCTACATTACCAATTTATTTGAAATTTTCAGACAACCTATTTTTAAAGTCGAGGGATGTTTCTATGTAATTAAAATAAATTTACAAAGCCAATTATTAAAATATTAAATAAAATAAATATATTTTTCGTAAGCCGTTAGTGCGAACCTGTTTTGTTGATAGAACTGAACTTCCGGTTCGATTCATTTCACACCCACGATTTGACGAACGAATTAGTAAATTTCATTTTCTGTTTACTCGATAAGTAAAAAAACATAATTCGTTTGTTTATCTTCCGAATTTTTTTAATTTAAACATTTTTTCTTTATTATATCAGGCAAAAAAAGTTTGTCGCTTGCTTTTTGAGTCGAAGTCGTTTTTTTCTGTTTTTGTTTCTTTTATTTTTCGATATAAGAAAATATGAACTTTTTTTTATTATTAACACTATAAATTGTTTGGTAAAAGTACAGTTTTTTTTTCGAAGAAATTTTACAGATTGGTAACCTGCTTAAATAATATTTGGTGCTAATGCAGAGAGTGGTCGGTCCGCGCTATTTTTTAAATCGTATTTCCACGTTTAATTAAAGTTTTATTATATTTTTTTTATTCAATTGTAAGGTTAAAATACAGATTAGGTACAAAACACCCTCCCCTCCCCATTTTAAGAATGGCTTTTTAAATAATAACGTTATTATTTTAGCACGGATCACTCTCTGCATGAGTACCGTACTTTCACCTAATAATTTAATAAACAAAATATGGTACTTATGCAGAGTAAGTACCGTACTAAAATAATAACGTTATTTACAAAACCATTCTTAACATGGGGAGGGCGTTTTGTAACTATTCTATACTTTCACCTAACAATTTAATAAACAAAAGATGGTACTTATGCAGAGAAGGTACCGTGCTGAAATAATGCTATTAAGAAAGCATTCTTAACATGGAAAAGGGACGGTGTTCTATAAATATTTTATACTTTCATCTAACAATTTAATAAACAAAAGTTACTACCGTTATTTAGAAAGCTGTGATTGATGAAAGTATGATAGGTTATAAACAGGATGGGGTTGTAAAGCGATAGGTTTTGATACTCAAACATTTTGCCCTAAGCAAAATATGATGAAAGTAAAGATAATTTTCGCGAAAATATATTTTTTATATCAAATTTGTTTCCATTCGTGGCCAAGAGTGACCAACAAAATGATGTTTCCTTACAAAGAGAAAATGTTATATATATAATAATATAAATATACAAGAAATAAATGTTACAATAGACAATAAAAGTTACTTTTATGGTAGAAAAGTTCATTGATTTGCATTTTTAAGTAGTTTGTAAAAAATCTTTTTTTATTCACCAACCGGTTTTTAAAAAAATCAAAATGGCAGCGACTTTGAAATTGAGAGCACCGTTTTCAATTTGAAGGAGGAGCACCTGAGCATTCTGTGTTAACAATTTAAGAGAGTTCTGTCAACGTAAGGAATATTTATAAACATATTTTAATGTTTCCGTAATTTTGTGCTTGAAAAATATTCGATTATGTCATGTGTAGTTTATATAAAAATTTATTTAAGTAGTTATCGCCTCAAATTTCGTTTTAATTTCGGTTCGCTGAAATTATTTCAAGTAAAGAGCTTTAAAAACTATTTCAAAACAAAAAAAAAACATGAACTGAACTTTTATTGACTTTGGTAATATTTATTTATTGTATATTTCTTTTCGGGTAGTCGTTTGTTGGCTTTTCTGCTAAACACTTTTACTAAATAATATCGACGAAACATCGAAAAACAAAGAAACAAAAACAGTTTTAAAAAATAATGAAGCTTTACTTACTTTATTAGTAAAATAATCAGAAACAGCAAAATGGGATATTAAAAAAGTAAACACGTAATTACTTTAGTTTTTTAAAGCAAAGAATCGATATAAATATGAATAAAAATAAAATGGCGCCTTTTTCAAGCAGAACAGCTTCGTTTCAGTTTTACAGTACTGAACGGTGTAGTATTGCGCCGTCGGATTCAGAGTTGTACTATTGTAATGTAACGAACACGCAGAAAGGGTTGTAATCAACTGAATTCCTCCTAGTACACTGACAAAAAGGCTTAAACAGATATATAAATAAAAATAACAAAAAGGTTATGTAAATGGTTTTAAAAAGACACGTAATCACGTGAGCAGGATTTTTTCCTTCTTTTGACACGATAACTAGTAACGTTCTTATTTTTTTATTATTTATCTATTTATTTATTTTCGAAAGAGTGCCACGTACAAGTGGAGAAGGAAAAAACAGAGTTATGCAAAATTTGTGTCGAGAATTGTCTAAGGTTCCGACTTTTTTTCTTTTGGGGGAGGATTTCACTTTAATAAGAACGTGAATTTATGAGGTGAATTTATTCGACGCAATATAATTCAACTCAAAAAAGTAAATAAAAGCTAACGTGAATTAAGATTAAAGTTAAGGTATTATTGTGGACCCTCGCCCCTTTTAAAAAACCTTGTTAAACTTTGTGACATATTTCCATTCTATGGAGGTCAGGCGCGAACGAACACCCAATAATTTTATTATACCATATTTCTTCAAACTGAAACATAATTATCAAAATATACTAAGCAAATAGATATGAAACGTCTTTGTTAAAGTTTGTGCCATATTTCCATGGAGTACAGGCACGAATGCAGACCCCACAATTTTATTATACCATCCCTATTTAAGTTGAAACATACTTATCAAAGTATTCTTATGTACATCTATATCAAAACCCCTTGTAAACGTTTTTTTTATTTTTTTCATTTTATTTCCATACTTTGTGGGCCAGGCGCAAACGCAGACCCCACAATTTTTATGAACCACTGTTCTGACAGATCAAACATACCCATTCCTGATCCTCGATACATCTTCTATCATTATATGTAATCAGTTTTTTAAAATAGTCAACCATATAGAAGCCTATTCGTAACCAGACACACACACACACACAGACGTTCAGCTTTATATTATAGATATATGACTACATCATGTAATCACATAAATTAATATACGAAAGTATAGATTTATGCGTAAACTTTTACTTCAACAGTGCTCAATACGTAGGTAGAGCTAGGTAGTAAGTTATAAAATATATATGGCGATTAAGTTACACAGAATAGTGTGGATGAAATGCGGAATATTCTATGTAGCATAATCGCCATATATAATTTATAACTTACTTATATATATATATATATATATATATATATATATATATATATATATATATATATATATATAAGAGAGAGAGATAGATTTTCTGCAATTATGTTTTCTCAAAACTGTTTAGATCTACCGAGGGTTTATCTGTAGTATTAGCTAATAGAATGTCCTAATCTGTTATATAATAATAAAACTAATACATCAAATAAAACAGTTTCACGCAAAATATATAACTCCTTTAGGGATATTAACATCAATTGATGAGCGTTTGTGCGTTTTTTTTTTTGTCATTTTTGCCATTCTTGTGCTTCACTTGGATATATTCTGAGGACAACTGAGTTTAAAATAGACAACGTGTCAGCAAGGCCGACTGATATATCTATATATCTATAAAAGTGAAATTGCCTGTCAGTCTATTTCTGTGTGTGTACATTTCCCTGCCAAACTACTCTGTCAATTTTTAATCTATCAGACTTGAAATTTGACATGAAGGGTATCGAGATTTGGGAAAATAGTTTTAATCGGTTTTCGTCCAGAAATGTAGCTGTGAAATTACAACGATTTGACCTTCAAAAACTTTACCAAACTCCTCAAATTACTCAGCCAATTTCTGGTCTAAACATTTGAAATTTTACATAAAGTGTATTCAGACATGGGGCAAGCTTTTAAATACGTTTTTTGCTGAAAATTGGGCTGCCAAGAGATCAAAGTTGAAAGAGGTGATTTTTGCAGATTCTACCAAACTCCTCCGCCAATTTTTAGTCTAAGTACTTAAAATTTTAGATGTAGATTACCTGGACATGAGTCAACATTTTTAATATAGATGTTATGTAATGGGTGGCATCTTAAAGAGGTACCAAATATATGTATATATGCTACGTACTCGTGGTATTATTAAGATGACGTATATTCTGGATTGTTGTTTGTGTCCGTTTTGGGAAGAGTCTTAGTGTTTTATCTAGAGACAGTCTTAGGCGTGTTCATGTGTTGAGTGTTCACATGTCTTAAGATGTTCCTGTTTGTGGTACATGTTAATACAAGAGAGCCGACGGCTTGTAATACACAATGAGAGGAGATTTGATATATAGATAGATAGACCGAGGGTTTGACATTTATACTTTTGACAGTTCTGTATGAACGGGGGTGTTTCTATAAATATTGATACATATATTTCTTACCTATTTTTGAAATGATGATTTTCACAATGTTCTTATAATATAAATGGACAATCCTTTTTCTGTTGAATCACAACACGAAGACGCAGATACACAAAGATGATGACGTCCTTTATTTCATGATCGGTCCATGATTTCGCTCAAGGAATTCAAAGTTTCTTTACATGGCTTTTTCTTCTCTAACCTTTCGCTTTCAAGGTTTGACGTCAGCAGTCATCTCTGACCTCTCTCTCTCTCTCTCTCTCTCTCTCTCTCTCTCTCTCTCTCTCTCTCTCTCTCTCTCGGTTCTCTCTCCCCGACTCTTCTCCCAGACTGCATCTAAAACTCCAACTAATATTGTAATATTGAGAACTCGTCATATCATCGCGTGATTAAACATGTGCTCATAAAGCACGTTGGTGACATGCACCACACTGACATGACCTAACAAGTTCAGTAACCTATTTTTCGAGTAATATGTTTACAATTTCAATTGACGATTAAATTCCTTATTTTAATTTTCATTTTTATAACAGAACAAATTTCATCATTACTTTCTTTTTCAAATAGCAGATATGTAAGCTAAACAATTGCAATTCCACATTCCTTATTTCAATAACATTCTGTATTTATTTTAACTTATGACTGGAATTTTCAATTCCAAATCTAGCTTCACAAGTTCGAATCCTTGACTATCCTATTTCATATTTACATTTAACTAATTCCCTATTTTTACGTACATGAAAAGGGGCCAGCCCTTTATCATGTAACATAGATATACATATGCACATAAAGTTATGAACAGTATATAGGATCCAAGCAAAATCGGGTTGAACTTCTAGTATTTGATATCTGCTTATTCATGTGTTGTGAGAAACGTTGAGAGGAACTGCTAATCAGTAGATTCGAAGATTTTGCACAGGGAACCCACTGGTTCCTCTTGGCACGTAACAATGAAATTCAATTTCATTTCATTTTAATTCATTTGCTTCATTATGATTCATTATGATTTAGTGTTTGTTTGTAGGTAGATCTCACGCGTTAACATATACAGATCCGTTTAGTTATGTCTCTTATGGGTTAAATAACTTCCATTCTATTTTATATTTTCATTGGTTTTCTTTACAATACAACGTTGGGATGTGTTACTTAAAAATTACCGCTAATTAAAGACATTCAATTTAAAAACTGGTGCATATTTATTATTTTGGGTCCCCCGACAAAAAGAGGGCGAATCTGTAAATTCACCTTTGTCTGTTCGTCCGTTCGTCTGTTCGCACTTTTCTTAATAACTACGCCTTGGAATTTTTTAAAGTTTGCACAAGCATTAAACATGATATGAGTAAAAAAAAGTAACAGAATGGATTTTCCGGGGAAACTCCGGTTGCCCCCCCCTCCTCTAAATGTGCCTTTTCTAGTTAAAATCGCTAAAATTGACACTTTTATGCTAATTTAAAAAAAATTGATGCTTGGATTTTATAAAACTTTCTGAAAAGTTGTAACTAACTGATTTCTATATAATTTTATTTGTCTATACTTCGCGGTAACTTTGGATGTGCTCAGGGGCTCTTTTAGGGCTAATAAAACATTCCATTTTGTGGACTATTTTACCATATTTGTCCAAAGTTTTGTGTATGTGTATTTAGCAGTTTTGCATGGTGTTGAACTCAAATTCAATTTAAAAACTGGTGTATATTTATGATTTTGTTTTATGGAAATCAATTTTCATAAAATCAGCTTTAGTATAATGTATGTGCGTATATATGGTGAGACACAAAGGAGAGAATACGTCGTCGACATGAGTGCGCATGTGCAGACAGACCCTCACACGTAGTTTACGCATGCGTACTTCATACATGCGTTTGAAAGCGTTGAAATCATTCAAGTGTAAACATAAAAATTAACCGAAAGATCAAAAGAAAGTTATTATTAGATTTTTAGCAAAACAAATGTTGAAAAAATATGTTGAAAATGTGTTGGATTTTAGTGTGTTCATTTTTATTATTTAAAAAAATAAACATTTTACAGATTGCTTTAAAAATTTAGATTTTTTATATATTTCAAGATATATATTTCTATATGTATCGTTAAAAAACGACCTTTATCAGATAGATAGATAGATAGATAGATAGATAGATAGATAGATAGATAGATAGATAGATAGATAAGAACATGTTATGAAATAATATGATTTATGGAAACAGTCATTTATTTAGACTCAAAGGATTCAACATCGGCAATCAATCTGTATCATCTTTTCTGAGACGATATAAGTTTTAATCACTGCATCAGCACAGATTAGATACCAATATAGATATGTGTGTGTATGTGTGCGTGTGCGTGCGTGTGTATATGTGTGTGTGCGTGCGTGTGTGTATGTGTGCGTGTGCGTGTGTGTGTGTGCGTGCGCGTGCGTGCGTGCGTGCGTGCGTGCGTGTGTGTGTGTGTGTGTGTGTGTGTGTGTGTGTGTGTGTGTGTGTGTGTGTGTGTGTGACACAAAGTTGTTTTATGCACGTATGTGTGTCGTGGCATAGCAGTTAAACGGTTGACCTGAGAACTAAGCTACCTGTGGATTTGAGATCAGCACCTTTGAGCTGATGTCCTTATCGATGTCACACATTCGTGAATCTTCTGGGGTGCTTTTTTTTTAACTCGCTATTCAAAATTAAATTCCATTAAAATAACATTAGTAAAAGAAAAACTTACGCCATTTTTAAGGTTCAAACTATTTCTTCGCACGTCACAATATCGTATGATGTATACGAAATAATAAAATGTTACTTAATCTGTAATACTTTTACTGTATTTAAACATTGATATAAATTGCCATTTATCCACGTATTATCACTATCAACTTTAACATATCGGTATATTTCTTTTATATATACTTTTACAGCTTTTGTAACCATTTGTTATCCATCTAATAGTTAGTTTCCTCCCTTTATTAGAACTCTTCACTGATGTCATAATAAAAAAACGCAGCTTCATCCTCTTACTCATAAAGAATGACGATTACTCCAGACGTGTCGAATACAGTTAATAAACGCATGAAATGAACGCCACATGTGTTCTATTAGTTCCTAATTCCAGCCTTGTCTTAATAAGTTATATGTCATCAGACGGTGAGAATCAGTAGGAACTTATTACAACCGCAAACATCGATGTCCTGGATAATCAACGTCGAAAAAAATGTCAAGACCTCGTTCCAAAAACTTGGAATTATGCCTCGAAATATCAGAAAAAAGACTGGAAACTTTTTAGTGTTAAATGTGCGCTCGTGTTAAACCTAAGAATGAAAATGCATAACAGCACATTGTCATTCACGTGTACGGAAAGTTTACCTACAATGTGTTGATTCTGATTATAAAAAAACTTAACTGAACACGTACATCAAGTCTGTTGCCAAGGTCGCTGGGAAAATGGTAGGATCCTTCTACTGCTCCAGAAGATATCTCAC
Source organism: Euprymna scolopes (assembly GCF_053919585.1). Classification (NCBI taxonomy): domain Eukaryota; kingdom Metazoa; phylum Mollusca; class Cephalopoda; order Sepiida; family Sepiolidae; genus Euprymna; species Euprymna scolopes. The sequence continues at coordinate 167,610,055 of NC_136486.1, forward strand.
TACTGATGCAATTCATCTGGGTAGGAGCTGCTAAAAACAGCCTATCCTGCCTTGACAGAGTACAAAATAGACTTCGTGGCTTAGTGGGGGATGACCTTTTCTCTTCCCTGCAACCTATCTCCCACAGAAGAGACGTTGCGGGCCTGTTTTTGTTTTATCGTTATTTCCATGGCAAGTGCTCGTCTGAGCTCCAACTTCTGGTCCTCCCCTTGCCAATCTTTCACGAAAAAAACACCCGTCTAGCTGAAACCAATGTCAATAATTTCCCCCACTCTTTATCTGTGCCTAAAACCAAACGTAGATTCCATGAACAAAGCTTCTTTCTTAGAAGTGCACGCCTGTGGAACTCTCTTCCGTTTACCTGTTTCCCACCTGACTACAACTTGGATGTCTTCAAGTCCAACATAAACAAATTCCTGATGAACCACATCCTTAAGTAAGACACTTTATCAAATCTCCGATACTAACGATTACTATGATACTATCTCATAGATTACTATACACGCAATAACCCTTATCCCCGAGTGACTTCCGGGCTTTGATAAGTGGCGACCACCATGTAAAAAAAAAAGAAAAAGAAAAGAGAATATTTTTTATTATTATTTCACAAGTCGAAAATGCGACTTTTATCAATTGAATATCAGTATTAAAAGTGACAGGATAATATTGGATGAATTGAAACTTCTCGGGTTGACATTCACAGACAACTTGAATTGAAACAGATACATAGAGGACATTGCCAATACTGCTGCAAAGAAGTTGGGCTCGTTGTACTGGGCTAGAGAATTAATCACATTTGACAATAACTTATATTTCTATAACGTCATAATTCGCTCATGCATGTTTTAACATCTCAGCTGGTGCATTTACCACTTGTCTCTCTTCATCTTAGACAGAGTCCAAAAAGATGCTCCACTCTGATAGTGTCCTCACTGTCAATTAGGTTCCAGTCCTTGTCACATCGCCGCAATACTGTACTTCTGAGCGTATTTTTTTATTACGGTTCTCGTTAAATAACAAAAGTTAAGCGATGTTGAGCCTTGTTATTACTAAATGGGTAACTATTCAGAAATATCAGGTGCTGTATGTGCTCTCTGTTAATCTCAGCATTTTTTTCTACTGGAATCAAATAATACTGATTCAGATGTGCGGTTGTGATTGCGCAATACTTGTTTCACGATTACACACACAGCCACTCTTACAGGGGTATCCATTGTTTCTCAAAACTGAATGGAGGGCGTGATAGAGTAATAGACAAAAGAAAACAATTAAAAATATGAAATCAAACAAAAACACACAAGACAGAGGAATATATGAGACCTAGGCTGAGGTCACCTGCAGAAATACAACTTTGTTAAAAAAAATGACAACAAAAAAAGAACACGCGCGTAAAGATAAAGAATACGATTAAATGAGGAAGTTCCAGCTATCACCACGCGAATAGAACAAACGCTACTAAGAGGCAGAATGCAGAGGTAGGCAAAACGTTTCTACTAGGGCAAGTCACCGCTTATCAAGGTCCAAAGACCATTTGAGGATAGGGGTTAATGCGTGTAAGGTGGCCGATGAGACAACACTGTGATTATCGATAACGGTAGGACTTGAGTAGGGATTAATAATTTAAGCGAACAACTCAACAAGAACTTGTTGACAACTTGGAAACGACCATGTTATATTCAGCTGGGAAGCAGCCTTGCGGTACTGTGTTCCACATACGGGTAGTTCTTAGAAATAACCATTGCTCGTGGAATTTTCGTTTAAATTTAGGCGCAGATATAGAATAAGGAAAAGTGTTGACAGTTGTAACTAAATGAGTGTTGCGAATGTTTTCCGGTGGGTTGTAGATAAAAGCCCAGTCGAGCAGCTGCTATGAAAATAATAACAGAGCAGAGATTTACTCGCGATGTCTCTTCTGTGTCGAATATTAAAAAAAACTGCGTAGATGAAAGAATAAAGTCCATTATTTCAACGATAGGCATGGAAAAGCTATGCAGACGTTGATGACTATTACAGGCGCAATGTTAAGATTATGGACAAGAAACACAGGACTAGCTCTGGCAACACAAGGTGGAATGTCATTTTGATATTAGAAGGGTTAACCGTGTCACAGAAACTATAGTTAGATCAACGTTATACTAAAAGCACATCTCAGAGAAATTAAAAGAAATGCGGAAATAAAGCGAATAAAAATACAGCTGACGTTGTACACTGATAACAGTGTCAATTACGGGAAAAAGAAAGATTATTATCAAAGGAAAATGATCCTTATACGAATTATACTATATAGCAGCACGAAGAAACGTACAGCTTATATAATGAAAAGAAACGTGTGATATGTTTAACATAATTAGATAGGTGAACATTACCGAAAGCTTGTATAAAAGGATGCGAAGAGGATACTTTCCGAAATGATTAAACACATGATGAAATAACTGCTAGTGAGGCGGAAAAATTAGGTTCAGTATATTCAATGATGTCAGAGAAATAAAATGAAGCAATAAATATTTATAAAAAAAAATGCCAACTGTGGTTTAAAAATATAAATGCATTAACTTGCATATAAAAGGAGTGTTTGCGTTAAGAAGTACGAATTGTGAAGGACAACAGGTCGAGTGTTTTGGCAGCTGAGAGAACATGTCGAAGCTAAAAGTTGGTACGAATTACGGCATCAGTGAAAAGGAGTGTTGTTAATTTCTATTTAGATTACAAGTCGAAAAAGTTAAAGCCAAAAATTTTGAACCAGGCATGTTCTTTGTAGATTTCTCCAACGCGTTCGACATAGAGGAAAAATGGCCAGCATCTTAAAGGCATATGGTATTCCAAACGAAGTCATTAACGCTATCATGATGCTATACAAACACACTCGAACAATGGCTAGATCTCTAGATGGTGGCACTGAATTCTTTGACATTCGCGCTGAGGTTCTTCAAGAAGATACTCTAGCCTCTTTTCTTTTCATTGTCTGTCTTGACTGTGTACTTTGCACTTCTGTTGATATACACAGTACACTGGGGTTCATCTTTAATTCAGATGTGGCAATGGTACTTCGTTTTAAGATGTATTTGGCTCTTGTGCAGATAAAGGATTGCGTCGGGAGTGAGATGTTCGTTTGTAAGATTAGAGTTGTTGTGGATGTAGTTGGTTAGCGTAAAGTTCGTGATAAGTTAAACAAGTAACATGTTTGACAATATTTGAGCGGAGGTTCAAAACAATCTCTGTCTTAAAAACATTTGGGTGTAATCTTGCCATGTGATTGATTTGAATCGGGTAAAACAAATTAAAAATAATGGCAGCGTTTAAAAAGATAGACACGGCACTGTCCCTCGACACTAGCGCACAAATACATGTATTTGGTGACTTTAATGTCCACCACAAAAACTGGCTTGGATTCTCTACTCACACAGATGCAGCGGGCAGCACAACCCATAGCTTCGCTATATCTCACTCCCTATCACAAATTGTTACGTTTCCAACCCGTTTCCCTGACCAGGAAGAACAATACGCATCACTTCTAGATCTGTTTTTGACCACAGTTCCCGATGACTGCATAACGAAGGCCCACAGCCCACTCGGGAACGCTGATCATGCAGTGATAATGGTTGAAATCGCCCTAAACTCTAGACCCAAAACTGAAGAGCCAGTGCTCAAAACAACGAGATATTATAATAAGGCTGACTGGGAAGCCATCAGGGAACTAATTAGAGATGCTCCATGGAAAAATATTTTCTCTCTCCCTGCTGAACAATGTGCAAACGAGACCACTGACTGGTTCAAAACTGCAATCGAAGCGCATGTTCCCATGCGGAAATTTTATAGTAAGCCCCACTCTCCCCAATGGTTTACGTCGACTTGTGCAACTGCCATTGCTCAAAAGCAGCATGCATACCGTAGGTTTAACCGACATCAGTCCAGTTCAAACAGACTGAAGTATATAGAAGCTAGAAATAACGTTAAGAAAGAAATAGCGACAGCTAAGAGAGAATTTACGGAAACCACTAAAAAGCGCATCGAAGCACAAAAACTAGGAACTCGAGACTTCTGGAAAATCTACAACAGTGTAGTAAATAATGGCCAATCAACAATTCCCCCACTAACCAACAATCACGAGGTTGTCTCCTCAGCAACCGACAAGGCTAACATGCTTGCCAGTCGGTTTGCCTCAAACTCCACACTGGACCCTTCCAATCACCCCCTACCTGACTTTCCTATGCAGACAGACGCCACACTAGACGATCTGAAAACCACCCCTGCTCAGGTGCATGCTATCATAAAAAACCTTGACACCTCAAAAGCATGTGGACCCGATCTTATCCCAGCTGTGCTATTAAAAAAGTGCTCAGCTGAAGTAGCTCCAGTTCTCTCCAAACTCTACAACAAATGCCTTAATGAAGCTTGCTTTCCGGGCTGTTGGAAAACTGCTTCTGTTGTACCAGTATTCAAGAATTCTGGCGAAAGGACAGACCCATCAAATTATCGCCCCATTAGCCTCCTCCCACTTTTTGCCAAAATATTTGAGACCATAATTAACCATGCTCTAGTCCATCATCTTACAGATGCTAAGCTACTGACTGACAAACAATATGGATTTAGACAAGCCCGTTCCACAGCAGACATCCTAACTGTGATATCTGAACGTATATACCATTCACTGGACAAAGCGGGGAAGGCAGAGCGGTAGCTCTAGATATATCTAAGGCTTTTGACAGGGTATGGCATGAGGGTCTCCTCAGTAAAATCAGATCATACGTTATCACTGGTAGAATACTTAACATAATTAAATCCTTCTTAGATAAGAGAAAATCCAGGTTGTCCTCGACGGTCGTACATCTAAACAATATGATATAAATGCGGGGGTGCCCCAGGGTTCTATCCTTGGACCTCTATTGTTCCTGATATTCATAAATGACCTCCCCGACAACATTGCCTCTGAGATGGGTATATATGCTGATGACACTACACTCTATGGCAGGCACGACAGGAAGACGAATGAACACATTTCTAAAGAAATGGCAGAAACACTAGAGGAAGACCTCCAATCTGTAGTGGAATGGGGACAAAAGTGGTTGGTCGCGTTCAATGCTGCCAAGACTAAACTAGTTTCATTCAATAATTACAAGAAACCCTCTCTACCACCCATAGCAATGGCCAACGACTCTTTATCTGAGAGTCCATCTTTCAAACTCCTTGGCCTAACGTTCACAGGAAACATGAGTTGGAACAATTACATTGAAGGCATTGCTAGGGCCGCTTCAAGAAAGGTGGGCTCTCTCTACCGTGCTAGAAAACTACTAACACCCGAAAGCATCCTGTACCTCTATAAGGCCACCATTCGCCCATGTATGGAGTATTGCTGCCACATCTGGGCTGGTGCATCTGCTACTAGTCTCTCGCTCCTTGACAAGGTTCAAAAGAGAGTCGCAAACCTGATAGGCCCTGAACTGGCATATAAGCTTCAGTCTCTGTCCCATCGACGAAATGTTGCATCCCTCTGCCTTTTCTACAAGTATTTTAGTGGTGAATGCTCTGACGAACTGCAATCACTTTTGCCCCCACGACGTGAGAACCCTCGACAAACCTGACAGGCTGCTAAATACCACCCCCACACTGTAGAGATCCCTAGATGTAAAATATCTTTTTACTCCAATAGTTTCTTCCCCAGAACCGCTAGACTCTGGAATTCCATTCCAGGTCCCTGCTTCCCCAACAGTACTGACGTGCAGAAGTTCAAGTGTAACGTGAACCGACACCTTGCTGCCCAAATCCCTACATAGTACCCCAGTAGTTGTTGCCCCTGATAGTAGCCCCCTACACCAAAGTGGCAATTTGCCTTGTTTGGGGTGAAAATGTAATAAAAAAAAATCGTCTTGGGGTGTGCCTCTGGAGAAATGTATTCTGTGCTGTAGAAATCTAAAACATGTTTAAGAACTAGATAATAAAGCTATTTAAAGAGAAGAAATAAAAATTAACTTTAAAAGGAACTTTAAGAACTCAGAATAATTGAACATGGAAACAGAGCGCAAAATCATTTGCACAATAAAACGTAATCAACACTGAACAATAATCATCATAGGTTACAAAGAAAAATTAGATACAACAGCGACAACAGATTTATTTATTACAATACTGGCCTGTTCACAAAATAATTTCAAATCTGGCAGGCACCCATGTTAGATTTGATAAAAAGGCGGGTAACAAGCATCTTGAATTATGGCGGTTACCTCGCGGGGTTTACCTTTCCTTGCCCAATGTGACCAGTGGCCGGATGTCTCTCCGGACATATTACTAGGGACTTATTGCAGTCCTGACCACGCGAAATAGGGGGAAAAACGGGAAAACAAATTGAGCCTTTTATTTATTTATTTATTTATTTATTTATTTATTTATTAGAATGAGCTTTTTTTTCTTTCCTGTCCGATAAATGTTTACGGTTTGGGATTATTTGCGCATTTAACCGCGCGCAGACACAACGTTATGATTAACACGAAATTGTTTGTTGCGTCGTTTTTTTATTTGTTTTTTGTTTGTTTTTGTTTTCTTTTATGGTTTTGCAAGATGGCGAATAACAGATGGTGGTCGGCTCTTCATCCATCCTGCCGCCTTGATGCCGATAAAACTGATGTCATTCTAATGATGATAAATATTTCTTCTGGGCGGATGTTTCTCTGCGGTTCTGTCATATTCTAAATCCGAGGAACATTTTTTATACATTAGATATGAAGAAAGCATTTATCTATGTCTGTGAATTGAGGTGGCAAACATCGTTTAAAATAATTTCGTTTGATTTTATTAATTACTAGCAGGCCACTCAGCGTTGCCCGGTCATAAAGTATATTATAATATTTTAATTAATGCAGAATCCTTATTTATTATAAACAGAAATAGCGTAGGTATTAAACGTAACGTCAAATTCCTTTTAAAAATGAAGTAAACAAAAACGGAAAAAAACTGAGATGTTCATGCGAGTATTATGTTTCTTTCCTAAACCGTTCACTTCTTGTAAGTAAAAAAAAAACTCGAGCTGAGATCGAAACCAACCCCTAAAGACAGCGAATCAAGCACGGTAACTATTAGACAAGTGTGACACAATCTTTAAAAGGTGTTTTCAAAATACTTATTCTTAACATAAGCAATTTGAAATGTGAACTATTCACGCATGCGCATTCGTAAAACAGTTAACAAACAGATAAAAATCCGATCACTCCCACGTAGCAATTTTTCAATTTTGACTCCATGGCAACCCTTTTTCCGGTGAAAAACGGATGTAAAAGTTTTCCTTATGTCTGAATATAGTATTACCAAATTTCAAGTCTGTAGATAAAAAATACTTGTTGACTATATAGGTTCAGAATTGTCCTCACACACACACACACACGCACATACACATACACACATACACACATTCTCACTTTTGAAAAAATATTTGTGGAACAGGGGGTGTTGTAAGATCGTCGTTAAGTGCTAGTATATGTCAAGAAGCGTGTAGGTGAATGTGTAGGGCGTATATGAAATGGAGGGAACGAAAGGAGCATTTACGCATCGTGTTTGGGCCACCCCGTGTTGAATTTTGTCATTGTATGCTCGATGTGAAATTGTTAAGTTATGATGAAAAATATGAAAGAAAACGATTCTGTTTTCCTTTGAAATTTGTTGTGAAATAAAATTAGATTCGATAAGGGGTCCGTCGTATGATTCTTTAATAGTAAAAGCGTTTAGTTTATTGACAAATGTGAAACGTAACACTTAATTTGTTAGCATTTTTGTGCATGTAGATTCTAATTTAATGCATGTTGAGTCTCACCAATGTAAAAGTTTTATAGTTGCAAAATGGAAAATGTCGATGTGATGTTGTGAAATCGATGTTTTTTTGTGTTGGATGTACTTTTGATAGTGCGTAAGATGTATTTTATGGCTATGAAGTTGTGTTTTGATGACGTAGAAGAAAAATGATTGTTGTATCAGTTAGTAGGCGTGACGGTACTGAATGCGCGGATGTAAGTGGATTTCGGTGCGGAATTTTCTTTCGCATTAACAAAGAAACGTTTAAGATACTTTAAAGATTATGAGAATTCTATGATATTCTTTTATTAATGATTACTTATGTGTTGCAGGTGACGTATTCAGAATGCTCGGATAGACATATTATGGCGTTTTAAATTATGAGAATTGTTCCAAAAGTAATGCCTTATATTTTTTATTCCGCCAGAATGAATGATTCTCAATGCACTTTTGGAGCATGCTTACTCACTCACATATCTGAAATCGACGAAACTATCTCCTAACTGTGCTGTAGATCGGTTAATTTTTTTCTGCGTGAAAGAATTCAATGACAAATTTGTGCTTCTGACGCTCGTCAATGCTAGGACTTGTTATCTTAGAGTTTCACACCGTCAATATCTAAAACAGAAATAAAACTTTCAGGTCATAAATGCATAAGTTCACTGATCATGACATTGCAATTTGCGATCTTTTCTGATACATTCGAACGGAATAAGAAAATAAGAAGTATAACTTTCGGAAGTCTTCGTATATATATATATATATATATATATATATATATATATATATATATATATATATAACACGGTCAAAATAGATCTGTACATGCTAAAGAAGATGAGTAAAAAGAAATACCGGACTTAAATAGTGGGATTTATAGAGATGCTGCATTATTTTTAGGTAATTCAAGTGATGGAATAATAGAAAAACCTAGAAAGAAATTTAAACTATTCTTTAATGAACTTAAGTTAGAAATAACATTAGACTGAAATTGTAAAATAGTGAATATTTTGGATATAACCCTAAACCTGAACAACAATACTTATCAATCGTATCACAAACTGAACTAAACACTATTCTGCATAGACTATAAATCTACATCCCTAAAATATGAAAAAGCAATTATCTCCAGTATATCAAAAAGAATATCTAGGATACCACAAAATGAGAATATATTCTATACATATAAGGAAAGCTATAATACAGCATTAACTAGATTAACATATCAAGGAAAGATCAAATACATAAATGAAGTGGATAATCAAGATCGTAGACTAAACTACACAATATCATATAACATGACGATGAAGGGAAAAGAAAAGTACAGAATAAAATAGTTATAAAAAGAAAAAGAAAAAGATTGAAATCAAAAATGATAAACAAGCATATTAAAGTAATAATGCAAAATGAAGAAGAAGAAAAAGTTTTAAAAAAAACAGGTCTGGTTTAATCCACCTTTCAATGAACATATACAAAATAACATCCCTGAAGAATTTTACAGAATAATTGATATGAACTTTTCCCTAGGCAGTAAATTAAGTACAAAAATTAATACGAACACAGTTAAACTTTCATTCTCAACCGCTGCAAATTTAAGTAAAACTATAAGTTCAAATAATGGTAAAATTAACAAAATAGTGAATAGTAAGATTGAATGAGGAGAATTAAATATTGAAAAAAATATATAACTGAAGAATACCTAACGAATGTCCATTAGAAGACAATTGTTTAATTTCTGAATTTGTATACAAATGTGAAGTTAAGGTGGAAAATAGTAAAAAAATATACCTAGGGGAAACTGAATATAATTTTAAGAAAAGATTGGAAACCATATTGCATAATTTAACATTGAACCAGAGAAGGAACTAAATTGGAATGATGATAAAGAGAGAAATAGGGATAGGACAAGAATAAATATTGAAAATAAGAGAAACACGATGACATTAGAGGATTCGGTGAGAGAACTGCGTAAGAATAAAATAGAATATGAATTAAAATGGTCAATAAAAAATAAAGCTAGAAAATATAAGCCTAAGTAAATCATAAAATCTACAGTAGCGTCCAAACATAAGGGACACAATTTTAAAACCTAATATTTCTAAGAAACAATAACTGTGAAAAACTGAAATTTCGACAACTGGTAGTCGTTATCATCCATAACATACTAAAATTTGATAGTGTTTTCAACCAGACAAGTGTTTCTCATGGATATTTGGTGAGAAGGACCATAGATTGGAGCTCAGACGAGCACTTGCCATGAAAATAACGATAACACGGAGACAGGCTCGCAATGTCTCTTCTGTGAGAAAGGAGTTGCATGGAAGACAAAAGGGCATCCTTACTAGGCTACGAAGTCTATTTTGAACTCTGTCAAGGTAGAATAAGGTATTTCTAGCAGCTCCTGCCCAGATATGGCAACAATACTCCTGGCTCTTATATAAGTAGAGAACTGCATCAGCAGTGGGATATCTACTGGATCGATAAAATCGTCCCACTATTTTTCCAACGACCTTGGCAACGGATTTGATGTACGTGTTTGATATACGTATTCCATTTTAGATCAGGAGTAAAGGTCAAGCCCATAAGCTTGTCAAAAGATGGAGTCTCCTCAAGATGAGAACCATTCATTTCAATTGATGCCAGATGGGAATCAGAGCATTGATGATGTAAAGATAGAAGTTTCGTTTTAGATGTATTAAAAGTAACAAGCCACTTTTTCCCCACTGTACCACATGCTCAAGATCAGAGGAAAGATAATCATAGAGAACTTGGTCGTTTACGGTCTTTGATTTGCTGGAATAGATGATAGTGTCGTCAGCATAAATGTCTACGAATGATCTTAGGATGTGGTTTGGAAGATCATCATGTAGATCAGGAAGAGAGTTGGATCCAAGATTAACACCTGAGGGACTCCAGCATCATTACTATGAGCTTCTGATTTCTACCCATCAACCACTACTCTTATAAACCTATCAGAGAGAAATGATTTAATAATTGAGAAGACATTTCCAGCTATATACAACAGCTGGAGATCTTGTGAAGTAGACCTTTATGCCATAACCTATCAAAGGCCTGTGATATGCCAAGAGCAATTGCCCTAGAAAGGAAGCCTCCGTCGAGAAATTCGCTAATCCTATGCGATATAACCGTAAGCACATCCGCTGTAGATCTAGCAGAATGGAAACCATACTGCATGTCACTAAGAAGATTATTTTTGCTGGGGTAGTTGACTACTTCTTTATTTAACACATATTAAAGCAACTTACTCATGACACGCAGGAGACTTATTGGTCTGTTTTGAGAGGGAAATGATCGATTACCTGAATTCTTAAATACAGGACATACTGATGAGATTTTCGAGGGTGATGGGAAGCAATTCTCTTGAAGACAACTTTTAAACAGCTCTGTAAGTATAGGAGCTAGTTCTGGTTGAAGCTTTTTCAGCACTATAATTGAAATGCCATCAGGGCCAGTTGCTTTACTGGGATCAAGGTTTTTCATTCACTTGGCAACATTACGCACAGATATTTGTATGTCGCATAGCGTGTTTTCTGATACAGGAGGAAATCCTGGGGGTTGGCGGCCTTGGTTGCAAAGGGTAGAATTAGCTGCAAAGTTTTTGGCAACGAGTTTGGCTTTGTCTGGTGCTGACGAGATTACCTCGGGTTCATTGATGATAGTTGAGATAGAACACACGCTTCTGTTCAGGATCCTGTTTGCTATTTGCTTAAACTGGTGGGAACCAAGCCGCTGCTCAGCCACTTTGGATTTTACAGACTGAGCATACAACTCTCTTGCGTTTTTTCACTACTCTTTTACAGCGATTGCTGGCAGTCCTGAAAGCGGCTTTAGTCTCAGTACATCTATTACGTTGAAAAAAATGGAAAAACTGATTTCTGTGCGCAATGGCAGCAGCACATTTCGGCGAGAACCAGGGTTGGTTGTTAGATTCCCGGAAGCGTCGGATGACCCGATTGAACGAAGTGACAAGGACTGGCGCTGCGGTTACAATGTATTGAAATGGAATAGTTCGATAGCAAAATGGAGGTATCGGAATAGGAAGATAAATAATTTGCAAAATAATAAAATTATTGAGGAATATTTTTAATGGAACATTGGATTGATATAAGATAGAAAATAGGAAATAAAGAGAAAGATGATATAGTTACGTCCTCAGTGAGTTAGAGGGGGTCTGAGTTTGAGCGAGTAGAAGAGGATTCTGCCTCCGTGGTTTACGAAAGCATCCAGTGGGCCAACCGGTAGAAGATGAAAGACTCTGGAAACTCGTGCACTCCGAGGGAAGTTAATTAAATGTTATACATGAAAATATGAATTCGCGTATGTTGCTTTCCTTCGAAACGAAAGTGTTTTATCTCACACATCTTTTAGTCAAGACCAACAAGTGGAAGAAGGTATGTTTCTCTTTTGTTTGGTGTGCCTCACGAAAGAGATGCTATTTGTCCTGTTAAAAAAACTATGCCTTGTTATGTTATTGTCCCAGTTGTTAACTGTATTTTAATATGTGTATACACCGGCACACACTCAGCCATCCGCTTGATGAAGAGTACGCCTACAAGAAAAGATAATATAACAGTATATACAAATTGACACGCATATACACGTCCACTCACATCACGAGCCACTAGATGACACGAGCTGCTACACAGCATACATGTATATATACTCGTTATATATACACCCGTTATATAGCAGATACGACCCGGTAACAATATATAACTATATAGTTATTTAGTGCCGTATATATAACAGATTACACACATAAATCTCAGAAACATATTTATATATAAACTCATATACACATCTATCTCTGCTACAGTTTTAAAGTTTAAAATAGTTTGTCTTCTCTGTAGCCTTGAACATTTATTCTCCGATTCAAAAAATAAGATCGGATATTTTTAACATTCGTTAATATGTATATGTATATATGCATATACTTTACAATATTTATCAATGAAAATCAAAGATTTATGGATAGTTTGAATAACCTATATTCATTTTAAATCTAAAACTCAGGAGAGATGATGAAATATTAACTGACCGCACAAAAGAAAGGAAAATGGTAAAACGTTTCTACAAATTAAAAAAGAAATAACCGGTCGATTAAATGATGACGCCTTTGGTGTGTAAATTAGATTTCAAATTTCAAACTTAACTGTAAAAATAAGATGATCAACAATAAAAATGTTATTTTTAAATTGAAGTGTGATAAATCGACTGATATAGCCTCATATGATTAGAACTTCAATACTGTCGCACGTTCATATTTAGATCGCAGTAATCATGTAATAGTTATAAGTAGCAAAAAAAAGAACAATTTAAATTTAGAGTACGAACTTTTATTTTAATTTTCACGTCTCCTGTCTCAAGTGTGTCATCGAATATCGATCGGTTGTCATCTGATCGGTTTAGCATCTTTTCGATTCGGATATGTTGCAAGTGGAACAAAGACTATTAAAACAGAAGAGACAGCATTTTACGTTGAAATGAGCATGCGCATAATAAACGTGATAAATAATGAACGGCTTCCGCCCGCCATTGAAATTTTCAACGGGAGACGCCAAGAAACGCGAATGAAAGTCGCCCTCCATTGAACCGAAAAAGATAGTTTAATAGATAGACGCTTTAAGGCTGTTGTAAGTACATCTATCAGCAGGAAATATATACTTAAACGAAACACCTTTACACACACACACATACACGTACATACACACACGTACATATACATAGACATACATATACACTCACATGTGCACACACGCACATACACATCCACACTGGATTTTATTAGAAAGGGTGCACCTTCTCCAAATAATGGTACCGCAAATAACAACACAAAGCTGGATACTCAACTAGATTAGATGAATTCTTGTCTTGAAGTCTGGTAATACTAGGAGGACACAACAAATATATACTATAACATATTTAATTAGTTAATTGGGACAGAGAAAAAATGTTCTCAACTTCTTTACTGACTAAATGTTTCAAAGATAAATGAGAACTTTAATGGAACATATATGGAGATTAAGTGTTAGCTCCAGGAATGAGCCCTTTAATTTTTAAGAACTTGCCGGGAATAATTGTGGCTTATCATTAAAGCGTATGCGCCTGTGTGCGTTATGTGAAACCTAGCTCTCGGAGGAGGGAAGACAGAGTCAAGATGGTGGCGCCCACAACTTTTATCACTAAACGGTCTCGCTGAGTCATGCAAAATCTCGCGGCTCGTGTGCAAAGTCACTGGCGTCTGTAAACGTTTACAAAGCCTATGCAGCTTATCTCACATCTAGCGTAACCGGAAGTTTTCTAATAGTATTGCAGAATAGATTCGACAATTCACTTTTATCACTTAGCGCCGATATTAATGTTTCTTGGAGCGGTTCCGTATATTTAGGTACCAATCTTAATAATCCATCGGATTTGCCAATCTTCTTTAAAGATACATATTCAATTTTAAATTTGTTATTCAATAGAATTACGTCTCGGCGTTGTAGTCGATTTGCCGTATGAGTCGGAATACCTTTTTTCAAACCAAATATTAATATCAGCACTTTGTGATCTCTTTGCATATTAAATTATTTTAAAAACTTTTTTACTACATAAATTATTATTAAAGTCTCGTTTTGGATTTGCCCGTATTTTTTCCACAAACAGTAATTTTCTCGAGGCATGTGCTATTAACTTTGTAAATCTATCTTCAAATTACTGCTTTGTAGACCTATCTTTAAATTAATGCTGTAAAAATGTTACGTCAGGTCGAAATATGCTAACGATAGATCTGCTTACAAACATCTTTTTCTTTTAATTTTTAAAGCCTGTTTATATTCTTTTGAGCATATCTATTTTCTGCTCCTTTTTACCACATTATTTAATGCAGTTCTTACATTATATATTTTGAGATATACGAAAGGCCTTCAATAAATTTCCAGACTTTTTTTGTGCATGCATTTATAATTGTCGTTGACTCTTGAAAATTCAGTATGTTTTTGCTATATATCTTATGAGATGACTGATCAATTTTTATGATTTCAGGTTCAAATTAATAGGGACAACAGGAATTGGAATTCGCCCTACAAAGCCTTATTTTAACAGCTGATATCAAAAATGCAATCTGAATATGAGAACACGTTAGAAGAATGGTATGCGATAAAATTTTGTTTAAACCTGTGCAAAATGCCACAGAAATGAGTGAAATGTTTCAGACTGCGTTTGGACAATTTAGCATGAATCGATCATCAGTTTTTTAGTGACATAAGAGATTCAAGGATGGCAGGAACTCTGTGAGGATTGATGAGAGGTGTGGAAGGAATAAGGAAGTCAGAACACCAAAATTGATTGACCAAATAAAGAATTTCATGGATAAGTGCACAGTTTGATGTGAGTCTGAGAACTGTACACACAATTATTCGCAATGAACTGAAGATGCAGAAGATTGGCGCGAAGTTTTTCCCAAAGGTGATCAGAAAAGATTAGAAAGAAAGATGTTGTTATGAGAGCAGGGTAATAGTCGAGCTGGTCAATTCAGATCTCGCTGTTTCTGACGCTCTGGTGACCTGCGATGGAAACTGGATCTACTACTATGACTCAGAGATCAAGAGAAAGATTTCCCAGTGGAAGCATGCTGGCTCTACCAGACCCAAGGAAGCCAGACGGAGCAAATCCACCCATAAACTTATGGTGATCCTTTTTTTAACAGCACGGACATGATCTGCATACACTGGGTTCTCACAGGACAGTCAGTGAACAAGTAATATTGTGTTGAGGATTTAAGGAAGTTCAGGAAGAGATTCCGTCGGAAGAAGCCATCACACTTCAAATCGGGTCAGTGGAATTTCCACCAGCACAATTCACCAGTCCACAATTCCATTCTTATCATAGACTATTGGACTAAGATGCACATCAAAACAGTTTCTCAACCTCTCCATAGTCCAGACCTTGCTCCTTGTGACGTTTGTTGTTTCTCCTAAGCTCAAGGAAAATCTTAAAGGCTGTCGTTATGTGAGAAATTTGTACCATTCTAACAACTTCTAAAAGGCCCTATGGAAGTCCTTTGTGTGAGCGTGTCAATGACCCTCGTCACAACCTCTTTCATTGCCTCAGTTGTATCATAACAATCTGTAGGGTTTTCCTTGAACTTAGGGAATAACCAAAAGTCACAGGAAGCAAGGCCTGGACTATAGGAATGGTGAGTAACTGTATTAATGCCCATCTTGATCAAATAGTTTGTGACAAAGATGGAGTTGTGGACTACATCTTTGGGAAAAACTTCGCACAGATCTTCTGCATCTTCAGTTCATCGCGACTAATTGTGTGTACAGTTCTCACACTGATATCAAACTGTGTATTTATTGTATCTATAAACACACGACAGTCCTTGTCCATGAAATTCTTTATTTGGCCAATCAACTTTAGTGTTCTGACTTCCCTACTCCTCCCACACCTCTCGTCATCCCTTCCAGACTTTCTGCCTTCCTTGAATCTCTTATGCTACTCAAAAACTAATGCTTCATTTATGCAAGATGGTCCAAAAGCAATTTGAAACATTTCATACGTTTTTGTAGCATTTTTTCCAAGTTTAAAACAGAATTTTATTGCATATCATTCTTCTAAAATGTCATCACATCCGGATTGCATTTTTTAAATTCGCCAGATTTTACAATCAAGTTTTAGTAGGGTGTATTCCAATTCCTACTACAGCTGTTCATTGGAACCTGAAATCATAAAAATGGTCAGTGATCTCAAAAGATGTATAGCAATAACATACTGAATGCTCAAGAGTCTACAACAATTTTAAATGCTTGTGCAAAAAACAAGTTCGGAAACTTATTGAAGTCACCTCGTATCTTTGGGTCACACTGAACCATGAAATCCCAGAGAATCTTAACGTCCTCATTTTCCACTACCGCTTCTGGGTGTACATGGAACCACTTGCCCATCACTTGGATTTAAAACTTTTTAGCACAACCCCTAATGCAGATTTGCACATACTTTGTCATAGAGCCGTGTGTAGTCTTTTTGAGCAAGTGTAGAACACGCACTAAGAATGTGTGACACTGTTTCAAGAGTTACATCACACAGCCTGCACTTATCAGAACAGCCTTTCCAAAATTATTATTATTATTATTATTATTATTATTATTATTATTATTATTATTATTGGGTTTGTTGTTGTTTTTGTTGTATTAAAACTAAATTAATCTTATAGCACACATATTATAAAGAACATTAAAATATTGTTTGCTTTTGGGATTTGATTTGAAAAAGAATCTATTTTAATTGTACTAAATTGCACTTTACTCACTAAGTTTCGAAATTCCGATTAAGTTTCTATCTATTACCTCCCATGTTTGACCTTCTACTCTTATTTTAAACTTTATCTTTCTGTCGCTCTCTCTGTCTCCCTCTCTCTCTCTCTCTCTCTCTTTCTCTCTCTCTCTCTCTGTCTGTCTGTCTTTCTCTCTCTCTCTCTCTCTCTCTCTCTCTCTCTCTCTCTCTCTCTTTCTCTCTCTCTCTCTCTCTCTCTCTATTTCTGTTTATTTATCAGGCAACGGTAACAAAACTAATTGTTCTGCCTCACGTCGGAAAATAAACAACGATGCATCCACGTAAAGTTTGGTAGCTTTTCAATGTTTTCATTTCTTAAAATTATTTTTTGTTCCATTCTCTTTTAAGATTCTTTCGTGCGTTCAGTGTGTGTGTGTGTGTGTGTGTGTGTGTGTGTGTGTGTGTGTGTGTGTGTGTGTGTGTGTGTGTGTGACATATACCTTTTTCTTTATCGTTTTTCTTCTTCCTCTTCGTCGCACTTTCGGTTGGCGATTGCTGCATGAATTCTCTTCATCTTCCTCGTCCGCACAGCTGTCAGTCGTCGAATAATAGTATTAAATTTACGACGCAAGTCCGGTGCATTTTGAAAATAATTAAGTCTTCCGTAGAAACGGGCAATGTATCTTCAGTTGAGCAAGCAAGTTTCTCAAATTTGGAGATGAAGATTGATTGTTTGTATGATTCAGATCATATTGAATGGTATTCTCACAACGTTTCAGCCGAGGTAACCTCCGACTTTTGTCGAACTCAGCAATCCTTCTGTCGAACCCTGGAATCTTCACAGAACTTCGAATGGAATACTTTATTTAATCTATCGGTGTAGCATTCTCTCATTTTATCATCCATGACCGGATAGAAGTAAATTGAAATTGTATTCTTGGTATCGCCCGCAGTGAGGATCGAACCTTCAACCTCCGTTTAACCTAAAGATACTGGCATTGTCGACATGACGAAGAGATGTGAAATTCTAAACAGGCAGACATAACACGTTTATCAGTGTCGAAGTGAGTTTATGATGACGAATAGAAAATATGGCTTTCTTTTCTCGTTTATAATAATGTACACTTTTAAGCAGATCACAGTGCAGTATCTGTTCTGGTGTTGCCAGGTCCAGCGTGGCCGTAGCCGAGATTGAACTCACTACACGAGTTTATAGTGTAATTCAAATTTTGTCGGTAGCTAAATACTTGATGCTTCGCCAGGGCTATCAAAAGTATTTTTATCGTGACGCCATCACTAGACGGAGTGCCTATCACTGCTTAAGAGAGTCATATCTACCGTCGAGCGTAGGATAGACCGCGCTAGTTTCTCAACCCGGTATTTTTCCTTGCGATACATAAAGTGCTTAGCTTTCCCAAATAGTTACCCATCTGGTACTGGCCAGGCTCAACGTTGCTTAGCTTCGGTAATCTGGTGAGGACCAGTGTGTCAATGTGATTGTACTGCATATGCTGGTGCTGCACTTCGCATTTTCTGTCCTCGGTCAGTGGAGGAGAGGTCCTTTATCACTGAGACAATTTTGGATTGTGTTTATTAGTGTTTCTAGTTTGTTTTGTTTGTGCAACTAGTTTAAGATCATCTATATACGTGATATGATTTATTTTTACCTCGAACTTTTAAATTTATATCCAACATTGAACATTCTAAGAATGGTGCTGAGTGACGCCAGTGCTATGACAAAAAGAAAAGCAATGCAGACGGAGAATCTCCCTGGAAAATTCCTCTGTGTGTGTGTTTTTGTTTTGTTTTGTTTTGTTTTTTGCTTATTTTTATTTATTTATTTATTATTCTTTTGTAAAAGTTGTCCTACGACTGTCAGTTTATTTACCAGCGTTTTCATTGTTTTTTGTTTGTTTGTTTTTTGTATTATTTTTGTTTTGTTTTGTTTTTTTTTTATTTATGAAGATGATAATTTATTCCGATATTCTGTACATCCTTAATTATTCAATTACAGGTTGGAACGATAAAATTGTCGCCGTAGTATTAAAGGCGAAATGATTCCATTTCAGTTTGTTGAAAACCGGTTTCCCTTTTTGTTGCAGACCATCTACTAGTTAGCCAGTTAAGTACAAATCCTGTCAGAAAGTGACACAATGTTCAACGAGCGAGATCGGAGATGCGCCGCTATAGAACTCATGCTCTCTACAAATCCAAGTTATGATAACAGGACCATCAGAAGAACCCTCAAATTGCAACCCGAACGGTTCAACACTTGAGAACACAGCTCAACGCATCGGACGACCCACAGTCTTTGAGGTGGTTCCAAGTGAAGGCCACATCATGCCAATTTACTTCTTCGAAGTCAGTTTAAAAGTCAACATCAAGGTATACCTGGATGTGCTTAAGAGTGTGGTGATCCCATGGTGCAATCAGGTAGCTGCGGGCAGACTCTGAGTGTGGCAGTATTACTCGGCGCCGGTTTATAGACCCAGGCTTGGCTTCAAGAAGAGCGCTGCAACTTTGTACCTTTCTCTCACTGCCCGCTCCTACCCCGACCTGAACCCGCTAGACTACTTCGTTTGGTTATACGTCGAGAACATCACAAACATGGCCTTCCACAAACAACAAAGTAAGCCTAGTCGCCGCCACCTGCCGGCGCTTGTGGAAAAGGCATGCTCCTAGTTTTGGGCCTATATCGAGGCGGTGATTGAGGCTGTAGGCAGCTATATTGAATAGCTGTCAGCTCTACTACATAATCAAATTACTTGAATTGATTTTTCAATAAAAGTTTAAAAATAATTGTTTTTTTCGTTCTAGCTTGTGTCGTAGAATTTGAATATAGTCGATCCATGTTTTAGTGTTATTCGCTGTGGAAGGTCGTTCAATGTGCTTTTCAGTCTATATAATTTCTAAATCGACTTTTGTCACTGCTTACGATATATACACTTGGAAGCGAATAAAACACAACACAGCTAGTTTTTAAAAATATTTTGTTTATTCCCAATGACAACCTTTTCGATTTAGTATGACGGGTGTTCACATCAGTGAAGGTGCGTGACGGGGCTAGAGCGCGGATGTGCTGACAGCTTGTCCTTGCTCTGTGATAACTCTCTTCTGACTGCTTTCTGTTGTCATTTTATATAAACATTTTTTCATCCCGGAAAGTTTAATATTTCCTATTGTTTATTGTTTCGATCATTTGGCCGATATCCTCTCGCATAATTCTGGCAAAATTATGCATTTCAATAGACAATAGTAGAAAGCTTAGCATTTTTCAAAGGAAATTACTTTGCGATCGAATATCTCTCTCTCTCTCTCTCTCTCTCTCTCTCTCTCTCTCTCTCTCTCTCTCTCTCTCTCTCTCTGCGGTCATCTGCCAAATATCCAACATTAGCTATATTCTTTTTTGTTTCATTTCGTTCAGTTTTGGACAACGTATAGCCGGTAGTTTGTCCCTCTCGTCGCTTGACGGCATCGTTTCACTTCGTCGGGGAGTAGTATGTGGCTATTAAGATTTCCTCGCATAGTTGTGCTGTTAAAGCTTTCCACATGACTAGAAAACTGATTATCGGCGTGTAGTTATTTGTACTCGTTCCATTGTCTTTTTGTATTAATGTAGTTCTTCCTTTAGTTTTCCATAGTTGTATGTCAACTTCTTAGGTTTCGTGTTAGCATTGTATCATTGTATCATTGTATCATGTATCATTGTATCATTGTATCATGGCTCGTAAATATTTTAAGCCCGTATCTACGAGAATAAGTTTCTAGACTTTTTCGTATGGGAACTTTTATTGATAGTACACGCAAAAAAACTCTATTCCCCGTCGAAGTAATCTCCTTCGACTGCAATGCACTTGTACCGTTCTGACAACTTCTGGGAGGCCCCATGGAAGTCCTCTTATGTGGGCGATCCAATGACCCTCCTCACATCCTCTTTCATTTCCATTGTCTCATAACGACAGCCTCTAAGGTTTTCCTTGAGCTTAGGGAATAACCAAACTTCACAGGTCTGGACTATAGAGAGGATGAGAAAGTGGCTTGATGCTCATCTTGGTCATAAAAAAGTCCTTCTTTCTCTGCTTCTTATCTGAGCAATCTTCCGTGTCTTCAGTTCCTCGCGAATAATTGTGTGTGCAGTTCCAATACTGAAGTCAAACTGTGCTCTTATTTTCTCTATAGACATTTGAACGGTTCTTATTAATATCTTTCTTTTGGTGTTCGTACTTCCTTGCCTCTCTCACACCGCACATAATCCCTCACACTCTCTGCCTTCCTTGAATCTCTTATGCCACTCAAAAACTGATGCTCGATTCATGCTAGATGGTCCAAAAGCAGTCTGAAGCATTCCATCCGTTTCTTTGGCATTTTATTTCAATTTTATTGCATATCGTTTTTCTAAAGTGTCCTCACACCCAGATTGCATTTTTGAAATTCATTAACTATGACAATCAGGCTTTAGTAGGGTGCATTCCAATTCCTGTTGAAGCTGTTCATTTGAATCTGCCATCATAAAAATGGATCAGTCATCTCATAAGGTGTCTAATAATAATATACTGAACTTTCAAGATATACAACAATTTTAAATGCTTATACAAAAAAAAAATGTCTGGAAACATATTGAAGGTACTTCGTATGTATTCTTTTGTTTTCAGGAGTTTACCAGTTTGACATTTTTTCTGTGTGGGTTTCTTTATTGATTTCGGTTTCTGTTTCATTAATTTCTTGATGATATTTTTCATGTGTTCTATTCATTTAGCATTTCTATTGAGGCTTGTCTTTTTTCCCCATATATTACTGCTAGTCTGTTTTGTTTCTTTCAAGTTCGCTGGTCTCGGCTTTGATAAACTTCTGTTTAAGGTTTGGTTAAAAATCGCTTTCATTGTTTCCAAAAGTCCTACTGTTTGTAGTGTTCGGATTAAATCTATTATTAATATTATTAATATTAGTATATATTAGTATATATCATTTACTCACTAGGAGTAGTCATACAAGCCATCATCAAACATTGCTTTTTAAGAACAATTTGTGGTGTTCTCTGGAATCTGAGTGACAACAAGTTTCCTCAGATTTCTAACACTCTCCGCCTATTTCGATAACATTTGCAAAAGAATTTGCGTTATCGCAACAGTCGCTTAAGATTGATTTCTCTTTGGCAGCAACCATTTGCCTTCACTAGGATTTTGGTGGCAATACGCCTCCCCAAGGTCTCAAACCTCTTTGCACTCAGCCTGCCGAGGTCTGGTTAGTGCTTTCTCTCCTTGGTCTTTCCGTCCTCCTTGGCTTTCCCTATTATTTGGTGTGCTGCCCGTTCTTTTTTTTTTTTTTTCGACACGCATACATGCACACACACACACAATAGGGGAGGGCGTCTTGCAATTATACCGTTTCAGTTTTCATGATTTAATGTGCTGTTCCTTTGTGTTTTATATCTGTAGCCGTTTCTGTATTTCTGTGTGTTCAGTTTGTGTCTGTAGTTCATGTGTGGTTGTAATCTCCGCGTTCAAGGGTTGTCCTTAATATTTCTGCAGTTTTCATTATTGTTGTCCATTGTATCTTCTCAACCATCCCTCTGCCTCCAATCTCTCCCGTTCTCTTTTCAAAGTTTTTCGGTACTTATCGTCAATAGCGCTCCTATTATTAGTGGTGTTATCTTGAATTTCTTCATTTTCCAGATCCCTTTGAGCTCTCTCGCCAGTTCCGTGTATTTGCTCTGCTTCTTAGTTTCTTTGATCTTCACTCTGTGGACTGCTGGAACGGTAAAATCTATAATCTGGCAGGGCTTTTCATCCTTGTCAACTATTATGATATCCGGTCTTCTTGCTTGGATGGGTTTATCCGTTTATTATTATTATTATTATTATTATTATTATTATTATTATTATTATTATTATTATTATTTACTGACTAGGAGTAGTCATGCAGGTCATCATCAAATATTTCTCTTTGAGAACTTGTGGTGTCATCTGGAGTCTGAATGACAACAAGTTTCCCCAGATTTCCACCTCTTTTGACTATTATTATCTGTATTATTTCGATAGCATGTGTGTTCTTTTGTGTGACACGCTTTCTGGCAATTTCGTTGGTTGAGATTTTATTCCGGAATACACATTAATTCTGGAATACACATTTACGAATGCTCCAGGCGGCATTCGATTAGCGTGTTCTCACCGCTATATTTGTTTTAAATTCTATAAAATTTAGGGTTTTATCTTTCTGGTAAATGCAAAATTTGTTAAGAAATAATTGATTTTAATTGTTATTCCGTAGTAAAAACAATGACACAAATCTCTCAGCTGGCGGACGCTATAAGTTTTCTAATTTAAAATATTTGGGACAAAAATTGATGCATCACTGCAGTTCTATATTTTGTAATAATATCTACTACAGTTATTTGTTTTTTCATTGTTTATTCTTTTACGTTTTTATTGTTTGAGAGAGAGTGAGAGAGATAGAGAGAGAGAGAGAGACCGACCGACCGACCGACCGACCGACCGACGCTGGTGTTTTCGTTAATCTATATATTAATACGATAGCGTGTGTATTACTTTGTGTGTCACGCTTATATCTTTTTCCTTTCGAGTAGTTATCGTTTAATAATTGTCCTGTCCTTCCATTTCTTATAATAAATAATTTTGCCAAGAATTCTTCATAAGTTTTGGTTTCGTTTTCGATCATAGATGATGGCACTCAACTCATCTATTTTTTTTATTTTTGAAATCACTACTTTATATTGTTTTTAACGGTGATGCTAACATTATTAAATAACGAAAAATAAATGACTCACCTTTTTTGTTGTTCTACATGCTACTGTAATAATATATAGACTTCCTTAGATAAATATTTTAACAAAAAGGCTAGAATAATATGATGGTGTCTTCATTCCTGCTGAACGCCCACAGAATGCCCAGCAGCAATATATTGCATATAAAAGATGCTGCTGTGGAATTTCCACAGGTCCCGCTATTATTATTATTATTATTATTATTATTATTATTATTATTATTATTATTATTATTGTTATTGTTGTTGTTATTGTTGTTATTGTTGTTATTGTTGTTGTTCTTTTTCTACTTATAATTATTATTATTTAAAATGTAACTCAATACCATGAAATTGCTATTGTCGTTTTATATTTCACACACATACACACATGCTCGCGTGTGTATACGCGTACGTGTATATCTATCAGGCATATATATATATATATATATATATATATATATATATATATATATATATATATATAGTGTGTGTGTGGGTGTGTGTGCGCGTGCGTGTGTTAATATATATATAAACACATGGGGTAGGATGTGTGTGTGCGTGCGTGCGTGCGCATACGTGCGTGTGTGTGTGTGTGTGTGTGTGTGTGTGTGTGTGTGTGTGTGTGTGTGTGTGTGTGTGCCTGAACAGTCTAAGACTGAAACGAAAAATCACAATACTAAAATCTAAGAATCCAAAAAATAAATATCAAAATTGAATGAAAACACCCCTACCCTAACTTCAGAGGAGCTGCCTCCCCTCCCCCTCCTACCACACACACATTAGTAACGACCTTGAATCACAGTTACCTTCCTAGGGAAGCAAATAACTTTATAATACTATAAAATAGAACATACATTCTTCAAACCAATAAAAGAAAACACACACTCTCACCCATACACGCGCGTGCGCGCGCACACACACACACATCCTACCCCATGCACCCAGTTGACCAAGTACCAACGGCTCCCTCATCCCCACTCAAGTAAGAGTAAAAAAGGGAAAAAAATGAGAAAAACAAAGAAAGATAAACAGAAACACAAGCAGAGAGAGAGAGAGAGAGAGAGAGAGAGAGAGAGAGAGACATAAGACATCAGTCCAGCCCTATGAACCAGTAATAAAAATTGGACATACAAATGAAAAGTAGAATCGTGTACACATGTTTCCACCTCTTGGAACATTTCAAATAAACTACGAAAATGTTCTTTTCATTTTTAACACGTCTTGAATGTATTCTAATCATTTTAAATACTTTCTGAAGAGGACGCTTCACAGAACGTCTGAAACGCGTTAAAAACAATTTCAATGATTTAAAAACATTATTACAATGATCTAAACATAATTTTCAATGAAAAACCAAGACACGGAATAATAAAATAATGTTAAAAAATACGCATTGTTGGTGACCACCCCCTTATTTAAATATACATCTTTCTCTTTCTCTCGTTGGAATTTCTTAACCCATATATATATATATATATATATATATATATATATATATATATATATATATATATATATATATATACGTGCATGTATGCCTGATACATATACACGTATGCGTATACACACGTGAGCATGTGTGTATGTGTGTGAAATATAAAACGACAATAGCAATTTCATGGTATCGAGTTATATTTTAAATAATAATAATTATAAGAGGAAAAAGACAACAACAATAACAACAACAACAACAACAACAACAATAATAATAATAATAATAATAATAATAATAATAATAATAATAATAATAATAATAGTATGCACAGGCATACGTATTTCTAAACATATATATATATATATGTTTAGAAACACGTATGACCTGTGCAGGTGCCGTGAAACAGATATGAGCCGCAGAATCGCATGTTTTAAAACATGTCCGCTCATGTCGGAAAATATTTTGAACCTGCTAACAATCAAGTTCAGACATGTACAAAAAATTTATGCGAAGCTGCTCCATATATATATTTCACGTTCGCACACATGACTACACCCTTTTTCGGTTAATATCTATCATCATTACATATCATTATATATATATATATATATATATATATATATATATATATATATATATATATATATATATTATATATATATATATCATTATATCTATATATATATATATATATTTATATATATATGTATATATAATATATATATATATATATATATATATATATATATATATATATATATATATATATATATGAGAGAGAGAGAGAGAGAGAGAGAGAGATCCTGATTGGTTACATCCGAATAAGCTTATAAAGAATAGCATCAGCCCACAATCATTTGTTCAACGAATGAACCGAAGCCGTAAACATAACCCCATTGAGCTTTTATTGGAAATAATTGGAACGAAATTATAACATAGATATTCTTTCAAATGTGTATTTTTTATAAACTTAGAAATATACATATATGGGTGTGTGTGTGTGTGCGTGTGTCTGTGTGTGTGTATATGTATGCCTATATATATACATATATATATATATAGTATATGTGTGTACATGCATATATATGTATGTATGTATGTATGTATGTATGTATGTATAAGTGAAAATATATATGGCAATAAAGTTTTATGTATGCATATTTTCATATAGATTATTCAACCTTTTAAAATATATATATGAAAAAACTTTTAGTGCAAAGTCATTTTTGAAAAGCTACTGATTGTAAGTCAATTATGTCATAACTTTTTTATTCTGCCTACAAGAATTTATGATTTTATGCTATTGTAAAAACCTCAGTTGTTTACCATAATTTATATAAGATTATTGAATTCATTTCAAGTGAAGGAACGATTGAATTGTTATATAAATTTTCAATGTCAATTGTTTTAATCACTAATACATTTATTAAAAGATTTTCGACATCTAGAGAAGTGTTGATTTTATTGTTTATTTTAATGGCTTAGAGAATCTCTACGAGTTTTTCTGTACATTTTACGCTGTATCTGCAAGGTAAATATGGTAACTGTAATTTTAAACACAATGTAAATATTAATATTGACCAATCCCTGCTAAAAATTGTCCACCCATTTAATTAACAACTCCAACACGTGACCATAACAAAATATATAAATTCTAACACAATTTTCCCAAAAAAATGAACCTAAATAATATAATCTGCCTGAGAATGACAGAGATTTTCCCGTCGAAAGCGCGCTAAAGCTATGCTAAAAAAAAAAACATATGAATCCCATTTATACAACTTTAATAAAAAAATATACAAAGTAAAATTCGGGGGTTTGATTGGAAAAAGTAAAAAAGAAAATCAATAAAAAAACGTGCTTTTTAATATATATATATATATATATATATATATATATATATATATATATATATATATATATATATATATATATATATATATCCTATAAAGTATGATAAAATTATGGGATCGTTAACACAATTCGGTAACGTGACATGTGTAACTAAGCAGATTAAAAACGGTAATAAAAACATACTGTGCTCTACAGCAGTATTGAGCACTTTCTCCATGTGTTTTTACAACTTACTCATTATATATATATATATATATATATATATATATATATATATATATATATATATATATATATATATACTCGAGAGGAGTTTCATTCAAGCTGAAATATTATGCGTGGCTGGTTTTTATATTAGTTTTTTTACATATCCAATATTTTTCCATTTGTTTATTTGTCATTTTATAACTACAATAAATTGCGGTTTCACTTAATGCCTTAACTAGCAAATTCTAGCATTGCTACAAATATAATTTGCTGATTTCTTTCTGTCCTCTGATGAGATGAATAATAAGAATAGCATTCTTTGAAACTCCGCGGAATAAGGATTTTGTAATTTTTTTTTTTGGGGGGGGGTATTCAGTCGAACAATAAATTGTGATTGTAAAGTTCAACTTACAGTTTTAATTTTCTTTCTCTTATATATATATATATATATATATATATATATATATATATATATATATATATATATATATATACAAGCAGTTCAACCCGGCTTTGCTCGAACTCTATGCACTGTTCATAATTTTATGTGCATATATATATATATATATATATATATATATATATATATATATATATATCAAAAATTTTGACTCATGTCCAGGTAACCTACATCTAAAATTTCAAGTGGTAGACCCAAAATTGGCGGACGAGTTTAATAGTCGTTAAACTTTAACTTGGCAGCCAAATTTTTGCCCAAAAATTTATTAAAAAGCTTGCTGCATGTCTGAATGCCCTTTATGTAAATGTTCAAATGTTTAGACCCAAAATTTATTGAATAGTTGCTAGAGACGGCAAAAATCAAATCTTTTGTTCTATGAGCCATTGGCAGCCAAATTTTCGGGCAAAAAACGATGAAAAAACTTGCTCTATGTCTGAATACATTTTATGTAAGATTTCAACTTTTTCGACTAAAAATTGGCTGAGTAATTTGGTAGAGACCGCAAAGGTCAATTTTCTTTATAATTTGACGTCAATTTTGACCCCCTTCACATTTATTGTTTTGGTTTCAAATCAAATTAAAATTTTGACCCATGTCAAAGTAATCTACATCTAAAATATCAAGTGTTTAAACCCAAAGTTGGCGGAGGAGTTTAAAGTTTTCAAAGATCAAATCGTGGAACTTTGACCACTTGACATCCAAATTTCTGGCCGAAAACCGATTAAAAAGATTTTCCCAAATATCAATACCCATTATGTGAAATCTCGAGTCTGTAGAATTGATTGAGTAGTTTGGTAAGGAAATGTATGCACACAGACAATTCCACTTTTATAGATACGTAGACTAGCATTTCAGCTCGGCGTTGCCTGGGCGTTTGCAGGTAAGTGTTGAGCAAAAAAAATAAAAAGGTTAATTTTTTTAACTTTGACCCCTATTATGACCCCTTAACATTTATTGTTTTGGGCTCAAATCAAGTTATTAAGTTAGATCCATGTCCAAGGAACCTTTATCAAAAATTTCAAGTGTTTAGACCCAAAATTGTCAGAGGAGTTTGGTAGAGTTCTCAAAGGTCAAATTTTTGACCCCTTAACAGCCAAATATCTGACCGAAAACCGATCACATAGATTTTCCCGTATATCAAATTTCGAGTCTGTAGACTAAAAATTGACAGAGTTATTGCGTAGGGAAATGTACAGAGATACACACACACATTCACTTTTATATATATATATATATATATATATATATATATATATATATATATATATATACACACACACACACACACACGTGTGTGTGTGTGTGTGTGTGTGTGTGTGTGTGTGTGTGTGTGTGTGTGTGTGTGTGTGTGATTCTTCCACGGAGCCACATCAAATGTTATAAAGGGATATAATATTTTCAGTATTAGTTTTCTGTAATTACTTCAATAGTGCTCAATATGTGAGCAGATAATAAGCTATAAAAATATACGGCAATTAAGCTAAAAATGCATTTTTGCCTAATGATTTTCTACGGAGATGAAATGGGGAAGATTCTGTGTAGCTTAATTGCTATATATTTTCATAACTTATATATTTATGTGTGTGTATGTGTGTATGTGTGTGCGTGTGTGTGTAATTGATTTATTCCAATATTTTCCCCGATTCTAATACAGTTGCCGATTTCGAATCCGATTCTTTTTAAATTTCTAAATATAGGGTTGTCTTTTTTATGGATCGAATTACCACTAAAATCTACGTCATCTTTCGCAAATATAAAAATACACTAGTGAATGTGACTGTTAGTTTAAAATTAATCAATGTTTCTCATTACATCATTAATGCAAGCCATTTAATTCGGGTTTTTTTTTGTATCTTTTGAAAACAAACGATTAACTCCTGATGAGTTTGTTGATGAAATTAAGTGTTAAACAAAAGCAAATATTAAAAGACATTAAAAAAGAATCGCTTTGAGCATCGGAAAACAGGCACAATTTCTTTCCGATTCCAATACTGATGGCGAGATTCCAAAAAGTTCCGACTTTTTCGATTCCCGATTTCCAGATTTCGATTAATCGTCCCAAAACACACACACACGCACACACACACACACACACACACACAAAATACCAAGTAAGATCTATGACTTACTTCTACTTTCAGTAAATACTTTTGCAAGCAAAATCCGATCCCGCATTTTGCTAATCCCTACCCTCTGATGAGGAAAGTATTTCTTCGAAACTCCGCGGATTAAACACTATCCACTTTTTTTGTGCTTCCTTTTTAAAATTAAATATGTTTTTAACTATTTTTCAAAGTGTTTTTAACGTGTTTTATTAACTACTTGTTCTTATATATATATATATATATATATATATATATATATATATATATATATATATATATATGAGGGAGAGCGATATGACTGCGTTTGAGATAGGGTGCGTGTATACACAGTGTGTATCATTTATGTTTCTTATATTTTCTCCCTCATAAATTTCTTCTGAATTGAACTGCTATTCCGCGAAGCATATACCATTAAAAATAACATATATTTCACATATGATTAATTTATATAAATGTAATGAAAAGAAATTAATTATCGGAATATAAAACCTTTTTTCTAAGTAACACACGCGACATGAGACTATCATCTTTACGTTGTAACGTGCAGTTGTTTGCAGCGAACACTAAGCAAACAAAACGGAGCGAGCTGGCGGCGTCGACATCAGAACGGTCGCAAGCTGTTACTGACACTAAGCTGACATTTTACGGTCCAAGGGAGATAATCCGAATTTAAACACACGAATGTTCAGTTTTTAGGAAAAGTTTTTATTTTTCATTTTACTGATTTCTTTTATAAAAAAAAAAAAAAAAAAACAACATTTGAAGGGATTCGAATTTAAAGCATTCTAAATTATTTCGCGAAAATAATTCATATAAAATTTTTTAAAATGCAAAGAAAAAAACATAAACACACGTGATGATTATCTTACTAGAACCTAAAACCCGAAACCCGGTATAATGTTGGGGCATGTAAGGGTTGTAAATTTAATAATTATATTAGCTTTGTTATATTTTTGATTAATAAAAACTACTTAGCATTAAAAAAAAAATTGGTTCAATACATGAATAACGCTTTATTTGAAAACTTTTTTTTTTTTTCACATGGGGATCACTACTTATCAAGGCCCGTAAGCCACTCGGGGATAAGGGTTATTTTGTGTGCAATAATCACTGGGATAATATCGTAGTAATAGTTGATATTGGAGATTTAATAAAGCGTCTTACTTAAGGGGGCGATTAATCAGGAATTTGTTTATGTTGGACTTGAAGACGTCCAAGTTGTAGTCAGGTGGGAAACAGGCAAACGGAAGAGAATTCCACAGGCGTGCACTTCTCAGAAAAAAAGCTGTTCATGGAATCTACGTTTTGATTTAGGCACAGATAAAGAGTGGGGGAAATTACTGACAGTGGTATCTTTTTTTGTATCTTATTGCAAACTTTTAAAATATACATTTGTATCTAACGTTCATCTATTTATTTCTGACACTTTTGCACTTGTGCATCGGTACAACTTTTTGCTTTTCTGTTGGGGCATGATGAGAGTGCATAACAGAGGCAGACATATACAATTTCAGGACAACATCGAAAATCGAAAGATTTTTTTTTTTTCGTAACCAAGCCAAAATTCTGACATTTTTAAATGCGTGTTTTTTTTTTGGGGGGGGGGGTAGTTTCTTTATTTTATTTTTGGTCTTCTTGTTTGTTTGTTTTTTTTTTGTTTGTTTTTATTTTTGAGAAAGTTTTTTAATAAATATGAAATATATTTTATTTCCAGAAATGTGTTACAAAAACTTCATATTTTATTAAAAATGAACATAAACTTCTATTTTTCTTTTAATAAAACTATATTTTGTGTTAGTATACGTTGCTCATATTTATTTTTTAAAAATCTTTCTTGTAGTCAAATGTAGAGATCGGTCAAATTAGGTTATTATATATATATATATATATATATATATATATATATATATATATATATATATATATATATATATATATATATATATATATATATATATATATGTATGTATGTATGTATATATAAACCCGTAGGAACCCTTTTCATCAACAAACTCATCAGGAGTTATCGTTGGTTTTCAAAAGATACAAAAAACGAATTAAATTACTACGTAAGAGCAAATACTCGGAAATATACGAGTTAAAAAGGCGAATGTGAATTCGTGTAAAATATATATATATATGTACAAGTGATATATATATATATATATATATATATATATATATATATATATATATATATATATATATATATATATATAAACTTTCTATTTGTTTTTACATTAACAGCAATATGTTGCTACACTGTCATGAGCATGTTTTGGTCAGCTAGTCATTAGTAACTAGAGACCTCTTCAGGTAATACAGCTTATACGAAAGCAAAGTTTGCAATCTATTACATATTACTGTTTATGTAAAAACAAATAGAAAGTATAGCTTGCCCTACTTCAGTATTGAGCACTCTTGTATTATTATTATTATTATTATTATTATTATTATCATCATCATCATCATCATCATCATCCGATACCATTACCGATTTAGTTTAAAATTCCCGTTTTCGATACAATTATCGATTCCGATGCAAGTACCGATTCTGATTCCGAATCTTTTAAAATTGCTAAATTTTTAATTAGAGATTTGATGCTCTTTTACAAATGTTCAAATAACTATTAAAATTTTATGCAATATCCGCATACATTTTGCAAAATCTAAAATATACATTTGTGAAGAGAGCGTATATCATAGAAATAGATCTTTTTAAATGTTTTTCTTAAATAGTTTCCTTGTAATTGATTGAAAATTGTGAGAAAAGATTTGTTTTTATTTAAAAAAAAAAAAAAACGATTATCAGTTGTTTGTCGTTAATGCGATTTAAAAATGTAATAATCATTTGTTAGCGGCAGAATAGTTAACAAAGTTCGTCATCATGTTCAAAATGAATATCTACATAAAAATCTTACGATTTAAAAAACATTCTTACAATGGGGAGGGGACTCAGTTAACTATTCTCTATGAAAAATGTTCATATTTTTCTCCTCATTATAAAGATTTGGTTATTAAATTGATTTAGTTTAATAATAACAATTAACACAAGAGGCAGATAACTACTACTACTTCTACTAATAATGATAATGATAATAATAATAATAATAATAATAATAATAATAATAATAATAATAATAATAATTATTATTATTATTATTATTATTATTATTATTATTATTATTATTATTATTATCATTATAAAAATAATTATAATAATGACAATAAAATTTATAATAATAATAATAATAATAATATTAATAATGATAAGATGATAATAATAATAATAATAGTAATAATAATAAAGATGATGATGATGATGATGATGATGATGATGATAAGAAGAAAAATGATGATAATAATAATGATAATAATATTAATAATAACAATGATTATATTAATAATAATTATAATAATAATGATAATAATAATAATTATAATAATAATGATAATAATTATGATAATATTAACAACAACAACAACAACAACAATAATAATAATAATAATAATAATAATAATAATAATAATAATAATAATAATAACTTTATAGATTAATACCTATATCGACATTTTTAGATGAGTACGTAACGGTAAAAATAATCAGGTTTTTTTTTTTTTAATTACATTTTCACCCCAAACAAGGCACATTGCCACTTTATTGTAGGGGGGCTACTATCAGGGATATAAGCGTCAGGAGCACTGTGTAGGGAATTGGGCAGCAAGATGTAGGATCACGTTACACTTAAACTTCTGCATGTCAGTACAGTTGGGGAAGCAGGATCCGGAAGGGAATTCTAAAGTCTAGCGGTTCTGGGGAATAAACTACTGGAGCAGAAGGCTCTCTTACATCTAGGGATCTCTACTGTGAAAGGGTGTGATTTAGCCGCTTGTCGGGTTTGTCGGGGGTATTTACGTTGTGGGGGTACAAGTGCTTGTAGATCGTTGGAACATTCATCGTTAAATTACTTGCAGAACAGGCAGAGGGATGCAACGTTCCGTTGATGGGACAGAGGCTGAAGTTTAGATGACAGTTCAGGACCTATCAGATTGGCGACTTTCTTTTGAACCTTGTCTAGGAGCGAGAGACTAGTGGCAGATGTACCAGCCCAAATATGACAACAATACTCCATACATGGGCGAATGATGGCCTTATAGAGGTATAGGATACTTTCGGGCGTTAGTAGTTTTCTAGCACGGTAGAGAGAACCTACCTTCTTCGCAGCGGTCCTTGCAATGCTCTCAATGTAATTGTTTCATCTCATGTTTCCTGTATAGAGTAGGAAATTAGTTATCTTTATAAATTTGACATAAAATTGTCATCATTTCTGGTTTAGTCTAGCTTTATAGAGATATTCACTAAATTTTGTGCCACTAAACTAACTTAATCTAATCGCTCAAAAATCGAAAAATAAACAAAATATTTTCGCTCGATTGTTGACATTTATTAGGGTTTTTCTATAAGCATTTTGATTGATTTTCGATTTTGAGCATTTATCAGGAATCCTCGTTCATGGTTATAGGCAAATATACATATATTTTTTTTTTGTTTAACAAAGTGGGCACTAGGTTTGTTTGGAACTAATAAACGCTTTAAAATAAATTAGAACACAAATAATTTTATCCACGTATATAGATATCAAATTTGGTATATAGGGTATTCAGACACGTGGAAAACTGTTTAAACTGGTTTCATCCGGAAAAAAGGGCTGCTAGTGGTCAAAATTGAAAAATTGGTACTTGGGGGTTAGGGTTAGGGTGGGGTCGTCGGATTTTTATCTGTTTGTTAACTGTTTCACGACTGCAAGTGCGTGAATCGTTCACGTGAAAGTCCTTATCTTAAGAATAAGTAGGTATTAAAACACTTTTTTAAAATAATGGTTATCGTACTTGGCTCAGTGTCTTGAGGTTTTGGTTTCGATCTCAGCTCGAATTTTTTTTTTACTTACAAGAAAAGAACTGTTTAGAAAAAGCATAATACTCGCACGCACATGTCTTAATTTTTGTCGTTTTTTTTACTTCGTTTTTTTTAAAGAAATTTAGCGTTTAATACTGGGAAACGTCGGGTACATCTGCTATTATATATTATATTTCCCCAAAAGTTCTTGCCTTGGTAGAGAGGAGACTAAAACTTGCTGCTATGGTTTACAATGATCTGAAATAACAGAAAAGGAGACTCGATTCCAAATTTTTCTCATATTATATAATTTCCCTCTTTTGGAAATAGCGAATATCTCCAATATCAAATAATCCTTCTACACTGTGAAATTTACATTATGTATGAAAACAAATGTTTTTAAAATGCCGGAAAGTGCGTCTGGCCGCGCGATTTGAAAATCAGGATTTAGGGGGGGGGTATCCGTGTTAGAAGCGTTGACTGAAATTTGAATTTTAGAATAAAACACGTATGGAATACGTTTGAAGCCAAACAACACCGCAGTTAATATCACGTGGATTCTTCATTTGACGTTCTTCAACGTAACATCATGTCGAGAGAAAAGGGAAAAGACATAAAAGACTGACTAGGGAGTTTTACTTACAAAAAATATTTCTTAAAAATAAACACGTGATTATTTTAATAATTTCGCGTTGTAATTTGACTTCAAAAGTGTTCCATAAGTATTTTATTTTAAAATTCAAATTTCATTCAACGCTTCTAACACGGATAAATAAAAGAAAAAATACTACCCTCACACACACACACATACATATATATATATATATATATATATATATATATATATATATATATAATTGTACAGAGAGTTCAGAAAAACATTGGTACCGTCGGTTTCAAGCCCAACATAAAGGGAACCAGTGAATGGTAAATCCTAAATAATGTTAGTCTCTCGTCAGCCATGTTGTTTCTGTCTCTGTTTTGGGGGGAAAGAAATCCAACAAAGCGCTCGATTACAAAGAAAAACTTTTTCGATTTAAGAGCTTATTATTTATTTATTTAATTGTACAGAAGTTCAGAAAAACATTGGTACCGTCGGTTTCAAGCCCAACATGGCTGACGAAAGCCTAACATTATTTACGATTTACCATTAACTGGTCCCTTTTATGTCCAGAAATAATAAAGAATATTTGAATTCACGCTCCTAGCCCTGAACCCTATATTACTGTTGTATGGTTGGTTCCGAGGCAACGCCGGAAGGTATGCTGGTCGATTGTTATTATGGTTATGTTTCTTAGTCTAAATAGAATGTCAGGTAAAATAGATATTTTAGAATGAAATATTTCTGTTTATAATAAATAAGTGTTACTTTGATGGGAATGGAATTTTTAGCTAAACAATCAAGTTAGAAATTTTAACTGACAAAAATAACAACAAAAAATTAATACGTGAAAAAAACATCAGATGATCATCTTAGTTCTACGTGTATCAATGACGTAATGACTATTTTGATACACGTAGGTCAGTTGGGAGTTAGAGCTTGACAGTGACAGTCGACGCGAGGCGAGCTTGCGGCCAGTCGTCAGGACTTTGAATCCCGAAGAAACTGTCGAGGCAATGTCGATAAAATGAAGAATTTAGAGACAGGCGTGCAACTTTTCAAGTGGGAAATATTCTGAGAATAAAACTTGTTGCAAATGCATCCGAGACTTCCGCTCGATTCATTGGGGTGAATCAGTAACGTTGTTGCTACAAACAAACAAAGGCAAAAATAAATAAATAAAAATCCACATGTCCATTTCATCTGACAAGCGGTTCTCCTTCCTCCGATCGGTCCTGGATACTATATGCCGTAAAACAAAAACAACCTACCAACCAACCTTCCTCCGACCGCACACGGTCGCAGTCAGCCATTTCCCGCCTGCGTTTTTACACGTTCATTTTCTTCGACGCGCACTTTTTCTCCCCGAGCAAATGTTGCATTTTTCCTCCTTTTTTCCTTCTTCTTCTCGCGCACACTTCCCAATTTGCACATGCGTTTTTTAACTACTGCTGCTGCTTATCTCTTCGCAGCCATCCATCCTTCGCTGCTGCGGATTCTTTTCAAACACTCACACGCACTATGTTCAAAATCTTCTTTTGCAGCTTCCAACATCCATCGAAACAAAACCCAAGGATGGACGATGCATGTTCTCCCCATTGGCCAGATATTAAACCCCAAGAAAACTCATCTATCCCTTTTTATGTTTTCGTTGTTGTTGTAAAGTCCATGTAAATGTTACAGTCCGTTGTTAAACTGCATCAGTTAAAATATCGACACGTACAAACACTAGAAAACTAGACGGCCGTAGAAACACTGTCATAAATGTCATACCCGCATCAATTCGACGTACAATAGAAAAACTAAAGACGATCACGAAATAGAGAACATTAGACGAACATACGCATCACACACATAAATATACACGTAAACACATGAACGTTTATATACAGAAGTAAATATTATGTACACCCAGTTATATAGACCCTAATATGGACATACATCGATTTAGTCATTCGTTTATATAGCAACCGCGCTATATAGTATTACTATTTTCATCTTTTATATTTTTAGAATAAAGTAAGACACTGCCATTATTGTTTATAGATGACTGTTATAAACGCACACTACACAACATCATTATCTGTTTTTTTTTTGGGGGGGGGTTTGTTTTGCTTTGTTTTGTTTTGTTTTTTTTCAACTCTCTATATTAGTCGGAACAATTGGTTGATTGTGAAAGGCATGGCCCAGCTAGATGTTTCGTTAGAATGACTTGTAGGAACGAGTTAACTTTCATGCAGAATTAAACTGTTGTTTGAGAAGTGCTGCCACCTGAGATGAGGCATGCGAGGCAGGCAGAGTTGCCAAAAGTTTCCAATCGCCTCACGTCTTCCATTATCATTAATCGGGACACACGCTCATAAAGGAGGATCGTTCGCACCACTTTACTATTTTCAGATCTTGACCAGAGTCGGGTATTGTCTGCAGAAGGCAGGATATGCAAGGTCAATTCGCACTTCGATGTCAGCTCCACCTTTACCTGTGGGCTATGATTATGGCACCAAGATATTTGGAACTCTTAACCCTAAGAGCATCACTATTGAGGACGATGGAGGTTTTGTCTATTGGGGTGAAGCTGGCAGTGATTATTTTTCTTCGAAGCATTTATTTTCATCTTAATCTGCGACTCAACATCTTGAAGCTCATCTATGATTTGCACATGTTTCACTGAATAGTGCGATATCATCGATGGAGTCTAAGTCCTTGGCAGCAAAGGTTTTACAAACAGTGACACCGGGGAACTCATGTAAGACATTCTAAGTGACCAATTCAATAGCATAATCGAAAAGTGTCTATGAAAGACTACATCCTTGTCAGACGCCAGACCGTATTTTGAAAGGTTCCAAAACTCACCATACATGCGTATGCGGGATCGTGTTGTGATTAATTGTTGTGATTAATTGTTTGATTAATTGTTGTGTTTAATTGTTGGGATTAATTGTTGTGATTAATTGTTGTGTTTAATTGTTGTGATTAATTGTTGCGATTAATTGTTGTGTTTAATTGTTGTGATTAATTGTGATTCATTGTTGTGTTTAATTGTTGTGATTAATTGTTGTGTTTAATTGTTGTGTTTAATTGTTGTGTTTAATTGTTGTGATTAATTGTTGTGATTAATTGTTGTGTTTAATTGTTGTGATTAATTGGTGTGTTTAATTGTTGTGATTAATTGTGATTCATTGTTGTGTTTAATTGTTGTGTTTAATTGTTGTGTTTAATTGTGATTCATTGTTGTGATTAATTGTTGTGATTAATTGTTGTGTTTAATTGTTGTGATTAATTGTTGTGTTTAATTGTTGTGATTAATTGTTGTGATTAATTGTTGTGATTAATTGTTGTGTTTAATTGTTGTGTTTAATTGTGATTCATTGTTGTGATTAATTGTTTTGCTTAATTGCTGTGTTTAATTGTTGTGATTAATTGTTGTGTTTAATTGTTGTGATTAATTGTTGTGATTAATTGTTGTGTTTAATTGTTGTGATTAATTGTTGTGTTTAATTGTTGTGATTAATTGTTGTGTATAATTGTTGTGATTAATTGTTGTGTATAATTGTTGTAATTAATTGTTGTGTTTAATTGTTGTGATTAATTGTTGTATTTAATTGTTGTGATTAATTGTTGTGTTTAATTGTTTTGCTTAATTGTTGTGATTAATTGTTGTGTTTAATTGTTGTGATTAATTGTGATTCATTGTTGTGATGAATTGTTGTGATGAATTGTTGTGATTAATTGTTGTGTTTAATTGTTGTGATTAATTGTTGTGTTTAATTGTTG
Organism: Euprymna scolopes; assembly: GCF_053919585.1. Classification (NCBI taxonomy): domain Eukaryota; kingdom Metazoa; phylum Mollusca; class Cephalopoda; order Sepiida; family Sepiolidae; genus Euprymna; species Euprymna scolopes. The sequence goes on from NC_136486.1 coordinate 167,649,205, forward strand.
TGATTAATTGTGATTCATTGTTGTGATTAATTGTTGTGATTAATTGTTGTGTTGAATTGTTGTGTTTAATTGTTGTGCTTAAAGAAGATTGAGAATTACGGCGGAATATTATTTGCTTGAATAACTTTCCAGAGAGTGACGCGGTCGACAGATTTGAGTACAACAGCGAAATCGATGAAACAGATGATTGTCGTTTATTTAAAGCACAAGCGATGTTCGAGGATTCTTCCTAGTATGAAGATTTGATCGGTGCAGCCACAACTCAGACGAAAGCCACATTGGTTTGGCTTTGTTTTTAGTCACGTTAAATCTGAAGTTCACGGCATTAATGCTGGAGTCTCTCAGAGATCAATTCTGGGCCAAACTCTCTTTCTGATCTACATCAATGATCTCCCAAATCACATTCTAAGATCATTTGTAGACATTTATGCTGACGACACTACCATCTATAGCAACACTTCAAAGGCTGTAAACAACCAAGTTCTCTTTGATTCTCTCTCCTCTGATCTTGAGCATGTGGTGCAATGGTGAAAGGGGTAGCTAGTTAATTTTAATTCATCTAAGACCAAACTTCTATCTTTCCATCATCAACGCTCTGATCCCCGTCTGGCATCAATTGAAATGAATGACCCTCATCTTGAGGAGGCTCCATGTTTTGACAAACTTCTGGGATTGACTTTAATTTTTGATTTGAAATGGAACACATAATCAAATCCGTTGGCAAATAGACTTCATGGCCTATTGGGAGATGCCCTTTTCTCTTCTCTGTAACCTCTCTCCCACAGAAGAGACGTCGCGAACCTGCTCTACTTTATCGTTATTTTCATGGCAAATGCTCATCTGAGCTCCAATTTATGGTTCCCCTTGGCCTGACTTTCACGAAAAACACTCGTCTATCTGAAACCATTATCACTCTTTATCTGTGCCTAAACCTAAATGTAGATTCCATGAACAAAGCTTCTTTCTTAGAACTGCACACTTGTGGAACTCTGTTCCGTTTTCGTGCTTTTGAACTGACTACAATATGGTTGTCTTCAAGTCCAACGTGAACAAATTCTGGATGAGCCATCCCCTTAAGTAATCCAATTTATCAAAATTCCACTACTATCGATGACTGACATGTTCCCCTTGATCATTGTACATTCCTTAACTTTTATCCTCGAGTGGCCCTCTGGTCTTGATAAGTGGTGATTCCTTTGTAAAAAAAATTAAGATATTTTCAGAAGAATAGAAGTGAATGTTTTAGCAGATACGTTGATTAGGCTGATCACGGTAGTTGCTACAGCAGCACGTATCACTTTCCCTTAACAATGGTACCAATGTTGTATCGCTCATGTCTTTGGGAAGTGTTTCGCTCATTAAACCTGTTGATAATGTGATGGATGGCTTGAGAATGTAAAGAATGATACATTCGATTGCAGCTTTGTTATTTTTTACGCTTCTACTAACAGTAACAATCCATTCAAGCGCGATGTAGTTCTTTGGAAATCATGTTGGAGTAGCGACATTCATATGAACAGTTGTTGGGGACTGTTTGTCGTGGTTGAGCAGATTCGCAAAGTGATCTATCCAGCGGATGAGATGTTTATTAAGATTGTTGATCAGCTTGCCATTTTGGTTTAAGATGCGTTGTTTACTACCACAGATTGTCTTTCGTCTTGGACAGTAGAGACCGTAAAGCTTATGGGAGTTCCCAACAGCTGAGACATGTCCCTTCAGAATGCACTTCGATCAGCACCGATTCCCAACGTCTCAGACATCACGGGTTAGAAGTTGCATCTACGGTAACATCTTTAGATTCTAGGGCAGTTCTATGGGGAATGCAAAATCCATTTGTTTACTTTTCAGTTTCGAAATATCGCAATTGATATGCGTAGTACACGACTTGATTGTTTCAATACATGATGGGAATCAAATTCACTACCGGTTTCTATTCTCCACAGCATTTAACAAACAAGGACAATCAACGACTAACGGTATCTATTTTTTTTTTTAATATCAGTTTGGTTAATTGTGACACAGTCATTCGAGTACCAACTAACTAAGTGACACTCGTGATGTTAAGAAAGTGTGTCGGATATGCTACTTTTGTTTAATGTAGATACGTGTACAAGTCTTTCACCATTAGCACATTGGCTTCCAATCGCAAATCGTCTGAGAATATGACTTGCTGATGTCGTCTATGCCTGTTCAAGCATTCCAATCACCTGCAATAATTAGATCAGTAGAAGTTTTACGATCAATACTAGCCTGCAATTGTTGTAGAAAGGGTCTTTAATTCGACCGTCAGTGTTAAGAGCTAGTATCACAGACGCCAATGATTATGACATTGAGAACCGAGCTTTTCAAGCAAATACAGGTCAGACAGAGGGATATTTTTTCAGAGGAGTTATGCGTCAGTGTTACATGATAAGGGCTGTCCCCTTTTCATGTAAGTATAAAAATAGAGAGATTAGTTAAAATGAAAATGAAATAGCAATAGACGAAATTCGAACCTCGTAATTTAGGTTTAGAAATAGATTACGTGTGAGAATTTAAAAAAAGGAATGTAAAACAAACGATTGTTTAGAATAGAGATAAAATATTTCAAGAAAAGAATGTGTACTGTAAGTTTGTTATGAAAAATTAATTGAAAGAATGCAGCTATAAGATAATGTTTTTAGCATATTGGAAAAATAGGTTACTGAGTATAGGTTAAAATTCCTTTTGTAGAAAAAGGAAAAGTTTTGGACACGCATGTACAGAACACGTGAAAGAAGGCACATGTTTTAAAATGTGTATGACGTCACGGAAAATAGAAAGTTCTAGGGATAGAGAAAAACTTTAGAGTTAAAAGAAAACAGAAAACTGGGAGAAACTCAGAGAGGGTCTGGGAATTCGAACGTCTAGGAAGCGAGACGATCACTTTGAAACTAAAATGTGAAGCTTTGAATTCTTGGTGAGAAAACCACGGCCGGTCGTGAAAAAATAAATTCATCATGTGTTTTGTGATAAAGCTCATCTTTGTGTTTGTAATTCTTACAAAAAGGTAAAGTGAAAATTGTATTATATATCTGTGTTATAAAATGTCATTACATACACGTCTCGACATCTCATGTCTACACAATGTCTGAACAGTGAACACTATCTCATCATTCTAAGATCTTTCTTCTTCTACACGTCTAAGGAATGAACATTTAAAATATAGGAATCGTAATAACATGAACAATCTCTCATAACACGAACACGGAACGAACAATCTCTCTAAGTTTCTTACAACATCTCTCTTCTCCTTCTTCAACAGCATCACTTATAATAAGACCCTTTAATGAAACAAAATATAACATCAGCACGATGACGAAGAGCGAAGGCAACTACATGAAGACTAGAGTTATCGATTCTACCACTTTGGTAGAGAAAATGTGAGGCGTCATGTTGAGAGAGTTTGGTTGTACGACAGTCCGTATTTTTTACCTTTATTTTTAACCCAAACAAGACATATTGCCACTTAGAACGTAAGGAGCTACTATTTTGGATCGTGTCTGAGAATTGTGGATAGTTGAGCCGCGAGATGTCTGTTTACATTACATTTCAAGTACTCTTAAAACAAATACTGGGATGCAACATTGTGGCGATGAGACAGATGTTAGAGCTTGAGAGATAGTGACGGAACTATTAGAGTTTAGACTATTTTGGGGGCCCCGTCTAAGAGTGAGAAACTAGTGGTAGATGCACCAAATGTAGCAAAAATACTCCATGAATGAGTGAATTGTGACGGCGTAAAGATATAGGATACTCTCAGGTGTGAGTAATTTTTCTAACACGTAGATGAAGTCTACCTTCTTTTCAGCAGTCTTATCAATATCTTCCATTTGTTCTAATTCATGTTGCCTGTGAATGTTAAGCCGAAGAGTTTGAAGGAGGGGCTCTCGAGTGTTATTTGTTATTGCAATCGGTGGTTGAAAATGTTTTCGTGGTTGTTGAAAAAAAGAAATTTAGTCTTGATAGAATTAAATGCTACCATCCTATGAGAATACGCGTTCCCTGATCAACAACTGATGATCCCATAGTTATGTGCCGTGGGTTTGTTCTCCGTCGTCTTATCTTCTCATGGTCGTCGAGTGGAGCGCACAAGCCCATAAGGATATATGAAATAAAATACGAAACACAAACTTCAACACAACGTAAATATTCGTTGGACTCGAGGTGTGTGTGTGTGTGTGTGTGTGTGTGTGTGTGTGTGTGTGTGTGTGTGTGTGTGTGTGTGTGTGTGTGTGTGTGACACCATCTGGAAGACTACCATAACTACATTTACGTCCAGTCGAGGCTGTGTTCGGTTGTTGCCGTCAGTTCATCTCGATCTCTCAAAGATCTCTCGACCTGGCCTAAGCCACGATCTTTTTCTTCTGTGTCAAAGTTGCAACTGTCATAAAGTATCCACCTATCCTCCTCACTGTTGTCAACCGAATAGTCGTCAACTGGGCTGACGTAAAACCGGACTATGTCGTCCGTAAACCGTTTTACTGTGGTTAAGTGATAGCCACTCTTCTAAGTCCCGGCAAAAATATCTAAATATATATATACATTCATTGTTCCGTCCTTTCGTTACCACTATTGCAACATGCTAAGTAATCTTCTTTTGTCTACTCGAGTGACGACTTTCTATCTATCTTTTTACCAACCCTATTTCCTATTTCTTTTGTTACTCGATAAAATTACTTCCTGTTCTTTTGTTATATTTCCTTTTTCTTTCCTCTCCTACAATTTTAACATCGATAGATCACAATCCACTTACGAAGGGCGTTTTCTAGGATTTCTGCCTTGAATATGTGCATATTTTTTCTCCCTCATGTCCCTATCAGGAAATTTAACTTTCGAAAGGCCGGCTATGTTGATGTTAGACTTGAAGCGGGTGTTCATTGTGAGCGATTTTGTTTCTTCCTGCATCATGATTCTAACGATTGTTCCAATAGACAAAAAATAGTTTTCTCTAAGTTTCATAAGCATCCTAGTTTGCAATCCATCTTTCCTGGCCATACCAAGAACTTAGGCTCCCGATAGCATTTATTTTCAACATTACGTATGTAAAAGTTGCTGAAGGTCGGCCGAAGAATAGATCATGTAGAAACGCCATCAATTTGGATATCGATGCTTCCTTTATTCCAGTAAAGCAACCAGTCCTGACGGTATTTCGATTATAGTACTCAAAAACTTCAAGCAGAACTAGCGCCCATACTTACAAAACTGTTTAAACGTTGTCTGAAGAATTGCTTCCCATCACGTTGGAAAACCTCATCAGTTTGCCCTGTATTTAAGAATTCAGGTGATCATCTCCCTCTCAGTACAGGCCAATAAGTCTCCTATGCGTCATGCGTAGTTGCTGGCATCTGTGTTAAATAGAGAAGTAATCAATCATCTCAGCAAAAATAACCTTCTTAGCGACACGCAATATGGTTTCCGTTCTGTTCTAAAGCAGATGTGCTTACAGTTATATCTCATATGATTAGTGAATCTCTCGGCGGAGGCTACCTTTCTAGGGCAATTGCTCTTGACATATCTAAGGCCTTTGATAGAGTATGACATAAAGGTTTACTTCACAAGATCTCCAGCTACGATATAGCTGGAAATGCCTTCTCAATTATTAAATCATTTGTCTATAATATGTTTATAAGAGTGGTGGTTGATAGGCAGAAATCAGAACCTCATAGTATTAATGCTGGAGCCCTAAGGGGTCCATTCTGGGCCCAACTCATTTCCTGATTTACATTAATGATCTTCCAAATCACATCCTTACATAATTCGTAGATATTTATGCTGATAACACTAGCTACAGTAGCACATCTAAGACCGTAAACGACCAAGTTCTCTCCGATTCTCTCTCCTCTGATCTTGAGCAAGTGGTACAATGGGAAAAGAGGTGGCTTGTTACTTTTAATGCATCTAAAACCAAGCTTTTATCTTTACATCATCAACGGTCTGATCCCCCATCTGGCATCAATTGAAATGAATGGCTCTCGTCTTGGGGAGGCCTCATGTTTTGACAAGTTCCTGGGCTTGACCTTTACTCCTGGTCTGTAATGGAACTCATACATTAAATTCGTTGCCGAGGCCGCTGGAAAAATGGTGGGATCCATCTATCGATCCAGTAGATATCTCACTGTTGATGCAATTTTCTATCTATATAAGAGCCAGGTACGTCCAAGGATGGAGTACTGTTGCCACATCTGGGCAGAAGCTGGTAGAAAGGACTTATCCTGCCTTGATAGAGTTCAAAATAGACTCCGTAGCTTAGTAGGGGATGTCCTTTTCTCTTCCCTGGAGCCTCTTTCTCACAGAAGAAATGTTACGATTTTGTCTTTGCTTTATCGTTATTTTCATGGCAAATTCTCGACTGAGCTCCAATCTATGGTCTCCCCTCGCCAAACTTTCACAAAAAACACCCGTCTAGCAGAAAATACTATCAATAATTTCCCCCACTCTTTAAATCTAAACCTAAATGTAGATTCCATGAACACAGCTTCTTTCTTAGAACTGCACACCTATGGAATTGTCTTCCGTTTTCCTGCTTTGAAACTGACTACAATATGGTTGTCTTCACGTCTAACGTAAACAAGTTTTTGATGAGCCGTTCCATATAAGTTAACAAATTTACCGATTTTCCATTACTACCGATTACTATATTGGCCAATTTCTACTGCACACTCTTTAACCCTTATCCTCAAGTGGCCTCTTGGCCTTGATAAGTGGTGTTGCCTATGTAAAAAAAACTTCACTTGCACAGTTCAATATGTTATTACTAATGATATAAATGATTTCGTAAATTAGTACATTGATAAATTGGTTTTAAACGCTGAACGAGGACTTTATTTTTCTTATTTTGGAGAGTTGGGGTATTTGTATGAATTCTTGAATGAACTTGGCAAATAGGGTGTGATTAGTACATTAAATGTTTTGTAAATTTGTATATAGGTGTGTGTGTGTGTCTGTGTGTGTGTTCAAATCCAGGCAAAGTAGTATTATAAAATAAATACAAAACCTTTGAGTTATTTGATAGTTTTTCCCATCAGTTAAATCCTCTTTCACTTATCTAAATTATTTTATTTGAATATTTGGAAGAGGGAGCTACTTAATACTGCCAATGATGCAGTTATGATAGCAACTGAAATGTTACTACCCAAAATTATATGCTGTTTCGGAACGAAACACATATTATTTGGTTAAAGAAAAAAAATAAGTCATTTCAAAATAAAAAGACACCCGGGGAACGCTGAGTAACCTCAATAACATAAAAAAAAAAATTGTAAAAAATGTGTAAATGTCAATGTGTCGTATAATAGGCCGACCGTAGACGGACTGGTAATTGTGGCCAGTGACATATATAGAATTAGAAATTGGAGCTCATTGGTTTTAGACTAGAAGTTATTAGCACAGCTAGGTTGTTTGCTTATAAAGAATCTGTCCTAAAATCTTAGAGAGACTGGTCTAACAAGCAGAGTGTTCTGTGACATGGCGTGATGTGGGTTGCCACGTTAAAGAATGATTCGTGGGGAGTCTGTTTCGAGAAGAGAGATAGAACAGATCGGAAAAAATCTGTCTCTGATTCCCCGAGAGAATGGATCGATACATATCTTGTGGAGGCAATGAGATAGAAATAAATAGTGGCTAAGATTATAGCAAAATAGAGACCTCCACCTTCCTTCTAATGATGAGAAACGATGACGCGACTAGGACCGTAGACCGTAGAAAACCATGGTTACTGAATAAAGCCCATTTGTCCAGAAAAAAATGAGACTTGCATCTGTTGCTATGCATTGAGACAGCTTTTGTTTCAGATGCGATGAACGGCCAGACACAAACTACTCGGGGACACGACCAAGGGACACGAGAGAAGGATATAAAAGGTACGTTCGGTTTCGTTTTTATAACTCTCTTCTCCCCCTCCAAAGAAATGGTTGATGTGTCGTAATTGGGAACAGTGATACAATGCGACAAATGTTCGGTTTGGTTTTGTTCCTCTTTTCCTACGATGTTTCATTTTTATTGTTGATTTATTTTATCGCTAACAAATACAGATCTTTGTTTATACGCATTTGCATCCGTGTGTCGTATGACACAGGTTCGTTTAAAGTAAAATTTTATAGCTACCCTTAAAACGGGGCATTCTGAACAGTTATATAAATAACATGTTCAGACTGGTTGGCATCCTTTAGTATGGACGCCTCAGGCGGCAGGCAATAATCCCATCCCTCTTCTAATGCCAAACTTGGGCGGATGCTCTCCTGAACAATAATTGAAATGTTTTGTGATTCCTGACCGAAGGCTGTAACTTCCGCTAAATCACAAGTTTACAATTATAACACATATCATCACATTGATTTCGACAATAATAATTTTCTGTTCTTCCAACATTTTATATTTGCAACATCATCTACTCTACAATAAAGGCTAATGTGTATTCATTTGTATATAAATAAATATAAATACGTCACATCACACAAAGTGAGTAAAAAAACAGTCCGTTTTATAGTTTCACGGCGAAACTATTTCAAGTGATGGAAAGCGAGAAAGCAAATATCAATTCAGACAACCCCTGCCGTTTAAATGAATTCGGAAACATAATAATCAACTCTAAATAAAAGAAAACGTCAACCTTTTTTTTTTTTTTTTGTCTTTCTTCTTTAAGTAATAGAAATGACAATAATCATTTATATATGAACAATTCAGTTACTAGCGTATTTTTATTATTTTATACAAATATTAGCACGAACACTGACGGAGCCAAATTTTTCCGTCATTTTTGACGAAGAGTGTACATTAGTCGTGATTATTATGCATACATTTGTGTTGGAATATTTTTAAAAAGTGTTTTTAGTGGTTCTTATTTTTTAAATACTTTAAGCAGTGACGTCATAAAAAAGAAACAGGCATATTCACCTCGCGTTCTGATTCCCATCAAGTGGAACTCTTCAACGTCACTTGAAAATTTCTGGTTTCTTTTTTTTTTCCATTATTTTCAGATTTTATAAACATTCCATTTTTTTTTTATCTGGTGTATTTCTTAGAAAAGTTGTCAGGTGAAAATTGCTATTCAGCAATATATGTTTTATTAAATTTTATCTTAAAGGTTTAATTTTAAATCTTTTCGTCTAACGCTTAGAATGTATTCGTGAGCTTATATATCAATACTGATGTTTTTAATAGCACGCATGTATGCATACGTTCGCATACACACATATAAACGAAGAAAGGCTGGCATGCGGGATTAATTCGAACGCACGACCTCTGTGAAGATTTAAAAAGATTAACGCCACCTGTCGGAATATGAAGCTGCTACATTTTCAACGGCTTTATGCCCGGTTCAAAACCGAAATTTATGACCTCAATATGCTCTTTCTTTCAATTCACAGGTTAAAACATTTACATGACAGCCGAAGGCTCGACGGTTCAATAGATATTAAAGATTTTCAGTCCATGTATGAACTTGTCTCTATCTGTCTGTTTGTCTGTCTGTCTGCTTAGCCTGAGGTTTTCTCAATGCCAAAGAAGTCTATGCCATTATCAAGACAGCTTGTTCCGCGTTGTCTGAAGTATGTTTCTGGTCGTGTGTAGTTCTAAGTGGGTCACCCTCCAGGACTTTGCTTTTTCCGTTTTTGAGAAGCGGTTAAGTGACGCCTTAACATATGAGGCACCCCTACCGAGGAATACCGACACAACTGCCTAGGCATTTTTCTAGGTCAGGGGGGGTTCTTCCTCTAAAGGGCTGGCTTTTCAATTTCCACGTTCATAGCCATTGTGTCACCTCATCGCGCCGAGGAAGGAAGATAAATAATCTTTCTCTTTCTTTCTCTCCATCATCTTCTCTCTCTCACTCTCTCTCTCTCTCACTCTCTTGCTCTCTCTCGCTCTTGATTTTTCAATTCCTCGATTTATCTAGCTATCTATCCAACCATTCAGCCATCAGTGCCTACATTTTTTATTTATCCTTTATCGCACCACATTTACCTATTGACAGAAATTACATCAAACCATCGGATATTCAAACGGATGTGACGTCATGACACCATATGTCACGTCATACCACCAAAATTATTTTTAAATGGCGACTAACTTTTAAAAAATAAAAGAGAGATAAACCATCTGTTAAATAAGTTTAAACAAAAGCAAATATACTACGCATAATACTTTACAATAATTTTTTATTGAAAAGTATGATGGGTTTTTTGTTTTTTTGTGTTTTTTGTTTTTTGGCTACGTATTAATTACATTTTTATTTATCAAAAAGAAAATGACTGCAAAAAAATTTACATAAAATTTTAATTTTATTTAATTTACTTCCTTTCTAGCGCGTTAAACACAAGGTCGGCTGTTGGTTTGATAAAAGTGTTTCTGTGGAACGGTCTAGATTCGAACTCTTCATACTCCGGTTTTCAGTTCTTATTGTTAACCACTTAGACACAATCTCCCCTTGGTTTTAGTTTTATAAACGTTAAAAGTTAGTGTAAACATTTACTTTGTTGCCGTCCAAGTCTAAGTAATTTATCTAAACTACCAAGATTTTAAAAAAGGCTTTGTGGGTATCTCCGGACCATCCGGAATTTTTATCAGATTCCTGCTGGCTTGGCTAACAGGGAGTGGAAGCCAGGTGTTCCCTTAAATATTAACGATGGAGTAACCCTCATAGAGCTAAATAAACTCATGATATTCCCAGGCAATTTAGGAAATACAGTGTAGCTGGTTTAATCGCCTCACTCGTCTCAACGGCAATCGATTGGAATATTAATCTGCATAGGAAATAGGCGTATTATGGTTTTTTGCGGCCCCCGTTGACGCTGGCAGATGTCCAGCGTATGTCACAGATTCTGTTATTAACGATGAGGCAAACGTATTGACACAATTCATATCCTGTATTAACGACTTACAAATTGAAAAGGGAAACAAAACAGCAGGCTGTGGATGTGTTTTCATCCACTTTGTTGGTGCCAACTGGTTCGAGAATCGACGAAAGTTAGCAATGTCTAAGGACGTCCTACGACAGGTTCGATAGCGTGATGTCTAGGGAATATGCGAATGGTTCTTCTACATAATAGGGTGTAGAGTCTACACACCAAAAGACAATGGCATTCTCAAACATTCACTCAGGGCGATACCGGTTCTGAGACCATCGTTGTCGACTAGATTTCCGGTGGCTGGTGGTCATGGTTATTAGCCACGCATTACACTGTGATGCGCTAGCAGTGTCAGAAATTTCGTGAAAATAGTGAATAATTCCACCCCATCTTTCCAAGCTTATAACTCCTCGAAAAATGTAATTCAAGCCCTAATTTTTTTTTTCAATTAAAGGAGTAAGGACCAAGGTTTTATTTAAAAAAAAAACAAAACAAAACAATGTGTTTTTTTTTTTTTAAAAAAAGGTTTTAAACTTCGGACTTTACAGGTAAATTTCTAAAAAAACTGATTTTTTTTTTTGTTTTAAATTTGAATATATTATTTATTGACCTTTTCTCTTCAATTTGTGATATATAAACCTATTAAACATAAATTAATTATTTACTTTTTAATAGACATTTCAAAATGAGAGGCGTAAATTATTCGACCCCCTATCTTTCTAAGCTTATAACTCCTCGAAAAATGTAATTCAAGCCCTAATTTTTTTTTCAATTAAAGGAGCAAGGACCAAGGTTTCATTAAAAAAAAAAAAAAAGACAAAAAGAAAAAATGTGTTCTTATAAAATAAGGTTTTAAACTTCGGACTTTACAGGTAAATTTCTAAAAAACTGATTTTTTTTTTTGTTTTAAATTTGAATATATTATTTATTGCCCTTTTCTCTTCAATTTGTGATATATAAACCTATTAAACATAAATTAATTATTTACTTTTTAATAGACATTTCAAAATGGGGGGGGCGTGAAAATGGGGGGGCGTGAATTTAAAAAAAACGTTTGTCTAAAATATTATATTCGGTTTATTGGAAAGAACATAAAATTTCACATTGACCCTGAAAATATCGTAAAAATAGAATCAATAGAAAAATTTTGATAGATTTTTAAAATTTAAAAATTTAAAAATATTGAGTTTAAAAATTGAAAAATATTGAGTTCGGAAAATTCATTACTGTTTTAAAAAAAAAAATAAAAATATTTTTATTACTTTAAAAACAACTGTAATAGTTTATTTTGGAAGTATAATCCATAAAGAAAATAAATAACCCACTTTTAACAGAGAAATTACGAGATTTTTATATTGTATTCGCAGTTTCGTGTTAGGGGTGTCAAAAATTCCTACAAAAATTCTGATACTGCTAGTGATGCGCTTACAGCTTAAGCGTAACCCATACGGTATTAGTCGCAGGGTGTTCTTAAAGATTTAACGTTGGTCTTCATCCTGATTTTGTTCAACCTCTTCTACCTCCCGTTTGGCTCGGAAATAATGAGGCTTAGTATCTCCAATTGATGGACAACTATTCGATCAAGCTTTTGAGAAGAGATTCGGGTGCTTGAAGTAGAATATTCTCAACCAGATTTTGACTAGTATAGATGAGGAGACGTAAGCATTGGTGGATGACCTCAGTCCGAGTCTATCGAAGATGTGGCGAGTAGAATAATGCAGGTCTATGTCGAAATGGGCATTGCAAATTGCCATTGTAATGTTCCAAATCACGCCATCCAGGCTATAAAAATGTATGAATATAATCCTTACGACAAAAGGATTTTATTCATACATTTTATTCATACATTTTATTCATACATTTTATTTATACATTTTATTCATACATTTCATTCATACATTTTATTTATACATTTTATTTATACATTTTATTCATACATTTTATTCATATATATAATTCATACATTTTATTTAAAGATTTTATTCATACATTTTATTCATATATTTTATTTATACATTTTATTCATACATTTTATTTAAAGATTTTATTCATATATTTTATTTATATATTTTATTTATACATTTTATTTAAAGATTTTATTCATACATTTTATTCATATATCTTATTTATACATTTTATTCATATATTTTATTTAAAGATTTTATTCATACATTTTATTTATACATTTTATTCATATATTTTATTTAAAGATTTTATTCATACATTTTATTCATATATTTTATTTATACATTTTATTCATACATTTTATTTATACATTTTATTCATATATTTTATTTAAAGATTTCATTCATATATTTTATTTAAAGATTTCATTCATACATTTTATTTATACATTTTATTCATACATTTTATTTATACATTTTATTCATACATTTTATTCAAAGATTTTATTCATATATTTCTGACGATATTATGTGCCATGAATATGTAAGGTATTCAATAATTAATGTTACAATTTTTTTTGCCAATATTTATTAAATAAATTAAACAAAACAGATCACCCAAACGTAAATATATACAACAGTATTACTAGGTTCAAAATATCCCAACTTTATTCAGTATAACTGCTCTGTGAGTCAATAACCTGATGCAAACTCTTTGTGAATGCTCTACACAAATTACGAATGATGTTTTGTGGAATTTCTCATTTACTTTCTTCTTCAGAGCCTCCAAATTTATATGGTTGGAAGCTGAGTATTTACTCTCCAAAATAGACCAAATATCTTGATCTCACCACTTGAATCGAAACGTATTAGTGCTCTCCTGACCAACATTCGGTTCACTTTTAAGGTCTTCGCAATGTCTCCTGCAGACTTTCCGGATTTGTGTAGTTCTGCAATGGCAATTCGTTTTGCTAAATCATGGGACATAGTGTCAAAAGTAATTTTTAAGTAAAACTTTATCTATATATACCTGAAAAATATTTTTAAAAGTCACGATAGATAATAATAGAAAGTTGTATCGGTGAATATTGAACACTATGTATATTGAATAAATTACTTACTGTGACATACTAAGGAATAGCTATTTATACATGTCTCTATTTAAACAAAGATGCCGTGTGTATTAATTTATTAAAGCGTAATATTTATTAATAAATAAAAGGTATTAACCACTTCGAGCATAGAATATATCATAAAATAAATCCATGAAAAAATCCTATCTCTCTGGCCTTTTTTGGTAACTAATCTACAGTAAGTACTTTATCTATCCGTAAAACTGAGCTGCAACTATAAATGATTAACGAGTATATGTTAGAATTATTTGTGTTGTTTGCTGTTTAATAATAAATTTAATTATAAATAACAATTTCGAATCATTTGGATCACAACTTGCAAGAAAGTAAAAAAAGACTATGTCTATTCAGTGTGTTTACCATTTCAATTTTCTTATATTTATTTTATTCTTTTTTCTATGTAATGTTTCTGTTTTCTTTTCTATTTTTATGTGATTTTCCTAGTTATATTCTGATTTCATATTACTGTGTAATGTAGTTATATTTTACTGTGTGATTTCTTTTTATATGTTTTTGTGTGTGGTATATTTCCCATTTTTATATATTTTCTATATTAGTTTTTTACTATTTTTATATATTTTCTGTGATTTTTTTCTGGTTTTATTTATTTTTTATGTGATTTATCTTCTATACGATTTTTTTATGTTTTTTATATATTTTCTAAGTGATGTCATTTCTATTTTTTATATGAAATTACTTAAGACTTTTACCATGGATATGATGACAGGACGAGAATAATTTACACCGTAAATTAAAAATCCGGTTCCGTTCGAAGTTTTGTATATATGTTCGAATTCAATATAAAGATTCATAAGTTCCGTAAGAAAGACGTTGAATGAAAGTTACATCGGCTGAAACGTCGTGAAAATTTCAGTCAATGTATGAAACAGTAGTTCAAATAATCTTAATAATGATAAAAGTATGGTGTTCGTTAACAAATGCTTGTAGGGAGTGTGTAAGTGTTTCTATCTTCGTATCCCGTTCTTTTTTTTTCTATTTCTATTTCTCATTTCTTCTTCCTTTCTTTCTTTCTATCTACCTATCTATCTGTTCTTGTCCTTTTCTTTTCTACTTCCGTTTTCTCTCTCTGAGTCTCTGCTGACACCTATAGCCACTGAATATATCAGGGGTAGATGATAAATGTACTCAATCTCATTAATTTCTTCTATCAATCTCCAACAGCAGTTTAAAGACGCACACACAACTCTTCAGGGAGTTGGGTTGTCACCCGTGATTAGATATATACTAACCGACAAAGGACAAGGACTGCCATTAATCTCACAGACACGCAACGGGTCCTTACCACCCTGTCCGAACAATCGCCACCCGTCCCTTTTTCTGACAACAGGATCTATAGTTATAAATCGAGAGACGGGTATAAAGCGAATAGTGTACATTTTCAAAGAAAATAAATAAAAACAATAAAACAACTGTGTTTTGTTTCTTCTTTTTTTTTTCTATACATGCTTTCTAAGCAAAGTACACTGCCACTGATGCGTAAGGGGTTAAAGAAACTATTAGAGTGCAAAGAACCTGTACAGTAATGGGGGGGGTGCTTTCGAGTTTATCAGGGAGTATTAATTTGAGAGCATACAAGTTCACAAAGTTCATCAGAGCAAATCGTGTTTGTTGAAGTATTTGTAATGCAACATTCCGGCGATGTGACAGAGGATGGAGCTAGGTAAACAGTGTGGGACTTATTAGATACTGTATTTAACCCTGTGCAATAGATAGATCACCGAAGTTAAGCAGCTTGGAGTCTGGCTAGTACCAGATGAGTGACCATTTGGGAATTCTTGGCGCTGTATGTGCTCTCCGCTTATCTCGGCATTGTTTCTAGTCGTTCTGAATCTCCACTTGCCACAGGTATTTAACAACGCCGACTTAGGGGAGGTGTGGTTGAAGATTGCGCAACTTTTGCCACAAAATTCCACGAGCAAGCACCTTTACAGTGGATATTCACAGCCTTTCAAAAGACTGAAGGAAGCTACCACAGTAGAGAGAGAGACTAGTAGTTGGTGCACAAGATGTGGCAACAATATTCTAGCAGAATGAGTGGTGGCTTTATCGATATATATGATATTCGTAAATGCGAGAAGTTGTGTAGCCTGATAGAGGGAGTTCATTTCTTTACAGAAGACTTGGCACTATCTTCTTTGTATTTATTCCATCTTTTGCTATCTATAAATGTCAGGCCGGTGAATTTGAATATGTCTCTAACATCGTCATCATTTTATATTCGTTAACTTCATTATCATGATAACGACGGCTATGTCTCAAGTTCCCTGTATAGACAAATGGTTTAAAGTCTAGATTTGTTAGATAAGTCCATGCATCTCTATTTGGGGTTGATGGTGACTTAGTGGTTAACGATTCGGACTGAAAACCTGGGTGTACCAGGTTTGCAGCCAGAAACACTTTCATCAAACCTACACCTAACCTTGTCTCTAAACTTCTATAGAGAAGGTCAATAATGTCTCTATTAGAGGAGGTAAATAATGTCTCTATTAGCGTAGATTGAATGGACTAAATAAGGAAGGAATTTCCCGGTAGAGATGTCTCGGGTGATCAGTGATAAATTAACCTCATTACCTAAAATTATCTCATATAGATAAGGTAAAGCCTACTACACAGAACAATATTGAACTACACGGAACATTATTGCACTTGAACATCTAACTCAAATGTTGGACTGATTGCCGAAGATGTATTCTAAACTTTATATGAAAAACACCACCACCATTAGGGTTAGGTCATCTTCGTTGGGCGGATTCCACACCACTTCGAGATTGATGATATTATTCGACGACTCATGAATGTTGTTGGCTTCCATTCCATGTTAAAATCTGTATGCCTGGACCAAGGGAATAGAAATAGGGTGGGCAAAATTAGGGTGTTCCTAAATCTAGATCAGATTCTTATTTACTTGCCTCCCCACGAGGGAAAAGAGAGCCAGGAATGAGTACGTTTCAGGAAATGCTAACGGCGCTGCTCATGCATTTTTATATGTCAGATTTCTCTGCTTCTTTGGCGCTAACTTTTTAGTCACCACCTTCCGACCTTGTGTTACATCTTCTCTTAGTGGGAGGAGGTAAATACAACTACTGTGGTTAAAATAATCAAATGTTAAATTCGACACACAGCTGCCAGGAACCTGCTACTCCAAATCCCGCCACTCTGCTATCAAAAACTCAACTCCAAATCACAACACCCTACGCTACTGTGAAAACTCAACGCTGACAACACTTGCTATTCTAAAATCCAAATCCAAAATCCCTCCAGTCTCTGAAAAATCAATATTTTTATATCCAACCGGAAGCATAGCATTTGCATGATAGGTGACAATATGAACTGGTTCAAAATGCCTCATTTTGAATACAGCTAGATTCTCACTAAAAATGACACTGTCTCAATATGAAGGAAGAGACCATATAAACTATTTATTTACGTGCCCTTCCTCATTTAATTCATTTAATCTACACTAATAAAGATATGTTAATTGTTTTGTAATATTAAAAGGATATAATATATTCACACACATGAATTGACACTGTATTATAGCAACGGATCTTTGAAACGTACGCAAATGGTCGGCGAAAGTGTTGTGTACGCCTAGAACACAATATCTGCGCAGTAGCAGAGAATGTAGAGGTAATTTTCTCTCTCCTTCTGTAATAGAAATGATATGGCATGAGCATATCTCCTTTTTCTCATGTTTTCCGTAGAAGCAGTTGTTAATCTTTCTCATAGAATCGCAACGGTCTACATATTTTCAGTTTTAGTAGATTCATTGAACATATCTTTGAACAGGTTCGCCCCCTGTTAAATGGATACCGCCAGAATAAGTATGATTTGTTTCGCAGACGCAAAAATAATTTTTAGTCGTTTTATTTCTGTAATGTATCACTATATATCTTAACTTTCTATTCGTTACGTGACTTCCTTGTCACGTTAATTAACTTACCTTTCTATAACCTACTTTTGTAACATCAATTATTATCACTGCTGTGTCGTAACACAATAGTAAAAGAAGAAAATCAAGTCGAGGTTGGTTTAACAAACGAAGTGTATTAACATCACAGGCACAAAGGTAGGAATACTGATTAGTGCTCAGCTAGGCAGTGGAGTTCTGTCGATGCATGAGCTATGGGTTTTACTTTTCCATCGTCCATTTTGTGTCATACGTATGTCCTATGTCATAGGCGCTAGCATCGCTTGCAACTACAATATCACGCTTAGGATTATAGTGTGTCAGAAACAAGTCAGAAGTTAATATATCTTTAATTTCCTGAAATGCTTCTTCGCACTCTTGCATCCAGACCCATTTTTGGTCCTTCCTTAAATGTTCATTTAAGGGTGATCTTAGTTTGTGCATATTTGGCACAAATACATTGTAGTAATTCGCCAAACCTAAGAAACTTTGTAAAGACGCAATATTTTCTGGAGTAGGCAAGTCTCTTATTGCACTCGATCTATCTGGATCCGGCCTTCTTCCATGTTCATCGATGATTTGCCCCAAGTATTTTATTTTTCTCATGAAAAACGTACATTTTTTATGTTTTAGTTTAAATCCATGATCCAGGATCCTTTCGAATACTTGATTTACATGATCCTTGTGTTGTTCTTTGCAAGCGCTGTTCATTAACACATCGTCCAGGTACTGCGAAATCCAATCGCAGGGGCGACTTTGACCCCACGAGGAAGTCTGTTAAACTTGTACAATCCCTTATGGGTATTAATACATAGCAGCTTTGAACACTCCTCATCGACTGGAACTTGCAAATACGCGCCACTGAGGTCGATTTTAGAAAAATATTTCCCTCTACTCAGTTTCGCAAATATTCTTCAGGGCTCGGAAGCGGATAATGGTGCTCTTGTAATGCCCAGTTAAAGCCGGTCGAGAAATAGGCACAAACCCGAATCTCTTTGCTCTTCTTTTTAATGTAAATTGCAGCCCACTCATTATGATCAATTTTTTCAATGACACCCATGTTTTCGAGTCTTTCTAATTCACCGTATATTTGTTCTATAGCAGCGTATGGAACTTTCTAGTTTTCTGAATACTGTTCATTTGCTTTGACTTCAAATGTTGCTACTGCTTTTGTACACCTTCAAAGACCGCCTGAAAATGCGTCTGGAAATTTATTTTTTAACTCCCTCTTAAGTTTTTCTGCCTCCACATTCGAATCCCCAACCTTCTGGCAAAAAGAGCTAAAAGGTAGATCCTATAGTCTAAACTTTTTGAACAGATCCGTTCCAAAAAGGTTATTTGATTTCCGCATGACAAAATATTTTTGCTTTTTCGGTCTTATTATGAAAAGAAATATTCGTCAATAGTTTTCCTTCGAAAATGATTTTTTTACCACTGACGCTTCTCGCCGTTTTATGTGATTTAATCATAGCAGGCCTCCCAAGTTTCTTCCATGCATGTACATTAATTATAGAAACGTCAGACCCACTATCAAGTTTTCTTTTTAAACATTTTAACCTGTACATATTTCATGATATTTTAACCTGTACATATTTCATGATATTTTAACCTGTACATATTTCATGATATTTTAACCTGTACATATTTCATGATATTTTAACCTGTACATATTTCATGATATTTTAACCTGTACATATTTCATGATATTTTAACCTGTACATATTTCATGATATTTCGTTCTCCAGGTTCAAGTTTTGTAAGTTCTTCTTTTCTACCAGTTTTTTTCCCTACTAATGTGATGCCTTATGTCTTTTCTGGTAGCAGATGTCACATTGTTTAAATTTGTAGGGACACTCATTGTACCAATGTTTATTTCCACACCTCCAACACGGTCCAGGTGGATCTTTTCCCTGTTTTTTTCCTCTGGTTATTTTTGGAATTCAATTTTTTTCGTCTAATGGATCTTTTTAATGTGCGATACTCTGCTTGCTTTCCTCTATGTTACGACTGTTCTGTTTCAACGCAACAAACCATTCACAATCTTCCGCTAAGCTTTGTAGTTTTAAATTCGGCTCGTTTTCAAGTTTATTTAAAACACGACGCCTGATTTCAGCGTCTTTATTTAAGACCATCCCTTGCACAAAAATTAAACATTTAAAATTATCTGATAATTCCTACAGTTTAAAATGCTTGTTTACTATACCTGCATAAGTAGTGCAGTCTTCTTCCTCTCCTCTAGTGACATTCATACACTTATATCTCCTGTGAAAAAGAGATGTTTTTGTAGAAAACAGTTCTGTTAGTAGCGTAATTGTCTCTTGGAAGTTCGATATAAAAATATCTTCATATCTCCTATAGAAATGGGCAAAAGTGACATCTTCTTCTGGGTTATAATTGAAGTTTTCAATGGCATTCCACACAGCTGTCTGCGAGAATGCGTTGTGATTCTCGTTTGCTTTCGTTAACTGTGTTGCTTCCAGAACTTTCCTTTGTTCTTCCTGTGTTTTCATCAAGATTTTTTCGAAATGTTTCTGTTGCAACAGCTTTTTTTTTTTAATTTCTCCTCACTTTCAAGTTGTCTTTGTTGTAAGGCGAGATTTTGTTCTGTTTAAAATTTGAATAATTGCAAAAGAGACTCTCTGAGCTCAGCGTCCATCGTAACGAATTCAATTTACAAAACAATTTACACTTGAACTAAAAAAAATCAGTTTTTCCAATATAATTTCGCGAGCAAAAAGTCCATCCAAGCTTTTCTTACCTCAATTCTTTTGTTTGAAGCATAAAAGTTAAGAAAAGAGTACTTTTGGAAATTTAATTTGTTGTACGCGATATTTCTTGTAAAACATAAAGTCCGTCGAAATAACATTTGTCAAAAAAAAATTTTTAATTGTACGTGGTCTTACGTAGCAAACAATAAAATCCTTCGCTTTTTAGCGAGTCGGCTTTCTTGTATGGGAAAATCATTTATTTTATTTTTAACCTCTGTGTTTTGCCCAATATGACTTGATTATTTAACAGATCTTTTATAAGCACTAATGCTTACGAATATATATATATATTTCTTTCGCAGTCCGTTTCTCCTCTTGTCAAATTTGATAGTCGTTTCATTAATAAATAGTCAAACGTGTTTGTTCCAATATCAGAAATAACGACTCCAATTTGTGGTAGTTAATCTGAACAAGTCATTTGAAGAAAAAGACTCTTACCGTGAAAAACTGGTTTCTTGTGTAAAAAAAAAAAAAAAAAAGCAGTGAACATTTTTCCTTTTTTTTTATTTGGAAACACTCGTGTCAGTCTGTTCAATTATTTTAATAATTGACCATATTATTCGCGCTCTCTTGCTGTAGGTTTTTGACAGCAAGTCTTCAGTTTTTTTAACATCGTCACATTACTACCGCAGTAATTAATTTGCTGTTAATCCTTGCGCATCCAAATATCTGTTTGAAATGACGAAGGTGTTTTTGCCATAAAAATCTCGTGAATCTTTGTATTTCAATCACTTTTGGTGATTGTTTGCAATGATATCTTTTCCATTCCGTCGTCGCCAATTTTTTGTGTCGTAAAAGAAGAAAATCAAGTCGAGGTTGGTTTAACAAATGAAGTGTATTAACATCACAGTTACAAATGCAGGAATACGAGTATAACTGACTAGCACTCGGCTAGGCAGTAGAGTACTGCACTCCTTCTAACCGGAGTAGACATTACTGGAACTATATATATAGTGAGAACCGGTGTAATTTCCCTTATGCATAGAAAGTATAACAATCACTATCGTGGTATATATTATAAATTACATCATTATTGTTTCCTTTTCAATCTATCTTGTTACAGCTGAACCGGAACAAAATTATGAATTGCTTTAATCACGGAGGATTCACCCTTCTATGAACTAATATCGAAAAAAGTTCTTCGCTTTGAAAAAATATTAACACAATTTTATAAAAAAAAAAAGAAGACATTTCACCCTACAACTGTTGAGAATGAGTTCTGTGGCCTATTCTCAGCTAATCCCATTTTTACCCTTTCATGCAAGAATTGTACTTTTCATTCTTTCATCATTTGTCCAACACTTTCATTCAGTAATCACAACAATACCACATTTACTCGATGGGCTACTTTACTTAAAATATCCTCAATGGTTTGTAAATAAATTTTATTTACAAAAATATTTACAATTTTATGGAAAATTATCTGGATTCGGACAAAAACAGACACAAATAAAGAAACAAAACAGATAGTTTATAAAAGTAGATTACTTACCGTTTACTGGTTAGGTTTGGACCGAAAACAAGCTGATTGATTTCTAAATAGAAGTGGTATTAAGTGAGAGGGAATGAAATATAGATTATGGTTTTCGAGCGGATGGTATGCTTTCAATCTAAATACAAGTTCCAAAAGTCAAAGGCAAAATAAGGTCAGTAGTATGCATTTTGCAGGGTTACTATTCTTCACCCTCCAAAAAAAGGAAAGAAACTTAACCGAACTATGGTCCCGAAAAAAAATCTGCACAAGCAGGGAACACGTATTCAAACCTCGGCCCTTTTTGTATGCATAAGCTTTCACCTTGTACCCAACATTTGTTCACTTTTATGGAGTATAATCTTTTCCTATCACATTGAAATTTTTTACCTTAAGCTGATGCTTAAAGAATAGGATTGTATTCTGATAAAAATATTCACTCTTATACAATCCGGGACACGTCGTTTATATAACCATTCTAGCTACGCTCGGATTGCCAGGCACTATTCGTTTTCTTCTAGCCAACGGCTGGTCAATATTGTCAATTACATACGCAATATATAGCAGTTTTGACTGCTCGTGTTTGATGCGAACTACCACCTTCCAGAAGAGATGGAGTTTGCTATGATGGAAGACGACGTGTTGAGTCGTTTCTTACTCGACATTACCGAAGAGCAATGAAATATTTCTGCTATACTTGAACTGAAAAATATGCCATTTAAGAGATACAGCATTCTGGATAAATTTTCGGGTTAGAGAGTATTCAGAGTTAGCGAATCTAGTGCACAACTGTAGCATTTTCAATAAAACAAATCAAGGTTTTATATGTGCTGTGTTTATACGAGTTTCTGTTTATTCTCTTCATCGTCGATTATTTTCAATGAAGAAAGATAACACAAGGAAACGTTCACTGAGTTTTTTCAAGGTTTGCAGAGAATGTACTTTGGAGAAACTAATGTTATGTTATTACCTTTTTCATGCATATATCGAATTATTTACTTCTTAAACTCAACTTTATAACTTAACTAAATGAGTGATGCTAATGGACAGACATCGAAGTAACATTAGGCTTAAATTATTTAGCGTTATTGGGCGTATCTCATTCACATGGCTTCCCGGAGAGAGAATAATCTGAAAAACTTTACTTTTCTTTAGTTCGAAAAACGTGACGTCATTCGTCATTGTCGGACTCCTGTTTTGTCTACGTCGCTTGACCTTTGCTCCTACCTTAATCTTACGTCACGCGTCTCTGAGAATAATTCTGTTTGTAGATTATGGCCATCCTGACATGCACTAAATATGACCCTTGTCAAAATACATACTAGCTAACGTAATCGCTACTAACGTAAAATCCCTAATATGTAACACACACCCCATTGAGTGAGAATCTCTTCGGTCGCTCATCTAAGTTGTACACCAAGCAGACTTTAAACAGAACCTTACACCAAATCCTCATATAGTTGCCTACAAGGCTGATGAAATGCTATTGGACAGAAGAAGCTTTCTGATGGCAGTTCGACACTTGGCGAAGAACTGCAGTTTACCCTTAGATGTATTAAAGCTCTCGACCAAAAGGTCAAGGGTGAAGTGGGGAAAGGCGTACTCGAGCGTAGAGCTCTACGAAGACTCGTTAGTGCTAGCCTTAGAAAAACCAGTATCTTGGTATGTCAAGTATTCCATTACGGGGACGTTGAATACAGATATATTTGCGAATATGCGACCTTCCTTTTATCCGAATAAACGAAAGCGGAATGGGCTGTTAAATGGATCGCGGGTATATATAGTAAGGTTAATCGATAAAAAATAAGACTCAGCTTTAGGAAAATATTTTTTTTCAGATCAAATGTTAAACCGATGCTTTGGCTTTGATTCTAATGAATTCCTCTTAAAATGGAACTCCAATTCAAACCGCAGACCAGGAATTCTGGCCAAATCATCCGTCTAGTAGAAAAGACCCAGAAGCAAAGTTTTATCAGGCACTCAACCACAGGCCGATCGACTAACAACTATTAATTTCCGCCCACATAATCTTGTTTTAATGTGCAAGCGATTACATCAATACCTTTATAATAATTTAATTAAGAAAATAATCACTGAATTTCCACAGGTCTTGCTAGTTCATATACTTTTTTTATTATTTACTTTTATTTATTATTTTTATAGTTAAATTGTAATTCTTTAACAATATATCGAGACAGTCCAGCATTTTTAAGCTTTATGCTTGATGAAAAACGGTATATTTTGAAAATAACAAAAATTATGATTCAATAAAATGATATCCACACATTGAATAGTTAATAAAATTCAGTCTTTCTTGCAATGCAATCACATTTGATGAAAATAAACTTAAGTGGATGTTTGACTTGCCCACCAAGTTTCAGTTAAGAATGTCCGCAGTCTTTGTTTTATTGCCGTTCAAAGATATGCTCTAAATGTGAACCTCTGCGTTGAAAGTACATCTGAATATGATTGCTTTTGGCACCAATAGTCCTTTTGTGTCTATAGATTGTTTGAATAAAGATCTTTCTTGAGTTAGTGTGAGTGTAAAACTCAATCAGGTTCACATGGAAAGTGTTCGACTGAGCTTCAATCTATGGTCCCCCCTCGCCAAACTTTCACAAGAAACACTCGTCTAGCTGTAATCACTATCAATAATTTCCCCCACTCTTTATCTGTGCCTAAACCTAAACGTAGATTCCATGAACAAAGCTTCTTTCTTAGAACTGCACGCCTATGGAATTGTCTTCCGTTTTCCTGCTTTCCGGCTGACTACAATATGGTTGTGTTCAAGTCTAAAGTAAATAAGTTCTTGATGAGCCGTTCCATATAAGTTATTAAATTTACCAAATTTTCATAATTAATGATTACTATATTGACCAATTTCTACTGTACACTCTTTAACCCTTATCCTTGAGTGGCCTCTGGGCCTTGATAATGTGGTGATGCCTTTGTAAAAAAAAAAAAAAAAAAAAAAAAAAACATGCCATTGCTGATTAAACGATCACCAAAATATCCCCACATATCATTGAACGGTGATGTGTAACCGCATATTTACTGAGAAAAGCGACTTCCTGTTTAAAAAGTCATCCGTACTAAACTGTGTACTATAATCGGAAGACCTCGACAAAAATGTTGGTCAACACATAAAAATATTTAAAAATTGATTATTTTCATTGAAATATATTTAGTTGGAGAAGTTAACGACACTGACTGATGACCTAGGTGTCCCAAGTTCGAATCCAGTTCGTTCCACAAAAGTCACTTTCACTTAGGGTGTTGGCAACCTTCACATGCTCCCTCCCGTGATCCCCGATATCTTTCTAAAAAGAAATCTGACTAGAAAAATATCAGGACAACCAATGGCCACAATAGAACCTTCGTATTCATACGATATAATGATGATGTAACTTTCGACATTTTTAGGTGTATCTTGTCGAACTCGGGAATTTTTCGGTCGAAATCGTGAATCTGCACGGAAGCTTTTATTTAATCTACGGTGCTAGCATGTTCTCAGTACGCCAGCTATGACTGGACAGAAGTCCTCAGTAATTCGCAATTGCATTTTGGGTGTTGCCCGCACTGAGGATGGGACCCTCAACCTTTAAAAGAGTATAATTTACAATTGAATTTATTAAGTACTTTATCCATTACGTCACGGGTTCTTGTGAAAGAAAGTTGGAGGTTACATCGACCGAAACAGCGAATAACATTCAGGATGAGATCAGTATTCGGAATAATCTAATAATACGAATTATCAATACTCATATAAAATATACAGAAACATTTGAAAATGTTATTTAAAATGGAATCGTGACAAACAAACCGACGTATCTGAAAGAAACAATAAACTAGTGGGGTCTGTGAAAATTCCGCGGTTGTTGAATTTATCTACCTGCATGTTTTACTGTTAATGATATGTTGTTTAAAATAATGCATTTATGTAAAGTTTATCATTTCTTCCTCCGTAAAAATATTTCTCGGTGTTATTCTTTAAATAAATAAAACGAATACGTTTGTTCTTTATTTACTTAAAATTATAACAATAGCTCTTGATATACTGGAGGCCTTCAATACGATTTGGCACAAGTTTTTTTAGCGATTGAATATCTAGAAATATTCTCTCAACTATCAAATCCATCCTCTCCGATAAGTCTATAAAAGTAGTTGCTGACGATAAAAAAAGTCCTAGAAACATATCAATGATGGCGAGTTCATTATGGGCCAACACTCTTCCAGATTTTCATAAATGAGCTTTCAAATTATATTTATTCCTCAGTCCTCGGCTACAACAAATATACTCTTCTTACGGCGAAAATAATTGCTGGCTAAATATTTTCTTTTAAATAAATAAAACGAATAGTTTAACCATTTTATTTATTATATTATTATAATTATATTGTATTATCTTATTCAAAATAAATATTCTCTCCTTTCATACCAAAAAATAATTCTCAACTCAATTGTCTTTAAATAAATAAAACTTCGTCGACCGGGCGAGTTTGTCTTTTAAAAAGGAGTTGTCGAACGATAAACTGCGTACAGAAAATTAAATGGACTTAGAGTGTTTGTATATAGATTATAATGATGATGATGATGATGATGATGATGATGATGATGACAATAATGGTAGTAGTAGTAGTAGTAATAATAATAATAATAATAATAGTAATAGTAGTAGTAGTAATAATAATAATAGCAGTAGTAATAATAATAATAATAGTGATAGTAGTAATAATAATAATAATAATAATAGTAATAGTAGTAGTAGTAGTAATAATAATAGTAGTAATAATAATAATAATAACAATAACAATAATAGTAGTAGTAATAATAATAATAGTAATAGTAGTAGTAGTAGTAATAATAATAATAAGATATATTAATCTCTATTTCTTTCTCTGTCTCTTCCTTACTATTATATAAAAGTCACGGCAAGGGAGATAATACGATTTTAGCAAATCATTTCTTCTTAAACAAAAAACAGATTTGTCATAATCTGGAGATATAGCTTAATGGTAACGCATTCGACCACAGATCGAATGATCCCCTGTTTAAGGCCGAGTGTACCTCACCACTTTATTTTATTTTTTCTGATTAATGAGTTCAATTTACGATAAAAGAAGAGGCTCATTTAAAATCGCCGCAAATCATTTCTTTGTTTGCGTATCTTAAAACTAAACATTAATCAGAAGTGACTTTTCCAGGGCATTCATCAAGCCCAAGTATCAGCTGAGGTGATATTGTAAACTAACACAGCCGGAATTTGATGAACGACATTATCATTATTATTTTTTTTTATATTTATTTGCGAATTAGTTAACCGAGCAAATTATTCTTCGTAATATATAATAATCAAGAAAAGATTGAATTTATAATCATACATACGCAATCTGCATAAATGAAAATATCATGTTTAAGCATATTGTACGACCGGGCAACGCCGGGCTGGCAGCTAGTAAGATAATAATAGCGTGCATCCTTATCAGCATTATTAACCCATCTGTAGACTGTGAGACGCTTGTACTTTTTATACGGCGTAATTAAGAATTCATAATTATTATAAGCATATTAATATACTTACATTAGGTTTTTCTAGAAATAACTTTACTAACCTGCCTCACCAGCCGAGTAAAGCGAGACACAAGATCCGTTTAAACGTGAGAATTATCCAGCTCCTTAAAGAGGCGCCTTCTAGATGGGGACAAAAATACGTTGACAGATTATCACGGAAAATGTCAGAATAATTTTTAAGAAGCGTTTTATATTAGTTTCACGCCTGAATGCGCCTTCAACAATAGTGCAGATGCGGTTTGTATTTTATGGCGCACAAGTTTCATGATATTCCAAATCACTGCACATCTGAACATTTATGAGTCCGTATGTAGGCAGATAGACTAAAATTAAAATCCGGCGTCTTAATAAATGAAGATTTTTATTGGTGCACATAACACACGCACACACACACACACACACACTCACACAACCACACGCAGACGCACACACACACGCGCAGACGCACTAACACACATACACACACACACACACACACATATATAGTAAGTTATGAAAATATATATGGCCATTAAGTTACACAAAATATTCCGCGTTTCGTTCTCGTGAGAGTTCGTCGGGCTTATGCATAAGCCTGACGAACTCTCATGAGAATGAAACGCGGAATATTCCGTGTAGCTAAATTGCCATATATATTTTCATAACTTACTAGTTACATCTACCTATGTATTGAGCACTGTTGAAGCAAATATTGAAAATTTACGCAGCAGAGAAAGATTTTATTTTAAACGCAATCAAATGATAAAACATAATTAAAGGAATTGTTTGGGCATTTTCCGATTCCGATACTTCAAAAAGTTCCGATTTCTTTCCAATTCCGATTAATCGTCCCAACACTAATGTGTGTGTGTGTGTGTGTGTGTGTGTGTGTGTGTGTGTGTGTGTGTGTGTGTGTGTGTGTGTGTGTGTGAATTACAACTGAATTTATAAAGTAATTTATCCACTATGCTACGAGTTCTTGCAGAAGAAAATTCGGGGTTACAGCGACCGAAACACTGTGCGAATCACACTCAGGATGAGAACAGTATTCCGAATAATATATATATATATATATATATATATATATATATATATATATATATATATATATATATATATATATAAGATTTTTGGTGGCGTTTCTTTGTTTATTGTTTTTGTTTTTTAGCGATATTAATAACATCGAAACACTGTTATTTATTTTTTCCGCGACCTTAGCGGTTTTTTTAAATGGCTATAAGCTGATGACGTCTGAAAACGAGAAATATGCATGTCCATGGGTATACACTTTATGCACGTAATAATATTTAATAATAAAGATATATAAATACGTTCCATAAAAATAAAGAGCGACTCATTCACACACATACACACGCACAAACACACACACGCACACACACACACACACACACACACACACACACACATATATATATATATATATATATATATATATATATATATATATATATATATATACTAGACTACCCGTGACCCGTTTGGTCAGTATGTTATATTAGCTATGGAATTCATGTCTGAGCGTGACACTTGTGACGTAAAGAAAATAGAGTTTTTTTGTTTTTTTTACATAACAGAAACATTTCTATGAAAGTATATTAAAATGAAAAATCACGGACGGATCACTCAAACATGAAAAAAAAAATCCTCCCTATTCGTGTAAAGTTACCTATTTTTTTTTGAATAATCGCTCAAAACTCGAAAATTAAACATGATTTTCCTACGAATCGAACGCCGACGAAAGTCATTTAGCAGCAAAAGCGCACATGAACCTACCGATGAGAAATATAAGAATGAAAACCCCATATTTGAATCCTTCAACCAAGTTATAGAAAGTTAAAATCTAAAAAAAATTAATTAATTAAACCTGAAGCAAAAAAATAAAACCTAAATAAATAAAATAAAATAAAACTAATATTGAAACAGATAAGTAAATGTGTCAACAAATTCACCGTTTTCCCACAACTATTTTGTATCCAGAAATGTAAACAAAAAATAAAAAAAGAAGGAAGGAATGAAGGAAAAGGGACGGATAGAGAGTAGTAGTAGTAGTAGTAGTAGTAGTAGTAGTAGTAGTAGTAGTAGTAGTAGTAGTAGTAGTAGTAGTAGTAGTAGTCTTGGCTTTACTACAATTGTTCTTATATTTGTCAACGGGTTAAAGTTGTTTAGTTGTAAGAAAATAGCGACAGTATAGTTGTAAAAAAGAATAGTTGCAAAACACACTTCCCATGTTAAATAATAATTTCGAAATAATAACGTTAATATTTCAGTGCGCAGGTCAAAATCTGCAAAAGAAGCGATTTGTGATAAATTGCTTACGTTGTTATGAGTTAATGTTTGTGCGCGCATGCGCAACCGGATGTTGTAAACCGGAAAGTGGGTTACATCACTCGTTACAAGGTCATTTGAGTTTTATAATTATATATATATATGTATATATATACATATGTATATATATATATATATATATATATATATATATATATATATATATATATATATATATATATATAACAGAGACAGCTTATAGTTTTTTTCAAAAACCGCTAAGAAAAAATAAATAACAGCGCTTCGATGTTGTTAATATCGCTAAAAAAAAATTTTAAAAACGCCAACAACAAATCTTAAATTTAAAAGCGATAAAAGAAACTGCGTTCACATGGTGAATAATCGTAGCTCATTTGGTAGGACACCGGACTGCGGATACTGGTGTTATAAGTTCGATCCTAACACATGCTGATGACGGCTGAAATCTAGAAATATGCATGTCCATTTATGCACGTAATAATATATATATATATATATATATATATATATATATATATATATATATATATATATGAAATAAAATGGAGGTGGAAGGACCTGGATACTCAACGTTTCGCCCGATTTATGCGGGCTTCTTCAAGAGGGATGGTCATTGACGAGAGAGTCGGAGGATTGGAGCTATATATAATGATGGGGGAGAGCAACGTTTTCCTTATGTAAATTAGATATCATATATACATATATAAAAAATAAATAATAAATTAGAGTAAATTAGTGTAGTGGATTACGTCTAAAAGTTAAAATATCGTAGAGATTAAAAAAAATTGTGTTTGGAAATATAGCGGTGATAGATTAAATAAACGTTTAATTGAGTCAGCTATAATCTCCCATTCCAGCAATATAATTAAGCAAAGAAAAGGTTTTTTCCACGTTGCTCCCTTTCTGTCGGAAATAATTATTAAAGAGAACAACTTAGACACCGGTTAAACGCGATACAAAAAAAAAAAATTCGTAATTTCACTTAATTTTATTATTTTTATTGTACTTATTTACTGTACTTATTTTATCATTATCTATTTTTAGACTCCATTTTATCACCTCCTATTCTTATTTTTAGACACCATCTTTTAAGTTACTACGCTATCTTATCCCAATTCAATTATTTCTAATTAAAAAAAAAAAATTCTTTCGTAATATCGTGTCATTTTATTTATTTAATCTATCACCGCTATATTTCCAAACACAATTTTCTTAAATCTCTACGATATTTTAACTTTTAGACGTAATCCACTACACTAATTTACTCTAATTTATTTTTTTCTCTCGTAAAACGTATATATATGTATATATGATATCTAATGTACATAAGGAAAACACGTTGCTCTCCCCCATCATTATATATAGCCCTAATCCTCCGACTCTCTCGTCAATGACCATCGCTCTTGAAGAAGCCCGCATAAATCGGGCGCGAAACGTTGAGTATCCAGGTTTTATTTTTTATTCATTTTATTTCATATCGTCGGATTTAATCCAGCTCAACAATCATATATATATATATATATATATATATATATATATATATATATATATATATATATAAACACGAAACTGCGAATAAAATATAAAAAAAGTCGTAATTTCTCTTTTAAAGGTGGGTTTTTTATTTTCTTTATGGATTATACTTCCAAAATAAACTATTAAAGTTGTATACAAAGTAATAGAAATATTATTTTTTATTTTTAAAAAAAAGTAATGAAATTAATTGAATTTTACGAGTTCAGTATTTTTCAATTTTTAAACTTTAAAAATCTATCAAAATTTTTCTATTGATTCTATTTTACGATATTTTCTGGGTCAATGTGAAATCTTATGCTCTTTCCAATAAACCGAATATGATATTTTAGACAAACGTTTTTTTTTTAATTTACGCCCCCCCCCCTATTTTGAAATGTCTATTAAAAGTAAATAATTTATTTATATACCAAAGTTTTATATATCACAAATTGAAGATAAAAGATCAATGAATAATATATTCTAATTTAAAACAAAAACTTCTCAGGTACATGCTATTATAAAAAACCTAGACACCTCAAAAGCATGTGGACCAGATCTCATCCCGGCTGTGCTATTAAAAAAATGCTCTGCCGAGGTTGCTCCAGTTCTGTCCAAACTTTACAATAAATGCCTTAACGAATCTTGTTTTCCCGACTGCTGGAAAACCGCCTCTGTGGTACCAGTCTTCAAGAATTCTGGTGAAAGAACTGACCCACTAAATTATCGCCCCATTAGCCTCCTCCCGCTTTTCGCCAAAATATTTGAGTCCTTAGTTAATCAAGTCCTAGTCCAGCACCTAACAGCTGCTAAACTCCTGACTGACAAACAATATGGATTCAGGCAAGCCCGTTCAACAGCAGATATCTTAACTGTAGTTTCTGAACGTATATACCGTTCATTGGATAAAACAGGGGAGGGTAGAGCGGTGGCCCTTGATATATCTAAGGCTTTTGACAGGGTATGGCACGATGGTCTTCTAAGGAAAATTAGATCATATGGAATCACTGGAGGAATTCATAACGTAATTAAATCCTTCTTAAGTAATAGAAAAATCAAAGTTGTCCTCGACGGACGTACATCCAAACAATATGACATAAATGCGGGAGTGCCTCAGGGGTCTATCCTTGGACCTCTATTGTTCCTGATATTCATAAACGACCTCCCTGATAATATTGTTTCAGAGATGGGTATATTTGCCGATGACACCACTCTCTATAACAGATATGAGGGGAAAACAAATGAACACATATCCAAGAAAATGGCAGAGGCACTAGAGGATGACCTCCAATCCGTAGTGGAATGGGGACAAAAATGGTTGGTCTCATTCAATGCTGCTAAGACTAAGCTTGTTTCCTTCAATAACTACAAGAAACCTTCTCTACCACCAATAGCAATGGCCAAGAACACATTGCCTGAAAGTACTTCTTTTAAACTCCTCGGCCTAACGTTTACAGGGAATATGAACTGGAATAGATACATTGAGAGCATTGCCAAGGCTGCTGCAAGGAAGGTAGGCTCCCTCTACCGTGCTAGAAAACTACTTACGCCTGACAGTATCCTGTACCTCTATAAGGCAACCATTCGCCCATGTATGGAGTACTGTTGTCACATCTGGGCTGGTGCATCTGCTGCTTGTCTCTCGCTCCTGGACAGGGTTCAAAAA
The DNA here is from genome assembly GCF_053919585.1 of Euprymna scolopes. Taxonomy (NCBI): domain Eukaryota; kingdom Metazoa; phylum Mollusca; class Cephalopoda; order Sepiida; family Sepiolidae; genus Euprymna; species Euprymna scolopes. The sequence continues at coordinate 167,682,330 of NC_136486.1, forward strand.
AGAGTCGCCAACCTGATAGGTCCTGAACTGTCATCTAGGCTTCAACCTCTGTCCCATCGACGAGATGTTGCATCCCTCTGCCTGTTCTACAAATACTTTAATGGTGAATGCTCTGACGAACTGCAAACACTTGTACCTCCCCGACGTAACTACCCCCGACAAACCCGACAAGCTACTAAGTCTCATCCCTTTACAGTGGAGATCCCTAGGTGCAAGAAAGCCTTTTACTCCAATAGTTTCTTCCCCAGAACTGCGGGTCTTTGGAACTGCTTTCCCAACTGCAATGATATGCAGAAGTTCAAGTGTAATGTTAACAAACATCTTTCTACTCTTCTCCCTTCATAATGACCCCGCTAATTAATTCCCTAATAGTATCCCCCTGCTTCAAAGTGGCACTGTGCCTTGTTTGGGGTGAAAATTGAATAAAAAAAAAAAGGAGAGTTTTTTTTTTAATTTACCTGTAAAGTTCGAAGTTTAAAACCTTTTTTTAAACCACGTTGTTTGAATTTTTTATGAAACCTTGGTCCTTGCTCCTTTAATTGAAAAAGAAATTAGGGTTTGAATTACATTTTTCAAGTAGTTATTAGCTTGGAAAGACAGGGGGTCGAATTAATTCACGCCCCCCCCCCATTTTTAAATGTATATTAAAAAATAAATACTTAATTTACTCACCAAAGTTTTATATATCACAAATTGAAGATAAAAGATCAATAAATAATATATTCAAATTTAAAACAAAAAAAAGTAGTTTTTTAGAAATTTACCTGTAAAGTCCGAAGTTTAAAACCTTTCATTTTAAATCACGTTGGTTTTTATTTGTTGTTTTTTTTTTTTGTTTGTTTTTTATAAAACCTTGGTCCTTGCTCCTTTAATTGAAAAAAATTAGGGTTTGAATTACATTTTTCGAGTAGTTATAAGCTTGAAAAGACAGGAGGTCGAATTATTCAATATTTTTCACGAAGTTTCTGACACACCTAGAGCTTAGTTTCATCTTTGAAAACATTTCGTAAAGTTAATTCGAAAATATTAAAAAAACAAATATTTTATGAAATTTTTACATCAATGATTAAAATCGATCTCAGCGTGACGTTCCCATTCAATGAGACACTTTTTTTTTCACTTTTCTATGCGTCTCCTCATCGTTCTTTGACTAAGCATCTATCACCTGCAAAGTCTACAATTAAATTCACCAGCTAAACACGCTGCGTAGCTCATGTAACTACACTACATTACACCTTAACAAAGTGAGACTTAACATAGAAAGCGCACCATTTACTATGCAATAGATTTATGTGCTAGTGAAGCAGACATAAAACACGCGGGTCAAATTAAAGGATAATCAGATGAAGTGTATAAGAAGCAAGACCGAACATTTCTTGCTTTGTAACTTTTGTGTTAGAAGTCAAAACAGGTTACAGAAAATTCACCACGCTCTCATAGACGGTATTAATATACTAGTTCTGAGATTACAGACAGCCCAGAAGAACCCTCCACGCAACAACTAACAAACCAAAAGGCGATATGTTCTTCGGTAGAATTATTCGAACAAAAGTACCAGGTTCGCGAGATAGTTCTTAAAGATATGAAACTGAGACATAGTGATTGGTTGAAAAAATCAAATATATGAGGTATGCAAGTGCCAGGATGTATAAGTCTCCCTGAATTAATATCTATGTATTCATAGACGCAGTTTTAAGATATTGATACAAATGCATATAATATATATATATATATATATATATATATATATATATATATATAAACCATTTATTAAAGACTACAAAGTCTTTTTGTACAAAGTCAAGTGCTCTGTAATTGGTTCATGCGTTTTATGTTGAAGGGATGGGTTCGCGTGTTTCTCTGGCAGTGAATCAACTAATTTTCAAATTATTATCATCCTATTTGATTCCTTTATGTATTTTAAACATTGCGAGTTTTTTTTTCTTTTCGTTTTTGTTTACTTTATTGACTGTGAATTAATTGTGATTTCTGATTTACAGCTATTTCAATTGAGTAAGTTGTGAAAAGGAATCTGTTGAGTGTCACGCAGTGATCCAGTTTTTAGATTTGAAAGGATGGGCACTACCCTATCATCTGACATTGTAAAATGCCGGCATCTTAAATTCAAACATAGTCTAAACTCTGGAAACAGCTCCAAAAAACATCCTTCCTTCTGCCATTGATGAAACATTTGTTAGTAAAGTTGAGGCTGCCATTTTGAAGATCGATTCTTCGCTAAATAGCCCTAAGAGGACAAGATTAATGTAGAATCAGTGGAAACTATTATTCATGATCATTTGCATATGCATAAGGTTTTCGCAAGATGGATTCCCAGGTTACTGACAACATTTCAGAAGCGAAAAAGCGTCGAATGCTCGAGGGTGGATTTTGCGATGCGCCAAGAAGATGAGTAAAAGTCTTTCAAACGATTGATTACATTTTTTTTTACACAGGCATCACTACATTATCAAGGCCAAGAGGCCACTCGAGGATAAGGGTTAAAAGAGTGTACAGTAGAAATTGGACAATATAGTAATCATTAGTAATGAAAATTCGGTAAATTTGTTAACTTATATGGAACGGCTCATCAAGAACTTATTTACGTTAGACTTGAACACAACCATATAGTAGTCAGCCGGAAAGCAGGAAAACGGAAGACAATTCCACAGTCGTGTAGTTCTAAGAAAGAAGCTTTGTTCATGGAATCTACGTTTAGGTTTAGACACAGATAAAGAGTGGGGGAATTATTGATAGTGTTTTCAGCTAGACGAGTGTTTCTTGTGAAAGTTTGGCGAGGGGGGCATAGACTGAAGCTCAGTCGAACACTTGCCACGAAAATAACGATACATCAGAGACAAACTCGCAACATATCTTCTGTGAGATAGAGATTGCAGGGAAGAGAAAAGGACATCTCCTACGAGGCTACGAGGTCTATTTTGAACTCTATCAAGGCAGGACAAATCCTTTCTAGCAGCTCCTGCACAGATGTGACAACAGTATTCCATCCGTGGACGTACCTGGCTCGTATATAGATAGAGAATTGCATCAGCAGTGAGATATCTACTGGATCGATAGAAAGATCCCACCATTTTTCCAGCGGCCTTGGCAACAGATTTGATGTACGTGTTCCATTTAAGATCAGGAGTAATGGTCCAGCTCAGAAGCTTGTCAAAACTTGAGGCCTCCTGAAGACGAGAGCCATTCATTTCAATTGATGCCAGATGTGAATCAGAATGTTTATGATGTAAAGAGAGAAGCTTGGTTTTAGATGCATTAAAAGTAACCAGCCACTCCTTTCCCCATTGTACTACGTGCTCAAGATCAGAGGAGAGAGAATTGGAGAGAACTTGGTCCTTTACTGTCTTAGATGTGCTACCATAAATGGTAGTGTCATCAGCATAAATGTCTACAAATGATGTAAGGATGTGATTTGGAAGATCATTAATGTAGATCAGGAAAAGAGTTGGGCCCAGGATGGACCCCTGAGGGACACCAGCATTAATACTGTGAGCTTCTGATTGTTGCCCCTCAACTACTACTCTTATGAACCTATCAGAAAGAAATGATTTAATAATTGAGAAGACATTTCCAGCTATACCATAGCTAGAGATCTTAGGAAGTAAACCTTTATGGCATACCCTATCAAAGGCCTTAGATATGTCAAGAGCAATTGCTCTAGAAAGGTTGCCTCCGTTGAGAGATTTGCTAATCCTATGAGATATAACTGTAAGCACATCTGTTGTAGATCTAGCAGAACGGAAACCATATTGAGTGTCACTAAGGAGGTTGTTTTTCTTGAGATGGTTGATTACTTCTGTATTTAACACAGATTCCAACAGCTTACTCATGACGCACAGGAGACTTATTGGCCTGTACTGAGAGGGGGATGAACGATCACCTGAATTCTTAAATACAGGGCATACTGATGAAATTTTCCAGGGTGATGGGAAGCTATTCTCCTTAAGACAATGTTTAAACAGTTTTGTAAGTATGGACGCTAGTTCTGGTTGAAGTTTTTTGAGTACTATAATTGGAATACCGTCAGGGCCAGTTGCTTTACTGGAATCAAGGTTTTTGATTAGCTTGGCAGCATCATGTACAGATATATTTATATCACATAGCGTGTTTTCTGATACAGGAGGAAATATTGGGGTTGGCGGCCTTGGTGGCAAAGGGTAGAATTAGCTGCAAAGTTCTTGGCAAAGAGTTTGGCTTTGTCTGATGCTGATGAGATTACCTCAGGTCCATTGATGATAGTTGGGATAGAGCACACGCTTCTGTTCAGGATATCGCTATGACTTAGAGATCAAAGCCTAGATAATGAAGTGGAAGTAGTTAGACTTACCTATTCCAAAGGAGTAAAGGGTGAACTCATCCGCTGACAAGTTTTTGCGACCAAGGGATGGCGGATTTTCTGACAAATCACAGGAGCATATTATGCTTAATATTTGAGGAAATTAAGAGCATCTAGCTTATTCAAAAGACGGAGCAAGACTTGCCAGATAACGCTATAGTCTACAACACGAATGTCGCCAGATTAGAAGCATGGGCACGTGGCTATACAATTCTCCCATCCTCCTACTCTCCTGATTTTGCATCCTTTGACTATTACCTCCTTTCAGTCAAGAAGTTGTTTTTGAAAGGAAAGAATTAACTAGATGGTGTACCCTGTATTTTCGACGTCATGTCGTGGTTTCTATATAAAGAAAAACTAATAAGTGTACCAAGTTTCGTTGTTCTACTCATATGAGAAATGGATCATGGGCATTATTTTTAACGCTTATACATACATATATATATATATATATATATATATATATATATATATATATATATAACCAATTATATATATTCCTACTTTAGCAATATATGTCTCAGAAATATTGAATATCAACCATGAAAAAAATTGTCAAATCTTCAGTTGCAAAAACGATCAGTCGCTGATCTAGCACAACGTGATCGCTTGAAGAACCGTGCGAGATAAGCTGAAATTTGATCTTCATCTTTATCATTTATCGAGAGACAGGGGAGTGAGGCAGGGAAGAACTTGGGGTAAGCAGTCGCATTCATTCGTTGACCTCGGGCCCTCTCAAAAGACTAACGCTGGAAACCATTTTTGATAAGGACTCCTGGTTTGATTCGTTCGTATTTTGTGTGTTGGTATTCTTTATCATCGGTTTGTTGTTGAAACGCGTCCTCATTACTCCCTACGAGCTTTGGCAGTCGGCCACCCCAGTTTGGGTCGCCATTTTCATCGCGAAATACACATATTAAATGTCAACATCTCATTATAGATATGTCCAATCATCTCTGTAAGAGACTCTCTTTCTCTTGCTCGATCTGTAACGGTTATCTTTTAATTAGAATTTACATCGGTGTGGCATGCTTAAGTTTTAAATACTCGGGTTTTAAATAAGATTTCCGTCCATCTATTAGAATTAAATTTGAACAAGCTTTTTAATGGGTCTGTAAAATATAACTTTAAAATAGTATTTTCGTTGTTCTATTATGCTTAAGTTTGAAACTGCATTTTCCTTAGTGAGCCATATTTGTTTGAACTTGCATTTTTATTAGTCTGTCAAGCTTAAGTTTAAAATAGAATTTTCGTTGTTCTGTCATCCTTAAGTTTGAAATTGCATTTTTGTTGGTCTGACAGGCTTAAGTCTGAAATAGCATTTTCGTTCTGAAATAACATTTTTCGGCCTGTCGGGCTTAAATGTAAAATAACTTTTTCGTTGATCTTTCATGCTTAAGTTTGAAATTGTATGCTCGTTGGTCTGTCACGCTTAAGTTTGTTTCACTTAACGAATAGCCGTATGTTAAAAATATCCGTCCCTATTCTACTTTAGTTTGTCTTTCTGGCGTAAAAGTAGAAAAGGCTTGGTGTAATACACTGTCAAAACGAGAGATTGGTCACATCTCGAGATTTCTACTTGCCCTCGGCCCTCCTTGTGACCAATGCGTTCACAGTTGCGCTGTGATGAGTTCTGCTTGAAACAAGACGCATCAAAAAACGTTGATATGTTTCCCCGAGGAACGCCGGGACGGAGCGAAGAAAGGATTTGTTTAACCTCTATCTCTGCGCTCATTCCGATCGAGGATTCGCGTTTTTATTCATTCCTTTATTTTATTTATTACGATTCTCTAAGTATCCCTTCAGATTCTGATACTGTCCTTTTGTCTCGATATCAGTCATATCCAGTAATTCCAGTATAAAAACAGAATTGAAAATAGCGTTATCCGGCTATCGTGGCGTGTAGAACGGAAGATACCAACCTGATGACGAGAAATAATTTCCTTATCTTTCATTTCTTTTCATCACTTTTTATTCTTTCTGCATTCATATATTCTTATCCTTGTTTTATAAGAAAAACGCCGGCCTTTCTCTCTCGCACTTAACTTTAATTCAACTGTCCTATAAAAGGGCCCTTTGTGTGATGGCTGCGAGGAAATACTCAAACAACCCCGTATGATGGCTATGTTTTGATTTCATTTATGTGCACGTTTTTGCTGATTGACAATGTCTATTTACTTATTTATTTTGTGGCCATTTTTCAAAGTTGTTTCTGGTATTTATTTTTTTCATCCATCGTCTTTATTAAGTTATCCATTTATTTCTTTGTGTATGTTTTTGTTATCTTTCTCTTTTGCCAAGCACTATTGTGGTTCCTCTACTATATCATGATTATTATCTCTCTTTTTCTTTCTCTCTCTCACTCTCACTCTCTCTCTCTCTCTCTCTCTCTCTCTCTATATATATATATATATATATATATATATATATATATATATATATATATATATATATATATGTGTGTGTGTGTGTTATTTGTTTTAGTTTTTGCGATACGTTTTGGATAGATTCAATTATTTACGAAAGTGCATTTTTACCTAAATGCGAGTTGGGAATAATTTTCCCTTTAACCAAGATTCAGCCACTCTGATGAGTCGTAGACGAAACACGTGTCAGTGGATAATTATATTTTAAAAACAATATATATATATATATGTATATATATATATATACATACATGTATTTTATATATATATATATATATATATATATATATATATATATATATATAATTTCGAGGTTAATATTTTTCAGAGGTAAATCAACCAATGAATTTTAATGAGGCTAATACAAGAGTGCTCAATACCGAAGTAGGGCAAGATGTACTTTTTATTTGTTTTACATAAGCATTAATATGTCGCTACACATTCATGAGCATGTTTTGTTCAGCCAGTTTCAAGTTACTAGAGACATCTTCAGGTGATATTGCTTATACAAAAGTTTAGTACGTAAATCGAACTAAACTTTTGTATAAGCAATATCGTCTGGAGATGTCTCTAGTCACTTCTAACGAGCTGAGAAAACAATGTGTAGCGACATATTAATACTTATATAAACGCATTTAACCTGTAGTTTTATTTTTATAGTTGTTGTTTTAATTCACTCGGCTCCTTTATATATTTAGTAGCATGGTTATCTAGCGTTGCCCAGGAGTATGAACAAATAGAAGAGATGAAACGTGTGTATAACATTTTTCTTTAAAAACTTTTCTCCCTCCGCTCCCACCATCGCTTCCCCATTTTCTCCCCCTCCTCTTTCTTTCCTTTCCTCACACTCTTTCTCTTTTCATTGCTCTGCTCTTTGTCGCCATCCCCACCTTTTTCTCGCACATCTTTATATCTTTCGTCCCTCTTTTCATCTACTCCCCCTCTCTTTCTCCCCAGTCAAGAATGATTTCATCTCTTCCCGTAGAAGATTGAACACATGCTAAAAATTACAGTGTATTTTAATTTGGGTTTAAGATCGAAAGTCCGTGCAGATTATAGGCCGTGTAAAAACCGAAGTCGTCTGCATATCTCGGCAAGTTGCGTTTGCTATCGGAAGGTGCCGGAACGCTTATCTAATGATATCGCAGCAGTTGAAAATTGGCAAGGCAATAGAAAATATTGCGGAAAATTCATTTTTTTAATTGGTTAAAATAATCATGAATCAAAGTTGTTGCAATTAATTTCAGCCGTTTAGCATAAAACTAAATTAAACTAAATACAGGGTGCCCCCCCCAAAAAAAAAACAAAAGCTAAATGGAGGCCGTCTAGAACATATGCTGTAGAACGGAGAAAAAATGCCAAACACCCTAGTATTTTGATGTGATATTTTGAATATAATAAACTAGTTATGACCAAAGTTTCATTTCATTCGGACAAAACACTAAGAAACGGGGCGTAATTAAAGTTGGGGCCCGTTTTTTGGGGTCACCCTGTATAACTCACATTACGATCTTTGACGCCTAATGGATGTGTTCTAAAATTGATAATGATTGGTCTATTAGTTTAGGAGTGAATCTTGTACAAATATATAATCATATTCAACTTTATATAACTATAGATAAAAATATAACTCTACTTATTTGAAACAAAAGAAAATATTAGAAATATACGGTAACTTAGGCATTTTTAGAGGAGACGGAATGTGCTAATAATAGTGGGCTAGATTTTCAACTTAACCCCTGATTTTGTATTTCACCACTTGGAGAGTTAATGAAAATAAGGGACGAAACTGAAGTGCGAAAAAAACTGATAATTATTTCTTTAATTCAAAAAGTGGTTTTCATGTAAAGTAGTCTCCCTTTTCTTAGTTAAAATTCTAGATCATACAGGGTCTCCAAAAAGCCACTGAAAGGTTGAAAATCTTTGTTATTTTACCATTAATGATATCGTCAATATCTGCAACAGAGAGATATTTTACAGATAATATGTTGGAAATTATTTATGGATAATTATAGCATTGAATAACGTACGGAACTTATGAAAATTGTTTTACCAAAATCAGGGGTCAATTGTTTTGACTCAAAGAATTTATCAACGGCATTTTCATGTAATTAATTGAAATATTCTAGTGCTACCGTATGATTTTCATGTAAGAGATAGCCCAAGTCACAACACATGTTAACAAACTCCAAACGCTGCAAGAATTGAAGGAAAACATCAGGAACGAAATAAGGGAGTCAAATCGCAATCCAGAGATTCTGCAATCTGTTATAAATAATGTTTTGGAAAGAACATAAATATGTGAAGGTGAAAATAGGCAACATTTAAAAGACATTATTTTTTATAAATTATTTGATTGCTTGAATTTTGCATCTTTTTTTTAATTCCCAATGTCTTAGTCAGATTGTGTTAAAATTATAGAAAGATATAATCAATAATTAAGAATTTATTTAAGTTCAACCCCTTTCAGTGCCTTTTTGTACACCCTATACTATTAAGGAACTATGTGCATGCCGTTTTATCATTAAAATCGTATCGTTTAACATTATAGATGAGACTTTATGATTTGCTAAAGTTAGAATTTTTCCTTCATATTTTTCTATAACTTCAAATTTGCCTTATTTCTCGTCCACCATTTTTTTCTTTTTCCATTTTTTCATTTCTCCATTCATTTTTCCTCTTTCTCTTTTTTTCTTTCAAATGCGTAATGTATCTTAATTCGCCTTCTCATATTGTTATGTATTGTTCTCATTCTTATCTGTGTGTTATCTAACGAACTATTTAACAGACTATTGTCCTCAGATCCCTTAATGTCTATTAACTTAACGGCCTGTGACTCGTCTAGTGGTGGTAAATGCGTGTATGTGTCAAACATATAATACGCATACACATAACGAAATACCTCTCTGCTGCTGGCCGCGTCTGTCTTTTAGCCGCTGCCTGGGGGATTCGCCAACGGCTTGTAGAGCTGGATTCTGCTACCACAAGCACGCATGCAAGACACACAAGTCGATGCATGTTTTTATATATCGTTATCTTTCACTCCCAGGCATTTCGTCTCTCGCAGCATGGGGTGAAGTCGACGATCTTGGACTTATGGCGTTTCTCTGCATCCATTTGGAGACCGTCGCTCCCTTATCAGACCCATCTTTTTTTTACATGGAGGTCACCACTTATCAAGGTCCGTAAGCCACTCAGGGATAGGGTTATTGCGTGTACAGTAATCAATGAGATAGTATTGTAGTAAGCATTAGTATTAGAGATTTGATAGAGTGTCTTACTTAAGGGAGCGGTTTGTCAGGAATTTGTTTATGTTGGATTTGAAGACATCCAAGTTGTAGTCAGGTGGGAAACAGGCAAACGGAAGAGAGTTCCACAGTCGTGCACTTCTAAGAAAGAAGCTCTGCTCATGGAATCTACGTTTTGATTTAGGCACAGATAAAGAGTGGGGAAAATTATTGACAGTAGTTTCAGCCAGACGGTTGTTTCTCGTGAAAGATTGGCGAGCGGGGACCAGAGATTCGAGCTCAGACGAGCACTTGCCATGGAAATAACGATAAAACAGAGACAGGCTCGCAACGTCTCTTCTGTGGGAGAGAGGTTGCAGGGAAAAGAAAATGGTATCCCCCACCAAGCCACGAAGTCTATTTTGTACTCTGTCAAGGCAGGATAGGCTGTTTTTAGCAGCTCCTGCCCAGATTTTGCAGCAGTACTCCATTATTGGACATACTTGGCATTTATATAGATAGAGAATTGCATCTTCTGGAGCGGTAGAAGGATCCCACCATTTTCCCAGCGTCCTTGGCAACAGACCTGATGTACGTGTTCCATTTCTGATCAGGAGTAAAGGTCAAACCTAGAAGCTTGTCAAAACATGGAGCCTACCCAAGACGAGAGCCATCTATTTCAATTGATGTCAGATAGGGATCAGAGCGTTTGATGATGTAAAGATAGAAGCTTCGTTTTGGATGCATTAAAAGTGACCAGCCACCTCTTCCTCTCTTGCTTCTTCGGCTTCTTCGGCTTCTTCGACGCAACTCAACTAAACTTGCTCAAAACGGAACACCTGATACGTCACGTCCGGTCCAAGCTCACATAGTTTCGGTGCTACTCACCGGCGACCCAGTTTGATGCATGTCACAACATGACCCTTTGACCATTTCTGCACTTGCATGCTCGTTGAACTTATTTTTTCACACGATTCAATCTCTGTTATTTACTTTGCTAGATAGATAGATAGATTGATACATACATACATACATACATACATACATAACAAAATAAATGCTTTCTCCTCGGCGTTGCCTGGCTATTAGCTAACAATGTGTCACTCTGCTACTTCGCTTACTCCTCCTAATCATCTTATTCTGCTATCTCCTCATCTTTATTTGTTTACTTTCTCGATATTAACCTCTTTTTGCTTTTTGTTCCTATTTTGTTGCCTCCCTGCAAGGACAGAGTTAAACACAGGATCTATTTTTAATGTGGAGAAAATCAAGATCGCAAGTCTACATTGGAACAAATATAAAAATTGCCTCGGTCTAGAAGGAGTACTTCTTCTTCAGCGAGGGGGGGGGGAGAAAAGATTGTGTGGCATCAGACCTCACTCGCTACACTTTGCTCCTAGACAAAAATGTCACTTATTTTCATTCAGTTTTGTCATCTACCCCACTTCTACCTCACTTTCTCTCTATCTTTTCTCTCTCTCTCTCTCTCTCTCTCTCTCTCTTTCTCTCTCTCATTCGATTTCTTTTTCTTTCTTATCTTCATCAACATTTTTCTCTTTTGTACTATATCTTCCACTTGTTTTGTATCACCCTCGTCTCTGTATATTCACTCTATCTTTATTTTTCTCTCTTCTGTTTCCCTTTTGTTTCAAATCTTACTCCCTTCCTCCTCTCTCTCTCCCTCCCTCTCTATCTCTCTCTCTTTCTCTCTCTCTTTCTCTCTATCTATGTATATATCTTATTTTATATATCTACATAAATTTTGTAAGTTCATATAATATTTTATGTATCTATTTTCAGTATTTACTTCAACAGTGCTTAATATGTAAATAGAGCTAGGTAATACGCTATACAAATATGTATGGAATTAAGTTATTTTCGATATTTTCTATTCTGTTTTTACATTCAATTCTCTCTCTCTCTCTCTCTCTTTCTCTCTCTCTCTCTCTCTCTCTCTAATATTCTATCTATCTATTTATCTTTCTATCTATCCATCTTTATCTCTCTCGCTCTCTGTCTCTCCATTTCTCTCGCTATCCCTATCTATCGAATTCTGTGAATCGTGTCTTATCAATAAAGCAATATTCATCTAATCCTATCGCGTTATTACATCTATAACTCGATTCAGCGTTTCGCATTGGGGCGGAAACAGAGGAAAAGATGTTAATTATAAAGCCATTCTAAGTTTGGGAAAACACCGACATTTTCATTAGTTGTATTATTTTGTATTTTTTATGAAGGGAGATAACTCGGAATAGAAAGCTACGCATTCAGTCGAAAATGAGATTGCGCGAGAAATGCATGGAACTCAAATGAACAAATACGATGAATGCCGACCTAGAAAGGTCAGACCTTGTCAACGTATAATCTTGTCTCTTTTCGTTGGTGTGTGTGGTAAGGTATAATATCGTTTGTATATATATTAAATTACCTATATAACATGTAAATCGATATGAGAAATTAAAATAGGATACTCCTATGTATAAAGTAAATCACGTGTGTATGTATATATATGTATATATATATATATATATATATATATATATATATATATATTATTGGCCTAGCAAGGTCACAGCGAAGGCAACCAGCAAAGAAAACCCTAAGCAAATTCATCCCAAAGCAGCTAAACTGAAGCTAGCCTGCCAGGACACTATATATATACAAATGTAGGCAAATTTGGGCATATTTTATTGGTTTGAAAATATAGATTCTTTTTGACTTATTGTCATAAAACTTTAACCATAGAATAGTATTATCTTCAAAAAGCCTGCAAATTTTCATGTAGTTTCGACCCATACAATGAAAGATATGAGCATTTCAATACTCTATTTGGCTGCGAGTATAGATATATCCATATATATTCATTGTCAAAATTATGGAGCGCCTATAAAATCTTAGATAATAGTTTAAACCTACGCATTAAGAATTGTACAGTTGAGCGCAAATGTAAAATATTAAACTGTAGATTGTAGTATTTATTTGCTGTAAAGCCTCTTTCGAGAGTTTTAACGGCGTTTCATACTAAATCCATTCCAATATTCAAAATGATTCATTGTCATACTAAAAGTTTTTTCTTATTTTTCAGGTGATATTTAATTCCTGCCAGTGCTACAATAGTAGATTTAATTGAAAATGACCCTAAAGAATCAATTTTCATAGATTAAAAAGAGAACAAATTGTTGCTTTATCCGATGAAGGATGATTTTAGGTAGAAATTGTCAGGAAGATGAAATGTTCAAGGAAAGGAGTATAAACTATGAGTAAAAAGTACAAGGAAACAAAATCTTTCAAAAATAGGAAAATACAAAGGAGTAAAAAGGTAAACAATCACCAGGGAAGATAGATCTTTGAAAAGGGCATCCCTTGCAGATAGGAAGAAAGTTAGTCATAGCTTACTGCTGAACTTAGGGAGGATGCAAATAAAAACATATTAGCTCGAAGTAGAAGGTTATTAAGAGCGGGATTAAAAAGATTGCAAGGAAGTATCCATACTTGTCTCAGGCCAATAAGAAAAAACAAAAGGAATTTACAATAAAAAACATGAAAATTGGGCACCTGATGACTGGGCTAAAATTGTTTGACGAAAGTAACTTTGAAGTAAGTTAACAGCTTTTATTTCCTAAACTTTGAAAGGAACAGTTAGAGTTTTTGTGTGAATTCAAATCCGTTACATTTATTAAAAAATTGTAGCGAATTCTCATTTTTTTCATAAGATTTTGGGTATCCTTGCAGCAGTTTATGTTTTTATGTTATGGAAAGAGGAGACATTTCATCTTGCTTGCGTGATTCCAACTGTCAAATTTGGGGGAGGAAGCGTAATAATTTAGTAGTGCATGGCTTCTTTAGTTGATGTTGATCTCTGACAGCTGACTTGTTAAGGTATATGTGCTCTTCGGCGAATGGCGTCACACACAGCTGATCGAGATTTTGAGTCAGTATAAGTTTTGGAGCAGAGCCGGGTGGGTCAGTGGACAAGCCAGTCCGACGAATAAGCCTCCCCTTAGAAGCGATGAGACCAGCAGCTAGAGAGATGTAATCAAAGAGCGTGTAGCTTTCCAAGCCAAGGATGGGTCACCCTCACCTCCGACTGTGTGATGAATGTGCTAAATAAAGGTATTGTGCCATTTTTAAACAGACTCTGTTTGTCATTGGCATATATATATATATATATATATATATATATATATATATATATATATATATATATATTTAAATAAGGGAGTAGTCACCAACAATGTGTATTTTTTAACATTATTTTATTATTCCGTGTCTTGGTTTTTCATTGAGAATTATGTTTGGATCATTGTAATAATGTTTTTAAGTCATTGAAATCGTTTTTACGCGCGTTTCAGACGTTCTGTGATGCGTCCTCGTCAGAAATTATTTTCAAATGTGTTGGAGATGTAAAAATGGCGATTTTTGTAGTTAATTTGAAGTTTTTCCAAGGGGTGGAGGCTTGTAAGTGTTTATTATTCATTGGCATGCTCAATTTTTATTGCTCTTTTATTGGGCTTGTGAGGGAGACCGTTGGCCTGGCTGTAGTCGCTATCTCTTTCTCCTAATGTTTTTTCTTTTCCTTTAGGGTGGGGTAGGGTGTGTGTGTGTGTGTGTGTGTGTGTGTTAGGCCGCTGAAAACGTACACAGTAAAAAAAAATACGTTGTCAACAGGTCAAAGTTGATTTATTTGTGAGAAAATTGCGACAGTATAGTTGTAATACAGAATAGTTGCAAAACATCCCCGAAGGGGTCAGTAGGTTATATTAGCTATGGAATTAATGTATGAGTATGACACTTGTGACGTAAAGAAAATAGTTTTTTGTGACATAACAGAAACATTTCTATGAAAGTATATTAAAATGAAAAAAGAATATAGATAGACTTCTATGATTCATTCTGTTTATAATTGTTTATTTCTGAAAAAAAACTTACAGCTATTGAATTATAACCAGTAGTAGTAATAGTAGGATAGGGAAGAGGAGGCGTCGTAGTAGTAGTAGTAGTAGTAGTAGTAGTAGTAGTAGTAGTAGTAAGAGGAGGAAGAGGAGCCGTAGTAGTAGTTGTAAAGTAGAAGCAAGAAGAGGAGGTATAGTAGTAATAGGAGGAGGAGGAGGATAGTACGCAAGCAAACAAGCAAACAACCAAGAACTACAGAGTTTTAGTATTATATATATATATATATATATATATATATATATATATATATATATATATACAACAAACAATTTTACACCAGCTGAACATATTTCGAGACGTCACACATTTATTTTTTTTTTTTAATTACATTTTCACCCCAAACAAGGCACATTGCCACTTTCGTGTAGGGGGCTACTATCAGGGGAAACAACTACTGGGGTACTATGTAGGGATTTGGGCAGCAAGATGTTGGTTCACGTTGCACTTGAACTCCTGCATGTCAGTACAGTTGCGGAAGCAGTGACCTGGAATAGAATTCCAAAGTCTAGCGGTTCTGGGGAAGAAACTACTGGGGTAGAAAGATCTTTTACATCTAGGGATCTCTACAGTGTGGGGTGGAATTTTGCAGCTTATCGAGTCTGTCGAGGGTGTTCACGTCCTGGGGGCACAAGTGGTTGCAATTCATCAGAGCATTCACCATTAAAATACTTGTAGAACAGGGAGAGGGATGCAACGTTTCGTCGATGGGACAGAGACTGAAGCTTAGATGCCAGTTTAGGGCCTATCAGATTTGCGACTCTTTTTTTAACCTTGTCAAGGAGCGAGAGACTAGTAGCAGATGCACCAGCCCAAATATGACAGCAATACTCCATACATGGGCGAATGGTGGCCTTATAGAGGTACAGGATACTTTCGGGTGTTAGTAGTTTTTTAGCACGGTAGAGAGAGCCTACCTTCCTTGCAGCGGCCCTGGCAATGCCCTCGATGTAAATGTTCCAACTCATGTTTCCTGTGAACGTTAGGCCAAGGAGCTTGAAAGACGTACTCTCAGATAAAGAGTCGTTAGCCATTGCTATAGGTGGTAGAGAGGGTTTCTTGCAATTATTGAATGAAACTAGTTTAGTCTTGGCGGCATTGAACGTGACCATCCATTTTTGTCCCCATTCCACTACTGATTGGAGGTCTTCCTCTAGTGTTTCTGCCATTTCTTTAGATATATGTTCATTTGTTTTCCTGTTGTGCCTGTTATAGAGTGTGGTGTCATCAGCATATATACCCATCTCAGAGGCAATTTTGTCGGGGAGGTCATTTATGAATATCAGGAACAGCAGAGGTCCAAGGATAGACCCCTGGGGCACTCCCGCATTTATATCATATTGTTTAGATGTACGACCGTCGAGGACAACCTGGATTTTTCTCTTATCTAAGAAGGATTTAATTATGTTAAGTATTCTACCAGTGATACTGTATGATCTAATCTTCCTGAGGAGACCCTCATGCCATACCCTGTCAAAAGCCTTAGATATATCTAGAGCTACCGCTCTTCCCTCTCCCGCTTTGTCAAGTGAATAGTATATACGTTCAGAGATTACAGTGAGGATGTCTGCTGTGGAACGGGCTTGTCTAAATCCATATTGTTGGTCAGTCAGAAGTTTAGCATCTGTAAGGTGCTGGACTAGAGCATGGTTAATTAAGGTCTCAAACATTTTGGCAAAAAGTGGGAGGAGACTAATGGGGTGATAATTTAATGGGTCAGTTCTTTCGCCAGAATTCTTGAATACTGGTACTACAGAAGCAGTTTTCCAACAGCCCGGAAAGCAAGATTCATTAAGGCATTTGTTGTAGAGTTTGGAGAGAACTGGAGCTACTTTGGCTGAGCACTTTTTTAATAGCACATTTATATGTACCCAGCTCTCTCTATTCAATACAACATACATATTTAGTTTGATGACGAGTAAAGATGGCATGACCCGCAATCTAATATATATTAATTTGGTGCTGTGACCAATAACATTTCATAGATGTAACTACAAACATTAAACAATAGTTCAAGTTCAAAGTGTAATATCTGTTCTTATGCTACATTTTAATTTTTTGTTCTCGGTTAGTGGATGGGAAATCCTTCATGACTGAGACAATTTCTATTTTTGTTCCTTGCACCTCCCTACCTTCTTTTTCTTACAGAAGAGACCTTATCGTTATTTTCATGGCAGTTGCTCGACTGAGCTTCAATCTATGGTTTCCCCCTACAAAACTTTCGCAACAAATACTCTTCTAACAATAACAATTGTCAATTAATTCTCTTACTCTATATCAGTGTCTAAAATTAAACGAAAATTCCACGAGCAACGTTTCTTTCCTAGAACTATTCGTCTGTGGAGCACAATATCGCGAGGCTGCGTCCCAACTGAACGTAACATGGTCGCTTTCAAGTCTAATATAAATAAGTTCTTGTTGAGCTACCCAAGTTCTACCCTTATCGATCATCACGGTGTTGCTTATCGTGTACCTGTCACTCATTAATCCTTATACCTGAGTGACCTTTGCGCTTTGATAAACGATGACCTCTCCATACAAAGAAATTTCTCCATATATATAACAATGTAAATCGACCGCTTATCAAGTGCTAGTTCAGAATGTTTGATTATAATTTGCGTCCCCTGTTGTGGGCATGCATCGTAATGCTTTGAGCATCGCTTGTTTTTCGTGTGTAAGTTGGCGCATGCGTATCGACGCTTACGTGAGAACTTCCTGTCTGTGCGTCCCTTCAACGCGGCCTAATGAGATAGTCTGCGACTCTAAACTACTGTTTATTTTTTGTTAATTTTTTAAAGAAACTACCGGAAGGTATAAGAGCCTGGCACAATACAAAACGACGCCACTTGGGAAGAAACGTTCGCCTACGGTCCTCAACTGATCGGAGGGGAAACAAGTTTTCCTTCATTAATCAGACCCGATTTTATCACGTGATCGCGACGAAGAAGAAAAATTTCTTTCAGCCATTTTGAATTTTTTTTCTTTTTGTTTATTTTTTTATTTTCCTTTCGTCCATTTTTACTTCTTTTTAATTACTTCAAGCGTTGAACGTTGAACGGCTGATTATTTTGGCGCGGATAGAAAATCTCAGAGATACTTCACGATAATCGTAAAGAATTGTTGTTTTTCTTCATTTCATTTGTATGCTGTTCTTCTTTTAAATTATTTGTTTCAGAAAAAAAAACGGATTCTCAATTATTTTGCGAATTTAAAATTTAATAGTCCAAACACTTTTTATCACACCCCAAACATATATTTTTGTCACGGCATAAATTTATAAACAGCCATTGCGTATATATGTACGGCACAATCACATTGACACACCGGTCCTCGCCAGATCACTGAAGTTGAGCCTGGCCAGTACCAGATGGGTGACCATCTGGGAAGGCGAGGCGCTGTATGTACCTTCTGGGAAGGTTGGACGTGGGGCTAGCACCCTCACCCTGTAAAAAGAATTCCTCGCTACAAAAACATCTACAAAAAGTTGTAGATGGCCTATGCCCCTCAAGAGCTATGGATGGATTGCGTATATATATATATATATATATACATATATATATATATATACATATATATAATATACTATATATATATATATAATATACTATATATATATATATAGTATATATATATATATATATATATATATATATATTTATATATATATATACTATATATATATACTAGCAGAGGCGTTTAATGTTGCCCGGTCGTAAAATACGCTAAAATATGATATTTTAATATACGGAGATTTCGTATTTATTATTATAGAATAAATTATTTCACATATTTTACTCAATATATAGTCATGATTGCAAAAAAAGAATATTAATTAAGTGCCATGAGCTAGAATCGAAGCTGAAACCAAAACATAACAAAATATAGTTCCATAATGAAACTGCAGTAGAACCCCGGGGTATGGCATTAAAATTTGGTAACAAAATACAGTACAGTATAAAATGCACATGAATATAATCAAATAAGATTATAAATAACACCGTAAGTCGGGGAAAATACCATAACCATGAGACGGAAAAACATCGTATTCCACATCGTAACCTGAAAAACGTATCCTAGGGCGACCGTATACCGGGGTTCTACTGTATGTTTACAAGTTAAGCAAAGACTAAAGTTTATTTGTATTAAATATGGTTGGACTGTGGAAAGAAGTGTGAATTTTATTAAATACAGGCTGATTTCCATGACAACAATGTTTTTGGTAGACAAGATGCAATCAAGGGCGGTCGAACGTTGCACAGAGTTATATATATATATCAGAATATCTGAGACCACATCACTCTGAAAAACACATTTAGTATCAGCAGATGTAAAAATAACATTTCAAACTCCCATTTTAAAAAAAGCTTTTTTACGAAAAAAATATCTGAAGAAAGCGAACCAAAGCTTGAAACGCGTTATAAAAATATTTTAAAATAAAAATATGGTAAAAGGCTAAAAACCCACAATTGTTGATGGCTACACTCTTTTAAATATATATATATATATATATATATATATATATATATATATATATATATATATATATATATATATAATTATTTTTACTATAATAATTAAGTAAGTATATATATATATATATATATATATATACATATAATCAATGAGCATAAAATGTTTACCCGATTCAAGCAAGTGTAAACTTCAACCTATTACGAGGGGTGTGCAATAAGTAATGCCCCTGATCCACTTCCAGTTGTCTGATCTAGCTGAAATTTTGCATGTGCAATGATTTATATCTCTCCGGGTTATGTGGCAAATTACAGCTCTGAACTAATTGTGGTTTCTGTTTTACACGTGTTTGAACTGGGTCAGGTGTGAAATGGAGCCTGTTGAATGTCGAGCAATGGTCCGGTTTTTGTATTTGAAAGGACGCACACCACAGGAGACATTTGATTAAATGAAAGAAACTTATGGTGATAATGTCCCATCATATGACCTTGTAAAACGCTGGCACCGTGAATTCAAACATGGCCGGAAGTTTGTGGAAACAGTTCCCAGGCCTGGTCGCCCCCCGCCTTCTGCCATTGATGAGGCATCTGTCCGTCAAGTTCAGGCTGCCATTTTGGAAGATCGGCGCATTACTATTCGCCAAATAGCCCAAGATGTCAAGATTAGTACAGGGTCGGTGGAAACTATCATTCATGACCATTTGCATATGCATAAGGTGTCTGCCTGATGGATTCCCAGGTTGCTCACGCAATTCCAGAAGCGAGGACGCGTCGAGTGCTCGAGGATGAATTTCGAGATGTGCCAAGAAGATGAGTCAAAGTTTTTCAAAAGACTGATTACACAGGAAGAAACCGGGGTCCATCACTATGATCCAGAGACCAAAGCCCAGTCAATGCAGTGGAAGCACTTGGACTCACCACCTCCAAAGAAGGCAAGGGTACAGTCCTCCGCTGGCAAGGTCATGCTCACAGTCTTCTGGGACCAGGACGGAGTAGTGATGATAGATTTCCTGGCAAAGAGTACCACAATTACAGGAGCCTATTATGCTTCACTTTTGAGGAAATTAAGGGAAGCTATCAAAATCAAGAGGCGGGGCAAGATCAGCAAAGGTACCCTCCTCCTGCAGGACAACGCTCCGGTCCACAACTCGCATGTCGCCAGATCAGAAGCACGGACGTGTGGTTATGAAATCCTTCCCCATCCTCCCTACTCTCCTGACCTTGCGCCCTCTGAATTTCACCTTTCAAGTTGTTTTTGAAAGGAAAGCGTTTCCCAGATGATGCAGCCTTGATTTATGAAGTCACGTCGTGGTTGGAGGACCAACCTGGGGTGTTCTACAAAAACGGTCTCCAGAGCTGCATCAAACTGTGGGAGAAATACATAACTCTGAGTGGTTCCTATGTAGAGAAAGACTAATAACTGTGCCAAGCTTCGTTGCTCTACTACTACGGCAAGTGGGTCAGGGACATTATTTATTGCACGCCCCTCGTATAAATATTGATATGTATATATTAATATATTAATCCCAACCAAATAAAAAATACTTAATGCAAACAAAATAGAGAGTAGCGCTTGTCATAAGGAAAAAAAATAAAGACTGTAAACAATAAATTTACAAGTAAATTTATTGTTCAACAGAATACTCCAAAAACAATTTTCAAAAAAATCTTTATTCCGCGGAGTTTCAAAGAATGCTGTTGTTCTCTTCAGAGGAAAAAAAGATATAAGCAAATTATTATTAAAGCCGAACTAAAATTTGATGGTTATGGCATTAAATGAAACAGCACTTTATGGTGATTAGTCATAAACAGCAAAAACATGTGCTGATGCCAATTAAAAACATGTGAAAATAGGGAGAAAATGGGGAAAAAACAAACTGGGAGTAGAAATTCCAGATTGCATGAATAATAAATTCAAAAAGAGAAGAATTTTTTTTATAAAACAAATATTCAGAAGTGAAAATTGTAGAGTAAATATAACTAAATTATTGACTATGGATGTTGCGTGTTTATCTCTAATTTGTCCCTATTTAGGATTGATAAGGTTTGGAGTCTAAGGTTTGGATGAGTGGCTTGAATTCAGTTGTGACTGTTATTAATTGATGTATTAATTCACTTTTGCCATCGATAAAAGATTGATGTACATGGCCGTCCAGTGCCCATTTTGTCATACGAGCGTTGTTCCAAAAGCATCTCGTATTTTTAACTCCAAAATTTTAAGAGCTACGACGTGGAGAGTAGTTCCACTAAAACGAGCGACATTTTGTGCGTCAGAATTTATTTTTCTGCATAGTCACCACCATTCACAATGTACTTTTTCCAGAATTTCAATGACGCATTTCTGCTTCTGACGCACGTCTTAGAGTCTTATACCGTCAATATCTGCAACAGAGAGATGAAACTTTTAGGTCATTCATGCATAAGTTCTGTCATCATAGCAATGCAATTTTCAATCCCCTCCTATCTATTGAAAAAAGAAAATTATATTCCGTTAAATAAAAAAAGGGTAGTTCTGTTTACTAACGCATCAAAACGAAGATAGAAATATTTGATGAGTTGGCAGTCAGCTTAAAAGTAATCAACTTTAAATACTGATGAGACTATGAAAACAGAAAACGCAGGCAGCAAAAATAAAAGAGGAAGTAGAGCAGCAGACGCAGCAGCAGCAGCAGCAGCAGCATGTACGGAGTAGCATACTTTGGAAGCAGAAATTCAACTTAAAGTTATTGACTTAAAAGTTGGAATCTGTACTTTGTAGTTTGCTTGCAATTTGTTTTTATATATTTAGTTCTTTAATTATATTCATTTAAAGATTAGAAAGTGTACTTTGTATTTTATAATTAAATTAATTAAAGTTAAAAAAAAAGCCATAACAGCAACCAGACACTTAAAAGTCAAGTTAAATTGGAAGTTACTGTGTTAATGTGTCAAAGTTATCTGATGAGTTATTTGGCATCGATAAGATGGTTTAAATTTAATAAGAAAAGTAATTAGTTGGCTGATTACCGATTAAGTGGCCGATAAGGTTAACTAACAATTACCTGATGATTAATTAAAACCCTTACTAGAGTGGGGTTTAATTTTAACTGAAACATTAAAATAATAGTTTTAACGCTAGTCAAAGAAATGTGTGAGTATACGTTTGTTTGTTTTACGTTGAGTATTTTACCCAAATGAGTTTGTGGTTGCATCTGTTTTGACACGAGGATAGTTTGTAATTCTTTTAAACAAGGAGTCAACAGTGATGTGTGGTGTTGATAACATGTAACAGCATACGGTGGGGCCGAAGACGGTTAACTATTAAGTACTGCAGCGTCTTTAAGTTTTCGCTTTTTTATGATGACAGGTTGCTCTAAAGAAATGTCCTTTGCTAAGATACATTCCATGCTTGCTAAATTGTAATATCTCTACGTTTTCTGTCTTTTCACAAAAAAAAAAATACGACTCAAATTTTATTGGGGGGGGGCTAAATAAATTCTCCATAAATCCGAGAAAAATCAATAAATTCAAAATGATAGAAAAGAAAATACATATCACATCAAAGTGGGACAAAATGATGTTAATAAAAGTAAAGAGTGTGATCAAATGCTTTAGAAGAAAATTGGTACAAACCTGGTTTATGCAGCCTGTAGTGTTCGTTGGCAGGCAAAAAAAACATGAAAAAATGTCTGCTACTTCTCTTTATATATTTGCTGTCTTGTCATCTGATATGTAAATGAAATTCTTCCGGTTTTGAACAAAAAGGTTGATTTTTCAGAGACTAGGGTAGTTTGGATGTGAATGTTGGAGCAGCAAGTTTTGGCAGCAGGGTTACGAGTTTTGGTGTAGCAAAAGTTTGACAACATTGTGACAGATTTGGAGTAATGAGTTTTAACAGCTGTGCGTCAAATTTAAACCCGGAAATTGTTACTTGGAATGTGTAAGATGGTGAACTCTTGACGATTTAACCACGAAAGAAGGTAAATTTATAAAATCTAAATTTATGTAAATAGTTTGAACGTTTATAGTTTTGATAAGGAATCGCAAAAAAAATATGAAAATTTATGTTATAATCAGTAGGTGTAATGTTAGAAAGTTCTCCTGCTCAGATTAAGACCAGAGGGTTGTGTGCAACTAAAAGTTTATTGCATTCGTAAGCATTGAGTACATAAAATGTATGGTGAAATTACATGTAGATTTGTAAGCATTGAGTACATAAAATGTATGGTGAAATTACATGTAGATTTTTTTGACAAGGAAAAAAGGTTAACTAATCTGTATGCAAAAAATGTAAAATGATGAAGACGGATAAAACTAAGATGCGGAGAAAATATATTTATATATTGAGGCTATTCAGGTTGTTCAAGCGTAAAGTAAGTTCAGGGAACTTTTGTCATTACTAACCAGCAGAACATTAGCAATGTTTAGCAAGGGGATAATATATGCGGCATGTGTGCGCAGTGTAATCTGATATGATATGAAAGTGTAATCTAGCAAGTGATATTTGAGGATATGTGTTGCACAGATAACTATGTTATAAGAATAATAATGGTGGATTTGAAAAATAAAGAGGATAAATAAAGACGTGTCAGATTTGTTCGTTTAAAAGTCAACTTCTAAAAGTCACCCAACACATGCCAACATATAAAAGAGGTGTTAAACCATGGCTGTCGTAAAACGAATGCCGTTTCACTAAAATCACGTGACTTGATGACTTTGCAGAATAAGGTATGAATATTATTTATCTTCGTTTTTATTTTTTTTTTAATTATTTATCATTCGTTTTTACTTTTAAAAAAAATATTTGTATTTCGTTTTTTTTTTTATTTTAAAAAAGATTTTTACTTCGTTGTTACTTTTTAAATTTATTTCTCTTTCGTTTCATTTTAAAAAAATATTAATCTTTCGTTTCTACTTTTGAATTATTTTTCGTTTGTTTTCATTTTTTATCTATTTTCGTTTCTACTTTGGAAAATTTATTTATCGTTCGTTTTCATTTTTAAAAATTATTTATCGTTCGTTTTCATTTTTAAAAATTATTTATCGTTCGTTTTCATTTTTTAAAAATTTTTATCGTTCGTTTTCATTTTTAAAAATTATTTAATTTCTTTATACTATTTTCAATTATTTATTCGTTTGCATTTTTTTAATCTTTCGTTTTTACTTTTTTAATTTATTTATCGTTCAATTTCACTTGTTTTTATATTTACGTTCGCTTTCAATTTCTTATTTATTCTCTAAATTCCTAATTTAGTTTTTTGTCTTATTTGATTGTTTCCTGCTTCAAACATATATAATTTTACGTGCATGATTCTGCTTTCTTTCATATTAGTTTAAGTATGAATCGAATCTTGTTTGTTTTTTCTAAATGCAATTTTTAAGTAAATAATAAACGAATTTTGATATTTTAAATCTATGAAACAACGAAACGTATATTTACAGGGTGATTCAAAAATAATAACCCTATTTTATTATTAAATATTTTATGACGAGAAAATAGCGAAAAAAAAAGATTATAATATAAGTAGTGTCCTGTTAAGTAAATAATAAACGAATTTTGATATTTTAAATCTATGAAACAACAAAATATATTTACAAGGTGATTCGAAAATAATGGCTCTATTTTATTATTAAATATTTTATGGGGTAAAAATAGGGAAAAATAAAGCTTATACAACAAGTAATCTCCTTACAGTCAAGTTTTATTTCACGTTACAAGTGCTCAATATGCTCACCATCGAAGCACGAAAAACATTAGTACGATATGAGAATTCCTTTCAAACACACTGAAGCATATCGGTCTCAACTGATTTGATCGCTGATGTTATTCGGTGTTTTAAGTTTTCGAAATCAGTTAGTGATGGTGGAACATACAAACTCCCAGAGAAAAAATTATAAACTGTGGAGTCAGCAAATCTAGGAGGCCAGTCACAGAAAGGAATGCCTTAGACCCCTATCCGACCAATCCATCGCTCAGGCAAAATAAAAAAGATGCTCCAACTGATAAGCTCCAGTGGGGAGACGCCCATCTTCTGTGTAAAAATGAATCCATTTGAATAAAGTTCCATTAACCGGAAGAGCCAGTTTTATAACATATTCTTATAGCTTTGCCCTGTAATAGTTTTCCTCGAAAATAATTTGCCATAAACCTTATTGCAAGATATAGCAGAGAAAACACTTATTTCAGGAGAATCTCTTTCACGTTGAATAATTTCGTGAGGATTTTCGGTTCCCCAAATGCGCACACGCTGGCGGTTGACTTTGCCATTCAAATAAAAGGGGCTTCACCACTGAAAGTTAACAGTTAATTGAAGCTTTCTTCATCCCTCATCACTTGCAGCATCTTGTAAAATTCCATTCGTCGTAGTTGGCTATTGTTTTTAAGTGCTTGAAGGAGCTGCAGTTTGTACAGGTTCAATTGCAACTGTTTTTTTAATCTCGTGAATTCAATCGGGTGAGATCAGTTTCTATAGGTCCATATGTTTTTTTAAGTATGTTTTCTTAAATATTAGGGGGCCTACGTCAGTAGAGATTAAGTTAGCTAGTTTGAATTTTGACAAGGGTCACATTGATTGCATGATAATCCAGATCAGTAAAACAGAATAGTTCCCAGGGTTAAATGAAAGATGGGTGACAAGGTAGGGAGCAACAGATCAAACGGTAGACTAAACAAAGTCGAATTATCACGAATGATATCACGTTTTCGAGCGAATGAAAAGTAAGGTTCTCTCCGGGAAGCCATGCAAAGGAGACACAAAATCTGATGTAAAAAAAACTGGTAATCTCCGTGATGTTACTAACGCCTCTGTTAGTCTGCGTTATGCATTTTTAAGTTTGAAAGTTAGTTTAAGAACTAATTTACTTACTTAATTTATCTTTTTCATTAGTAAATTCGCTCCAGATAAAAACCTTGAAGAAAACTCAGCGAACGTCTTCCTTGTGTTATCTTTATGCATGAAAAAAATTAAAACACTGCGATGAAGCGATACAGTAAAGTCAATCAGTAATGAAGAGGAAAAAAATGATTCACATTTTATAACGAACATTGCTTGTCGCTAACTATTAAAAAAAAGTAAAAAAGATTGAACGAATTAAATGCGAAAGTCGCATAAAAGAAGGAAGCGCAAAAGTTTGTATAACGACTTTTATTTTATTCGTGATTGGAAATGTAACATGTGGAAGATATGCATTAAACCAGACAAACGAAACGAAATCATATGCATTAAATAATCTAAAAGGGCTGATATGCCATAAATAGGCAAACCAAACTGGATCAGGCATTGTCGTAAGACACGTTTATTTTAAGTCATTTTGAGATATAGGGTACGATTATGAATATCCCCAGTATCAAATAATCCTTATGCGTTGTGAAATTTACTTTATGTATAAAAACCAAAGAGAGGAGATATAACATATAAGAAATATTTGGAATCAAGTCTCCCCTTGCTCTTATTTCAGATCATTTGAAACCATAACAGCAACTTTTAGTCTCCACTCCATCAAAGCCAGCGGTTTGGGGGAAATATGTGTGTGTGTGTGTGTGTGTGTGTGTGTGTGTGTGTGTGTGTGTGTGTGTGTGTGTGTGTGTGCATATATATATATATATAATATAAATATTACTTGTCTGTTTAAATGTATGTTGTATGTATGTATGTTTGCCTATAACTTTCAACAGAGGCGACGGATTTTCACGAGATTGGTATCATTTTGAAGGTCGACTCTTTGGACGACAACAACAAAACATTAATTTCCTCATCCTCAACTGGGCACTTTTCTACAGGAGGGTCGCTTTTTTCGCCGATATTTTCGAAAATCATACTTTCTTTGTGATTGACTAGCCTTAATTTAAACCTTCACCACTTCTGGTTTGACGATGGACGCAACGGCAAACACGTCACTTTTTTCACGTCTTTTCCGCTTTCGCGGTATGAATTCGCGCCTGCCTGCCTACTGGCATTATTATTATTATTATTATTATTATTATTATTATTATTATTATTATTATTATTATATTATTATTTATTCATTTATTTATTTATTTATTATTTTATTTATTTATTTGCTCAACACACCTCCGAACACCCAGGCAACACAGGGCACTCAGGCTAGTATATATATATATATATATATATATATATATATATATATATATATATATATATATATATGTGTGTGTGTGTGTGTGTGTGTGTGTACATTTCCCTACGCAATAACTCTGTCAATTTTTAGTCTACAGACCCGAAATTTGATATACAGGTTAATAAGATTTGGGAAAATCGATATGATTGGTTTTTGGCCAGAAATTTGGCGATTAATGTGTCAAATTTCAACGATTTGACCTTTGAGAACTCTACCGAACTCCTTTGACAATTTTGGATCTACGCACTTGAAATTTTAGATATAGGTTCCTTGGACATGGATCTAACTTAATAACTTGATTTGAGCCCAAAACAATAAATTTTAAGGGGTCATAATAGAGATCAAAGTTTTTTTTTTTTTTAAATTGACCTCTGCGGTCTCTTCCAAATTACTCAGACAATTTCTGGTCTAAATATTTGAAATTTTACATAAAGGGTATTCAGAGATAGGGCAAGCTTTTTCATCAGTTTGGGTCGAAAAGTTTTAGTTACCAATATATAAATGTATGTATGTATGTATGTTTGCATGTCTGCCTTAAACTTTCAATAGAAGCGACAGATTTTACCAAGATCAATATCGTTTTAAAGTTCGATCTTTCATACGACAAATGTCGAAAAATTGGCTAAAAACATTAATATCTTCCCCTTCAACTAGGCACTTTTCTACAGGGGGGGTCACTTTTTTCGCCGATATTTTTGAAAGTTATCTTCTCCTTTAGATTGTCTAGCCTTAATTTTTAAAAATACCGCTTCCGCTTTGGCGATGGTCGTAACAGCATAAACGTTTTACCCCGTTCTTTTCCTCCTTTGCGGTACGGGTTCGAGCCTGCCTTCCTACTACCACTTTTTTTTTGCTCAGCATACATATCCAAACACCCGGGCAACGCCGGGCGCCCATGCTAGTATATATATAAAAGTGAACGTGTCTGTGTGTCTGTGTACATTTCCCTACGCAATAACTCTGTCAATTTTTAGTCTACAGACTCGAAATTTGATACACAGGGTACTAAGATTTGGGAAAATTTATGTGATCGGTTTTCGGCCAGAAATTTGGCTGTTAAGGGGGGGGGTCAATGTTCAATGATTTGACCTTTAGAACTCTACCAAACTCCTCCGACAATTTTGGGTCTAAACATTTGAAATTTTAGATATAGGTTTCTTGGACATGGACCTAACTTAATAACTTGATTTAACAATAAATGTTAAGGGGTCATAATAGGGGTAAAGGTTTTTTAAAAATTGACCTTTTTTTTTGCTTTTTTGCTCCGCATACACCTCCAAACACCCGGACAACGCCAGGCACCCATGCTAGTATATCTATAAAAGTGAACGTGTCTGTGTGTCTGTCTGTGTGTCTGTCTGTGTACATTTCCCTACGCAATAACTCTGTATCTGTGTGTCTGTGTATATTTCCCTACGCAATAACTCTGTCAATTTTTAGTCTACAGACTCAAAATTTCATATACAGGATACTGAGATTTGGGAAAATCTTTGTCATCGGTTTTCGGCCAGAAATTTGGCTGTTAAGGGGTCAAAGTTCAACGATTAGCCTTTTGAGAACTCTACCAAACTCCTCCGACAATTTTGGGTCTAAACACTGTAAATTTTAAGTACATGGACATGGATCTAACTTAATAACTTCGTTTGAGCGCAAAACAATAAATGTTAAGGGGTCATAATAGGGATCAAAGTTTTAAAAAATTGACCTTTTTTCTTTTGCTCAGCATACACCTCCAAACACCCGGGCAACGCCGGGCACCCATGCTAGTATATATATATATATATATATATATATATATATATATATATATATATATATATATATATATATATATAATATTGGACCACTCAGTTGTTGTCCATCACAATGAGAACAAATTTTAAAAGTGCGACGAATTCAAAAACCTTCTTCAATTAAAACAGCTGTGGACACTTTTACCCGATTATCGATCGTCATTTTTCATTTGTTTCGTTTGTGTGGTTTTGTTTGTTCTTTTAACTTTTTTTTCAATCGACTCATTAAAACTCGCCAGTTGAAATGAAATAAGAAACGAAACATAAGAAATATAAAGCCAAGATAAAATGAATAAATAAACATCCAGATTCCTCCAATTTGAAAGGAAAGGGAAAAAAAGAAAGGAATAGCCAGGGTAATGAAGAGATTCGAGCCAAACAGTAACAACAACAACAAGGTCTTTCTTTTAATAGGGTAAAAAAAAAAAAAAAAGAAACACCGCTGGCAATATTAATAAGAAAGAACATGTACGGAAATAGAAAGTGTTATCTGCTCTTCTTGAAGGTGTATTTCAATTTCATGAATGTTTTAGAGAATAATCCTGCGGCGTTACTCAAAAGATTTTTCTCTTCAGCGTTTCTTTAGGACGAAACGAATTTAGATTTCAAGTTTTTTTCTCCGATCGGAAATTCTTTAGAGAATTTCTCATATTTGTTGAAGAGTTTCGTACAAAACGGCAGCCATTATAATTGTCCTGTTCTCGTCGTTCGCAATCATCGATCTCATTAACGCTTTCTTACTTAACGAATGTGTCGCAAACGAATACAATTACTTTGTATCAAACGTAAGACTATTGAAGACATGATGCAATGCAAAAACGGTTACTTTCATATAACAAAAAATACTTGAATCTTCAGTAGCTGTTGTTCAGACTATAGATCCTGCTTTTATTTTACTATTCTGTAACCACTTATTAAGGCCTAGAGCCACTCGAGGATAAAGATTAATGGGTTGAATTATTGTAAGCCGAAAGATTAAGAAAAACCAATGGTATAAAACTAGTTTGAGTTATGTAGGTCGGTTTATGACAACTAGCTGTTGACGTTGGATTTGGAGACGACCATGTTGGAATCAGCAGGGAAGCAGATCCGTGGTATTGTATTCTGTAGATGAGATGTTCTTGAAACTATTTCTGTTTAAGATATAATGCGAACAACATTATCTTCATATTGTTAAATATCTAGAGCGTGTGTACCGAGAAAGCGCACAGAAGCGTGCACCTGGACAGATGCAAGAAATAATAAAATAATTATCAAATATACCAAAAGATCATTTAAATGAAAATTTTGAACTTGGCATTGTTCAAGACCCAGTCCGTGTTTACCGAGAAATCATTTTGATAAAGACGCGACTAATGCAAAAACGACATAAAATAATTATACAATATACCAGATCATTTGGGAAAAAAACAACAAACTTGATCAAGTGTCAAAAAATAAGTTAAAAATATAATATTTGAAGGGCTATTTTCAGCAAAATTTTATATAGGTGTAATCAAGTCGCACCAAAATCAGGTCAATTCAGAGATACGACAATGATCGAATAAAACGCCTTTATGTTGTGGTTACAGTGAAAATGTCGCCCTGGAAGCGGGCGTTTCCGGTGGTAACTAATTGTTATGTAATAACAACTGAATAAGATATCGTTGCTGGATAAGTTGAGCAGGAGAAGAATCAACCCGTCGAATTCCCGTGCGTGCATACCCCCCCCCCCTATCAACCAACCATCCATAACCGTCACCGACAATAAAGATATCTTGTTAAATTTTCATGTATGAGGGTGTTGTCGTTGTTTTAAACGCAACAGAAATACAATATAACAAAATTACTTGAATGTTCAGTAGTATTTATCGGTACAATAGTTTTTGCTTTTACTTTACTATTGTGCAATCACTTATTAAGGCGCAGAGCTACTCGGGGATAAGGATTAATGAGATCGAATCAAACGATGAGGAAAAATCTATGACATGACCTTAGATTGATGACTTATAGGAAAATTTATGCATTTGTTGAAGTTGTATTTGAAGACGACGATGTTGGAATCACCAAGGATGCAGATCCTTGCTATTGTCTTCTACAGACGAGAAACTCTTGCAAGTAGTTCTCCTGAGAAACTTGTTTTATGGCAGAAGAGGAGTTCTTCCTGTGGATGTCATACAAGTCGGAATCATAGATTGGAGCTTAATCGATAACCTTCCACGAAAATAAAGATAAAGTCGACAGAGATTAGCAATATCTCTTCTGTGAGAAAGTGGACACTAAATTTTATACTCGGTTTAAGCAAGAAAGTGTGTTTTCAGCGAAATCTCCAAAGATGTAGCAGCAGTATATCTGTTTTATAGAAAATTCTCTAATACAGAAGAAAAATGAACTACCTGGTGTACATGGACGGTCTGAAACTTTTTGCAAGGACCGAAAAGGAACTAGAGATACTAATAAACACTACCAGGATCTTCAGCCAGGATATCTAAATGGAGTTTGGTATGGAAAAGTGCGCACTACTAATTATAAGAAGGGGAAAACTGGAGAAGATAGAAGGCATGGAACTACCCAACCAAACGAAAATTAGAGCACTAGGGGAAAAAGGTGCTTATAAATACTTGGGAGTCCTGGAAGCAGACGCCATCAAAGCAATAGAAATGAAAGAGAGAATTAGAAAAGAACACCTCGGGAGAACAAGGAAACTCCTGGAAACTAAATTTTATAGCAGAAACCTAATAAAAGGTATAAATGCATGGGCAGTATCACTAGTAAAATACTCTGTACAGTCCGTAGGGTGGATTAAAGAAAAACTGAGAAAGCTTGATCAGACGACCAGGAAACTCATGATCATGCACAATGCACTACACCCAAAGGACGATGTTGACCGACTCTACGTGAAAAGGAAAGACGGCGGGAGAGGACTGGTTTGTATAGAAGACTTTGTGAATGACAAAAAAGAACTAGAAAAATACATAATGCAGGACGCTGAAAGGATAATTATGACAGCGAGAGACACAGAAAAATTAACAAAACAGAGACAAAGGATAAGACGAGAAAAGAAAGTGGGAACAGAAACAACTCCACGGAAGATTCATAAGAATGATAAAAGATGCGAACAACGAAAACACTTGGACATGGTTGCGAAAAAGACACGT
The DNA here is from genome assembly GCF_053919585.1 of Euprymna scolopes. Classification (NCBI taxonomy): domain Eukaryota; kingdom Metazoa; phylum Mollusca; class Cephalopoda; order Sepiida; family Sepiolidae; genus Euprymna; species Euprymna scolopes. The sequence continues at coordinate 167,714,807 of NC_136486.1, forward strand.
AAACCGAGAAACTGAGTCCCTAATAACTGCAGCACAAGCTTACTCGATGAACCAATCACATCAGAACAAAGATCGACAAAACACAAGAAAACATCAAATGCAGACTCTGTGGACAAAGAGACGAAACGATAAACTCTATAGTACGCGAATGCAGCAAATCGGTCCAAAAGAAATACAAGAACAGACACAACAAAGTGGAGGCCGGTATACTAATATATAATCATGCAAACAACTGCATCTGAAACGCACAGACAAATGGTACAAGCATAAGCCGGCAACAATATTTGAAAACGAGAATCACAACATTCTATGAGACATGGATATACAAACAGATAAACCCATCCAAGCAAAAAGACCAGATGTAATAATTAATAAGAAAGAAGAGTCTTGTCAAATCGTAGACTTTGCTGTTCCAGCTGACCACAGGGTGAACATCAAAGAAAAGGAGAAACGAAGCAAATACACAGAGCTAGCCAGAGATGTTAAAGGGATATGGATGATAAAGAAAACCAAGATAATACCTATAATAGTAGGAGCAATAGGAACTATTCCGAAAAACTTTGAAAAAAGAATGGGAGAAATTGAAATCAGAGGAATGGCTGAAAATATACAACGAAGAATGCAAACAGCTGAAATATTAAGCAAACTCTTCAATGCGGAGACTAATACACATGAGTCATATGAGCGGGTCAGACAAACTACTGCAGATGCAAAACATTAACAAACGTTACATTGAACCAAGAACATTAAAGCTGCATAAGTTCTCTGTCCGTCTTCTCCCATTGCTCCATTACCGACCCCCAAAAGAGTGATACCAAATAGCCGAGAAGAGTCAAAGAGGATGGAAAGACATAGGACAGAAAGCACTAACCAGGCCTCCATTGGATGAATGCGAAGCGGACTGGGACCTTGGGGAGACTTATTGCTACTTAAATTCCAGTGGGGACCAATGGCTGCTGCCAGTGATAAATCAATGGTAAGCGGCTATTGCGATAACACAAATTCCTTTGCAAATGATATCGTTGTTTTTAAGGAGAGATCTTTTATGACTATAATAATAATAATAATAAAAGCAAAAGAAGCGAGATTGAGACGATATAGATATAAATAAATGCAAACAAAACAGAACATTTAAAACTAATGAAAGTCAATTCTACCAAAATGTGAACGGAGGAAAAACAAAAACAGAACAACCAAATCCGACAGAAAAAAAAACTCTACTGGAGTAAAATATGGGAAGAGCGACGAGATCACAATAGAAATGCCGAGTGGCTGAAGGACATGAAAGAAGAGTTACAACAAATAGAAGAAGGAACAGTGAATGAAATCAGCAAAGAAACCCTAAAGAAAACCATAGGAAAAATGGCAAACTGGAGAGCACCAGGGCACGACAGGATACATGCATACTGGTTCAAAAAATTCACAACCTTACACGAAAGGCTAGCCCAAAATCTGAGAAGATGTATACAGGAAGTAAGCGTACCAGACTGGATGACAAAAGGTAGAACCACACTGCTACAGAAGGGCACGGAGAAAGGAACTGTCCCTAGCAACTATGGGCCAATCACGTGCTCCCCAACTATGTGGAAGAAACTGACAGAACAACTGAGGGAACAAATCTCCCACTCCCTGAATAACCGTGGACTCATCCCGAGGAGCAGAAAGGATGACAGAAAGGAAAAAGAGGAACACATGATCTGCTATATATAGATCAAAAAATCCTAAAGGAGGTAAAAAGGAGGAGAAAGAATTTAGCGATGGCATGGATCGACTACAAAAAAGCGTAGGACAAGATCCCCCAAGCATGGATAATAGAATGCCTAAAAATGTATAAAATACCAAGCAAGATCACCAACATAATAGAAAATGCAATGAAAACATGGAGACTGGAATTGACAGCTGATGGACAACACATAACAGAAATTAACATACAAAGAGGCATCTTCCAAGGAGACTCACTATCGCCACTACTGTTCACCATAGCCATGATGCCCTTGAACAGTATTCTGAGTTTGACCTTTACTCCTGATTCTGAAATGGAACACGTACATCAAGTCTGTTGCCAAGGTCGCTGGAAAGATGGTGGGATCCTTCTACCGCTCCAGAAGATATCTCACTACTGATGCAATTCTCTATCTATATAAAAGCCGAGTACGTCCAAGGATGGAATACTGTTGCCATATCTGAGCAGGAGCTGCTAAAAACAGCCTATCCTGCCTTGACAGAGTACAAAATAGACTTCGTGGCTTAGTGGGGGATGCCCTTTTCTCTACCCTGCAACCTCTCTCCCACAGAAGAGACGTTGCAAGCCTATCCTTGTTTTATCGTTATTTCCATGGCAGGTGCTCGTCTGAACTCCAATCTCTGCTCCCCCTCGCCAATCTTTCACGAAAAACACCCGTCTAGCTGAATCCACTGTGAAAAATTTTCCCCACTCTATATCTGTGCCTAAATCAAAACGCGGATTCCATGAACAAAGCTTCTTTCTTAGAACTGCACGCCTGTGGAACTCTCTTCCGTCTGCCTGCTTCCCACCGGACTACAACCTGGATGTCTTCAAGTCCAACGTTAACAAATTCCTAATGAACCGCCCCCTTAAGTAAACATTTCATAAAATCTCCACACTAACGTAATGTACTTGCAATAACCCTTATCCCTGAGTGGCTTCCGGGCCTTGATAAGTGGTGATCACTGTGTAAAAAAAAAAAAAGAAAGTGCCAAGCCGGATACAAGTTCTCCAATACAGAGGAAAAAATGAATCACCTGATGTACATGGACGATCTGAAACTTTTTGCAAGGACCGAAAAGGAGCTAGAGACACTAATTAACACTACCAGGATCTTCAACCAAGATATCCAAATGGAATTTGGAATGGAAAAGTGCGCACAACTAGTTATAAGAAAGGGAAAACTGGAAACGACAGAAGGCATGGAACTACCCAACCGAACAGAAATGAGGGCACTAGAGGAACAAGACGACTATAAATACTTGTGAATTCTGGAAGCGGACACCATCAGAGCAACAGAAATGAAAGAGAAAATTGGAAAGGAATACCTCAGGAGAACAAAAAAAACTCCTGGAAACAAAATTATATAGTAGAAACCTAATAAAAGGTATTAATACATGGGCAGTATCACTAGTAAGATACTCTGGACCGTTTATAGAGTGGACAAAAGAAGAACTGAAACAACTCGACCAGAAAACCAGGAAACTCATGACCATGAATAATGCACTACACCCAAAGGACGATATTGACAAACTCTACGTGAAGAAGAAAAACGGCGGGAGAGGACTGATCTGTATAGAAGACTGTGTGAAGGACACGAAAAAAGAACTAGAAAAATACATAATGCAAAGTTCTGAAAGGATAATTATGGCAGCGAGAGACACTGAAAAAAAACAGAAAACAGACAGACAAACGACAAAATGCGAAAAGAGAAATGGAAAGAGAAACAACTCCACGGAAGATTCCTAAGAATGACAAAAGATGAGAATAACGAAAACACATGGACATGGATGCGAAAAGAACATATAAACCGAGAAACTGAATCTCTAATAACTGCAGCACAAGATAACTCGATAAGAACCAACCATATCAAAGCAAGGGTCGATAAAACACAAGAAAACAGCAAATGCAGACTATGTGGACAAAGAGACGAAATGATAAACCATATAGTAAGTGAATGCAGCAAACCGGCCCAATAGGAATACAAAAACAGGCATGACCAAGTGGGGAAGAGCTGTACACTGGGAATTGTGCAAACGTCTGCATTTTGAGCGTACAGAGAAATGGTACAAGCATAAACCCGCAACAGCACTCGAAAACGAGAACCACAAAATCCTATGGGACATGGACATACAGACGGACAAACCCATCCAAGCAAGAAGACCAGATGTAATAATTAACAAGAAAGAAAAATCCTGTCAAATCGTAGACTTTGCAATCCCAGCTGACCACAGGGTGAGTATGAAAGAAAAGGAGACAAGAAGCAAATACGCAGAGCTAGCCAGAAAGTTAAAAGGGATTTGGAATATGAAGAATATCAAAATAGTACCGATAATAGTAGGAGCACTAGGAACAATTCCGAAAAACTTCGAAAAAAGAATGTCAGGAATCGGAATCAGAGGAATAACTGCAAAAGTACAACGACTAACGATAATGAAAACGACGGAAATATAAAGGAAAACTCTTGAATGCGGAAAATAATACAAGAAGACAATATAACGAATAAGCGTTATAGGGAATGAAGAACACCGAAGCTGCATATCTACAAGTTCTACACCCCCATCATGCATCGCTCCCATTGTTTCATCACCGTTTTCCCCCAATAAAAAAAGTGATACTAAAAGGCCGAGAAGGATCAATAAGGACTGAAAGACCGAGGAGCGAGCGCTAACCAGACCTCGGCTGGACAAGTGCAAAGAGAACTGGGACCGTGGGGAGGCTGAGTGCCACTCAAATTCCAGTATAAACCAATGGCCACTATCAGCGAGAAATCAATGGTAAGCGGCTGTTGCGATGATGCAAATACATTTGCAAATGCTATCGAAGGAGGTGGAGAGAGCTGGGCGTCTGGGGAAACTTGTTGTCACTCAGCTTCCAGAGAACACCACAGGTTTCCAATCAGATCGTTTGTTGACTTGTGTGGAAGCTCCATGTGAGCCAATAATAATAAAGGAAAGTGTCAAAAGAGGACGAGAAAAACACTAGGAAAGATTGGAATAGAAAGGAAAAGTTGAACCTACACAAGTGGCAATGATGAATACAGTTGAAAATCCTCAAATGCTGAAACCAACCACATAAAAATCTGCTAATCTTTTCGCAAGCCACTAAAAAAAATAATGTGACGCTATTCATCTCGACTCATACAACTGTTTGTCTAACTGATCTGACTGTTGTCTTATGGGTGAAAATGATGTACAATTTTTTGTGCGTGCGAATGCATACGTTTTTATCTGTCAGTTTTTCTTCTGTACTTTAGTTACACACTAGCTGGCAGCGCGGCGTTGCCCGGTCGTACAATACGCTTAAACATAATATTTTAATTTATGCAGATTGCGTATGTATTATTATAGAATTAATCCTCTATTGGTTATTTTATATTAAGAGGAATAATTTGCCCGGTGGACTAATTCGTAAAAAACATATAAATAATAATTATGATAATGTGGTTCATCAAATCCCGTCCGTGTTTGTTTACAATATCACGTCCGCTGATATTTGGGCTTGACGATGAGTTCCATGGAAAAGTCGCTTCTGAATAGTGTTTAGTTTTAAAATATGCAAATGAAGAAATGATTTGCAGCGATTTTAAATGGTACTTCTTTGTTTTATCGTAAATTGAACTCATTAAAATAAAATTGTAATCGTAATCTTTTATCGTAAATTGAACTCAATTAAAATAAAATGATGAGGCACACCCAGGCTTGAACAGGGGATCATTCGGTCTGCAGTCGAATGCTCTACCGCTGAGCTATATCTCTAGGTTATAATAAATCTGCTTTTAAGAAGAAATGATTTGCTGAAATTTTATCATCCCTCTTGGCCGGTGTAACGGAAAATATTCCCTATAAAAATTATTCTTTTTATCTATAAGACAGAAGAGTTATTTTAAAGATCGGATTTTTTTCCATTTTCTATACTTATCGGATGAACTGTTAAAAAAAGGGGGGGAACATATCTAAGAATACTGCCAGACATATAAATAAGATTTGTGTGAAATTTACAAAAAATAGGCTCAGTCGTTTCGGAACCTATGAGGAATGAACTCACACAATATGACTTTAATATAATAGTAGAGAATGAGATACACTTATTTCATTTAATCTGCGCGTTTTGCAATAAAAGTGATATTTCAAATTTAAGCGTGACAGATCGACAGACTGAGATAAATACCATTTTCAGACACAAATGAAAATTTTAAGAATAACGATTAAACAAAGAAAGCAAGAACCGTACAAAACCGGATTAAAAAACGTATATTCGAATATGACGTCCTATAAAAGAATGGTAAATTAAAGATATGACGTCCTATAAAAGAATGGTAAATTAAAGATAGCGTAATGTTCTAATAGAAACATATAATATTAAACTTAATCTCAGCCTCAAATCCGATAAAATAATTTGTCAGGGAGAAAACCTAATAAGCATTTATTTATTATTGATTTTGTGTATCGCTTGCGCGTGTTTGTATGTTGTTGTTTTTTTTTTTTGTTTTTTGCTTTTTTTTGTTTTTTTATTTTGTTTTGTTTTTTATTTATTTAATGGTTCAAATTAAATTTACACAGAGCAAAATATTAGCCTCGGGTCTTTAACACCGAGCTGAACAAACCAACTTCATATAAGAAAAGAAGAGAAACAAAGAACTGATAGTCTTTGAATGCATCTATTCAATCTGATATTTCAAATGTAAATGTGACGACCAGGCGGACATTATATTTCAAACATAAACATGACAGATCAACATAAATGCTTACGAGGTGCGTTCAGTAAGTTTCCAGACTTTTTCGTATGTGCACTTTTATTGATTGTACACATACGATACTCTACTACTCTTCGAAGCAATCCAGTTGCAATGCACTTGTTATACCATTCAAACAACTTCTGGAAGACATCATGGAAGTCCTCTTGTGTGAGCGTTTCAATGATCCTCGTCCAAGCCTCTTTCGTCTCCTAACTTGTCTCATAACGACAGCCTCTTAGGTTTTCCTTGGGCTTAGGGAATAACCAAAAGTTACAGTGAGCAAGGCCTGGACTATAGGAAAAGTGAAGAACTATCTTGATGCCCATCTTGGCCAAATAGTCTGTGACAGGAATGGAGTTGTGCACTGCTGCATTCAGGCAAATCTTCCGTATCTTCAGTTCTTCGCGAATAATTGTGTTACTGTTACACGCGGGCGCGATTACGTGGGGATACCGTTATGAGAGTCAGTTTATGATAAATATTCCTCCCTTCGTTGATTAGATTTTTATTGGAGCGGGAAAAGCAACGAATTCATAACTCATTTAATACTGCAGTGGCATCATTCTGCGATACCGTTGCCTTCTGGCACGTAGACATACCGTAGACTCATTCCTGATCTGCCGGAAAATTTCCTAAATTCCCCACTAGTGGACACATTTTCGATGTTAGTAAGCAGTTCTTGCGATGGGTTGCACTCAAAGAATATTGACTCAAGATGCTGAATAACGTTTCTGAAGACCTGCCTTGACAACTGCCGCTAAATGGTAAAATCGGTGATCGCCACGAAGTGATTGCGGTTATCATGAGTTATATCTATCCCTAGCCTTTGCCAGTTAACTTCTACTACTACTTTTGTCCAATGAACTAGGTCGCTAGATCAATTGTTTCATATTCTTCACATACTCTAATAGCTTGACTCACATCAGCTTTGTTCATCGTATGCATGTCCACTTGCATACTTCCATGACCTGACTACTTCATTTCGTCACTCTTCGCAGCAAAAGTCAGGCTTAGTCACGGATTTAATCCTCTCTGGTCACCTTTATGGTACCCGGGTCATGGGGTCCACCAAGTTCTACCTCGACGGAATCAAAGCAACATCCATGAGCAGTCCATACTCTTCTACCAGCGACTTTGTCGTTTCAAATCCTCGCCGAAGCAACATTTTACTGGTGGCCTTTGTGCGTACTCTGGTCTTTCCAATGAACATGTCCACTAGCCAGGAATACACGCTTACCGAATCTGATTTTTAGTATATGACTTTACACTTCCATTGTAATGCTAGGATGATGCCCTTCAGTGCCACATCGAGTTCAGCCAAGTCAATGTACTGAGCGTCGTTCACAGATCGCAGACAACACGCATTTTCGGGCTCAGCATCGCGTTCCGGGTACACGCTGGTCGCCAGTGAACTTGTGTCTACCCATAAATTGACGACTTGCCGATGCGCACACCAGAAACCCTGTGAAGGATTGCTCTGTCTATTGTTTCTTGGACATTTTGGCATCGTCTGTGGTGTCGTCCCATACTCGGATCACAGCATTAGTTCTTCGCTTTATAAAGCCCGTTTTTACTCAGAGCCACCCACGCACTGGCAGTTTCCAGCACAAGAAGAAAATGGAACGACGTGTCACAATTTTGGGGAAATACTGAATTACATTTCTACACTTGCATCGCTCAAATTTCCAATCCAACCATTCGTGTGCCATCTTCAAGCTGTTCCGGATCCTTGCTTTCCAGCCCAAACAGAAGAAAATGCTGCTTCACTCTCTTCGCAGGCGCCGCACTGTTTTCGATATATATGTCGTAGATGTATGCTAATGTTGCCTGTCGAACAGTCAAATCCTTGGACAGAACAACATCCACGGTCGCTTGCATAATGAATGAAGCTACGGAAAATCCCATCCTAGTCAAGCAGTATTTCTGCCGTTTCACCATGACGGTTTGGCCATAAGGACCGGTACGCATTACATGAGGGTAAGCTTTTCTCAAGTTCAACATAGACACGTTAGATCCTTTCCTACGCCAGTCCCTCAGTTTTTGTGAACACACATTGGCGCGTGTGGTGTATGCTCCAAGCTGGACATTCAGTTCGCTATAATCCAAGGCGTACTTTTTGTTTGGTGTGATGAACAGTCATTAGCAGGATTAATCCCTTAGGGGGGCCGAATTTTTTTCTCTGGGTATGGTATAAACTATCAGTTAACAATCCAATTTACAATTCGCAATTATACTCCTTCCGAACATGTTCACGCGCGGTGTATTCAGGTGTCTGATTGATCAGCTATTTTAGTGGCCGCTCGTTAACCACTTCCATGTCGCAGCCCAATGTTTTTTAGGGTTGAATACGACATCAAAGGTGGTTCGCTCTATTTTCACTGCGACGGCAGTACCAACGATGGTAGATTCATTCAGAAAATTGGCCTCATAACGTAATGATGTAAAAGTTCGAGCAGGAAATAGAACCCCCAAGAGATCTCCATCCAAAACCAGCATCAAGTTTAGTTGGACCATACCAAGTGCCAGAGGGTGTAAAATTTACCAGCAATGCGTACACGGTCTTTTTGGAAAATCTTTTGTCGACATGACTAGATGACCTACCATTGTCACGTCGCTTTCAGATGATTTTTATACATGACAATGTGCGAGTCCATTCTGCTCGGGACGACTGCAGCCTTCCTTGAATCTATGGGATTAGTTGGGAAACTCTCATGATCTGACCACCGTGTTCTCCAGACCTTAACCCCAATAAATATCTCCAGTCAATATTAAAAAGAGAAGCTTGTAAGGGGAGAGAGCAATTAATTTTAAAGGATGCCTTGTAGAAGAACATAGTTGATATTGCTAGAGCTATAACTCCTTTCAAGATCAAACAATTGACTCCCTAGGGGGACAAAAGGCTGTTTTAAGTTATTTTTAAAAAATGGTGGATATGTCGATAAATAATGATAAATAATAATTAATAATTAATAATAATTAATATGAGGCTTATACCTAGGATATGCTTTTGTTTATTATTATTTTACAGAAAACTATAATATAAAGTAAAAATGTAATAAAAATATAATAAAAAATAAAGTTCGCAAGACATTGTATTTTCCCCTAAAACAACATTTTGATAAACCTGCAATAAAGCGATGGACTGTGGAAATTCCTCGATAAAGAATAAAATGTCATAACTTCGTGAATATCGCATGAATTTGAATAAAAATTTTGGAAATAACTAACCTTAAAGCAGTCGTTTGATGATATAATTTTCATTTTGTTGTGATGTATATTTAGTGAAATATTGATATATTACTAATCTGTAATAAAGTGATTGACAGTTATATATATATATATATATATATATATATATATATATATATATATATAGTAATTTATAAAATATATATGGCGATTAAGCTACACTGAATATTCTGCGTTTCATCCACTATAGGATTCGTCAGGCTTATGCGCATAAGCCTGACGAATCCTATAGTCGATGAAACGCAGAATATTCAGTGTAGCTTAATCGCCATATATATTTTATAAATTACCAACTAGCTCTACCTACGTATTGAGCACTTTTGAAGTAAATACTTAAAGTTTACGCATAAATCTATACTTTCGTATATTAGGTTTATGTGAATAAATGAAGTAGTTATATATATATATATATATATATATACATATATATATATATATATGCATATATATGTATATATAAGTTAAAGGAAAAAAACAATCAAAGCCTTCAGTTAGGTGTATTTCATTATAAATGTATTGCAACCTACAAGCAATGGGTCATCTTCAAATGATTGAAAGCTCTAGTTTGATTAAAGAACGACAAACCTACCCACCGTCTTCTTATTGCTAAAGAGGAAAAAGGTGCTAGGACAAGAAAGGAAGAAGGAAGAACAAGATTCGGTATAAAAGTTAACCACTCGGGTGAGATATCCGCTACCCACCCATACACAAACCGTACTGATGTGCCAGTCTGGACTTTAATGCCATAACAAATACTGTCGTTCGCTTTCATCTAATTAACTTTTGATCAATATGAAATTGCTTATTAATTGATAGTGAACTTAGTTAAATCTTGCGACAGAAGAGATTTAATATTTTTTTTTCTATCTAACGTACATGTTGTTTGATAATTTATCTTTCGCGCTACGAAAGGTAACTTTACTAACGAAATTACTCTATCATTTACAGAGCCAAAACATACACGCACAGTCATATTTATATATATATTTAGAATAATAACAATATTTTGATCTGAAATTTAAATATTTCACGTCATGAATTTTTAAATTTATTGAATGACTAAAATTTTATATATATATATATATATATATATATATATATATATATATATATATATATATATATTATTTAGGGCGCTGGACTGAAATACATAAGGTCCAAGGTTCGTGTCTTACCAACAGTAAAGCTACGCTGAAACGGAGTAGGGCTCCGAAACACGCGTGTCCGTAGATTACTGTTTTTAAAAATAATAAATAAATAAATACCCCATTAGAATTCCTTTCTGATGGGGGTGGTCTCCTAGCGGCCTCGGCTGCATGGAGACAGGGTAGTACGAGTCAAGGATTCGTCACCTGACACTCAGCCCCACAGGTGAGGGGCCGGGAACCGGCCCACCACCTGTTGGACAGAGGTACACCGCCTGGGTAATACCTAGGAGGTCCACCCTCCCAGGCCTTGCCACCGGGCTTTCCGGTGGGGCAAGTTTATTGCTTGCTGCCTGAGGCGCCCCGACCGGGGAATGCCGACGGGGTTACTCAGGCAATTTTTAAAATTGCAGGAGTGCCCCTCCTTTAGGGGAGCCTGCGGGGTTCCCACTTTCCATGCCTTGTGCCAAATATTGCCGATGTGGGCGGCAATTAAATAACTACCCCATTACTACTCCTGGATGATGGGATGTATCTCCTAGCGGCTTCGGCTGCATGGAAACAGGGTAGTACATGTCAAGGATTCGTCACTTGACACTTAGCCCAACAGGTGAGGGGCCTGGAACCTGCCCAGCACCTGTTGGACTGAGGTACACCGCCTGGGTAATACCTAGGAGGTCCACCCTCCCAGGCCTTGCCACCGGGCTTTCCGGTGGGGCAAGTTTATTGCTTGCTGCCTGAGGCGCCCCGACCGGGGAATGCCGACGGGGTTACTCAGGCAATTTTTAAAATTGCAGGAGTGCCCCTCCTTTAGGGGAGCCTGCGGGGTTCCCACTTTCCATGCCTTGTGCCAAATATTGCCGATGTGGGCGGCAATTAAATAACTACCCCATTATACTTCCAAAATATTGCAACAATATATATTTCCATTATGGCCAGTTAAGCAACGGGGAAAGCAACAGGTGGATCTGTTAAAGCGCCAATATTTTCCAGGAAGTGTTGAGATCAATGATGAAGCCCTGGACTAATAATAATAATAATAATAATAATAATAATAATGATAACAATAATAATAACAATAATAATAATAATAATAATAATAATAATAATAATAACAACAAACCAACCCCGGACAAGAACAACCATACCATAAATAAAAATACTAATAACGAACAAGATAAATGCAATTGTAGACACCGCACACTTTGCCCAGTTCAAAATAAATGCCTAACAAAAAGCGTAGTTTATCAAGCAACAATATTTGCGAAAGAAAACCCGAATAACAAGAAATATTACATAGGCATGACTTCATTAGATTTCAAAACCCGATACTATGACCACAAAAGCACATTCAAAAATAAAAAAACACCGTATAAAAACAACACTAGCGAATAAATACTGGGAACTCAAAGAAAGCGGACATTCGCCGGTAATCGAATGGAAAATAATGAGACAAGCTACCACGTGCAGACATTTAGACGACCCATGTAAATTATGCCTCCATGAAAAATTTTCTATCCTGTACTTTAAAGAACTTCAAAATCTATTAAACTGTAGACGAGAAATAGCAAACAACTGTGTTCACAAAATAAAACTTACTCTAGGATAGCGATACAAAATAGCTTTAAAACTAACAATAACAATAGAAAACAAACAAATAAATAAATTAAACAAACATGAATATACATAAACGATCACGCATATATGTATATATATGTATATATATGTGCATGTGCGTGTGTACACATAGGTATATTTATATATTTATATATATATATATATATATATATATATATATATATATATATATATATAAAGGAAGGAAAACGTCTACCTTAAACCACTAACCTAGTTCTAAAACAGATCCTTTGTTCGATAAAATGCATGCCCATTGGCTGATAGGAAGGTGCGCGGTGGATACTAGAAAGCTGATTGGCTAACTAGAAATCCTCAACATGTATAAAAACAAGAAGCAACCACAGAATTCGCGCATAAGCCTGACGAATTCTATAGTGGATGAAACGCAGAATATTCAGTGTAGCTTAATCGCCATATATATTTTATAAATTACTAACTAGCTCTACCTACGTATTGAGCACTTTTGAAGTAAATACTTAAAGTTTACGCATAAATCTATACTTTCGTATATTAGGTTTATGTGAGTAAATGAAGTAGTTATATATATATATATATATATATATATATATATAGAGAGAGAGAGAGAGAGAGACAGACAGACATACAGACAGACAGACAGACAGATATACAGACAGACAGACAGACAGACAAAGACAAAGACAGAGACAGAGACAGAGAGAGCTGTTGATTTACAAATGAGCATCATAGCATTTACCCTCATAACGTCTTATATCCTTTGAATTCTTATTCTCTCTTGGAATGAATGATATCGTTAGAATTCAAAAGATTGGACTGTTAAAGGCGCGTTTTTTTTCATTTTTATTTACTGTTTAATTTTTAATTTTTCGTTTATATGTGTATATGTATTGGGTGCATGTGTGTATGTGGGTACTTATATGTGTATATATTTAAAACTGACGTGGCACCTTCTCATTGGCTATACCTCCTTCTCCTTCTTTTCCTTCTCTTTCCTTCCTTCCTTCCTTTTCCATTCCCCTTTTCCCCGTGCATGCTCATCATTTTCACTACACCGATGAAGACTGAAGGATCGGGCGAAAATATGTACCTGTAAAAAAAGTTTTTTCTAATTTTTTTTCATAATATTATTTTGTATTCCTGCACGTCACCAATAGAAACTGAATAAAGAAAAGTTATAAGCTTTTATACTTTTCGTATTCTTTTTTATACATTTCCATTCATATATATAGTAAGTTATAAAATGTATATGGCGATTAAGCTACACTGAATATTCCGCGTTTCATCCACCCTAGGATTCTTCAGGCTTATGCGCATAAGCCTGAAGAATCCTAGAGTGAATGAAACGCAGAATATTCAGTGTAGCTTAATCGCCATATACATTTTATAACTAACTAACTAGCTCTACCTACGTATTGAGCACTTTTGAAGTAAATACTTAAAGTTTACGCATAAATCTATACTTTCGTATATTAATTTTATGTGAGTAAATTAAGTAGTTATATATATATATATATATATATATATATATTCATATATATATATTCATATATATATATATATATATATATATATATATTCATATATAACTTTCTTTATGTTAACACGGTCGTTTTGTTTTTCATTCACCCGAAACTGAACCCTTCCTCTTCTTCCTCTTCTTCCTCTTCTTTTTCTTCTTCTCCTCCTCCTTCTCCTTCTTCTACTTCTTTTCTCTCTTCTTCTCTTCTTCGCAGTCTTTTCAAAATAACCTTATCCTCTCTGAGGCCAGCAGCTGGTTCTGACATCTGTGCAAAGTCACACAAATCCTTTCACGTTGTCCACAAACTTTCTCTGATTTATTGCTCGCTCCACCAAGTGATGACGTCACCGTGGCAGCCGGGACAGCGCAAATCTGAAGACATGATGGGGGGGGGAGCACACACAAGGGCACATTTTATAGTGACACCAGGTGGCGTTCCCTTCCGGGTGATACCCTGTCAATCAAACTGACGTCTCCTTGGCGACAGCCCCGAATCTGCCCCATCATTGGTCAGCATCTGATGTAATAATCACAGCTGGGAGGTGATTGGGGACACCTTAAAACGCTGGAGTCGTTGCAAAATCCTCGGCCTGTGATGAGATTAAGTGATGTTGAGGATCCCATCATCTGATTTTAGAAGGATGGGGGCAATAAGAGTGAATAAAATGGAGAAAAGATAAAAGGGAAAGGTAGACAAAACACGAAGAAAGAAAAAAGAAAAAAAGGTGAAAGGGAAGAACGTAGATAAATGCAATTAGAAAAAGAAATTGAAAAAAAAAAGACAAGAATATGAATGGAATGTAGGAAGAAAGAAAGTAAGGAAAAAAGAAAAGGAAACAAATGAATTTTTTTAAAAAGTGAGACAGGCTGATTTTTGGTTGTTTTGTTTTACGGCATATCAACCTTTTCGGGTTATTTAATGTCGAATCCACTAATTTTGGAAAAGGTTTTATGTTTCATGTTTTTATATCTTAAACTCATGCAGAGCAGATATGACATGTTAGTTGAATTGAAACATAAAAAATAGTTATTTTTAATAAAACAGAAAAGAGTTTCTTCACAAGGGAGATAAGTCAATTTTCAGGAATATTACTTTTTATTGCAGTTAAAAGAAAAGCAATTATATTTTAGCAGGAGAGTGTTTGTTTTTCTAACATGTGGAGGCAAATAATTTGTATTTAAGTTTTCAAATTTAATTAATGGTACCGATTTGGTAGATTTAGGTCACGAGACCAGTATCTTCAGACAGCCTTATCTGGTAGCAGCAGTAAGTGAGAAAGGAAAATACTAAAGCAAAGTAATAAAAGATATTGAAAAGAAAGAGGGAAGAAAAAAGAAAGCAATAGCGGAAATAAAAAAGAAGAGATAAATTCATGCATATATTTGTTTATGGTGTTTAGTTTGCTTGTTTTGTTTTACGACATATCAACCTTTTCGGATTATTTAATGGCGAAACCAATAATTTTGAAAAAGGTTTTTTTTTTTTTTGCTTCAAGTTTTTGATAACTTCAAAATTCGTAGTGTTCGATTTAAGGGGAATTGCTGTTTTTATTTTGGACTTTGCAGAACATGCTTGTGTTTTGCAAAGGAAAATGAAAAAAAATAACATCAATGTTTGGTAGATTTAGATCATGAAGCCAGTGTCTTCAGACAGCCTGATCTGGTAGCACCAGTAAGTAAGAAAGGAAAAAATTAAAACAAAGTAATAAAAATGAAGATATTGAAAAGAAAGAGGAAAGAAGAAAGAAAGTAATAGCGGAAATAAAAGAAAGAAGAGATAAAATAGGGATAAAAACGAATGAAAATAAATGAAAGAGAAAGATGTGAAGCATAAAAGAAGAAAACTACAAAAGAAGATGAACAAAGAAAGGAATACAAAAGATTATTAAAGTAAAATAGACAATTCGAGAAAGGAAATAACAAGGAGAGATAACTCGAGAAATTAAATAATAAGGGGAGATAATTCGAGAAATAAAATAATAAGGGGAGATAGTTCGAGAAATTAAATAATAAAGGAGAAAAGGCAAAGAATGAATCGAAGAAATAAAATAAATAGTAAAGAAAAATAAAGACATAAAACAAAGAAAAAGAAGACAAATCATGAACAAACAAGAAAGAGCGTGAGAGAAATGAAGGAGGAAGGAAAACAAAAGATCGAATGAAACGTAGAGCAGGAAGAAAACTCATATAGACACGATTACGCGCGTTTTGAAAAATCTTGTATCTAGGTTGGTTCGTAGAAAAAAAATAAATAAAATAAAAACAGTATTTTTGGCGGTCTATCAAAGCATGGAGATGTTTCTAGTGAGAAAATTACAGGAAAAAACAATCCGTGCAGAGCGAGGAGCAACATGTAGGCATTTAGCATTTTTAATAAACATTTTCTGATGAAATTTCCGGCACAGGAAGACCGAAAATATCAAATAGAATTCGAAGCAGATATGACATGTTAGTTGAATTGAAACATAAAAAAATAGTTATTTCTAGTAAAAGGAGATAAGTCAATTTTCAGGAATATTAGTGTTTATTGCAATTAAAGGAAAAGAAATCGTATTTTACCAAGAGAGTGTCTGTTGGTCCCCCGACAAAAGAAGTGTGTACTTGTAAATTTACCCTTGTCCGTTCGTCTGTCCGCATTTTTCTCAATAACTAAGCCTTGGAATTTTTTGGAAATTTTGCGCAAACATTAAACATGATATGAGTAAAAAAGTAACAGAACGGATTTTCCGGGAAAACTACGGTTGCCACCCTAGGGGTGCTTTTCGGGTTAAAATGGCTAAAATTGACACGTTTGTGCTTATTAAAAAAAGTGACGCCTTCGATTTTTATAAAACTTTCTGAAAAGTTGTAACTAACTGATTTCTATATAATTTTGTTTGTCTATATTTCGCGATAACTCTTGGGTGTGCCCCAGGGGCGCTTTAAGGGCTAATAAAAACACTCCACTTTTGGGACTATTTTACCATATTTGCCCAAAGTATGTTTATTTAGTAGTTTTGCATGGTGCTGAACTCAAATTTAAATATGTTAAGGCCTTGGGGCTAAATGGAAGGGGGGGGGGAGGGTAAATGATGGACTTAGTCATTTCGTTTTTTGCAGAGTGCAGAACTCAAATTTACATGTTAATGCCTAAAACTGCACTGTTTGTTCATTTTCACCAGGATTTGACGTATCCTGGAGATTTGGGGACTAAATGGGGTGGGGGGGCAAAAATGCTGAACTTAATCATTTTTTATGTCTCGTTCACTGTGCACTCGCTGGGGATCATACATGCTTCACTTGTTTTTTATAGGTAGAGGTAAATAATTTGTCTTTAATTTTCAAACTGTTTAAGTTAAAATAAACTATTTAGATAAACAGAGAATTAATGGTGTATATATATATATATATATATATATATATATATATAATTATAAAACTCAAATGACCTTGTAACGAGTGATGTAACCCACTTTCCGGTTTACAACATCCGATTGCGCATGCGCGCATAAACATTAACCCATAAAAACGTAAACAAATAAACACAAATCGCTTCTTTTGCAGATTTTGATCTGCGCACTGAAATATTAACGCTATTATTTCGAAATTATTATTTAACATGGGAAGGGCGGGGGTGTTTTGCAACTATTCTTTATTACAACTATACGATCGCTATTTTCTTACAACTAAACAACTTTAATCCGTCGACAAACATAAGAAAAATTGTATTAAAGCCAAGACTACTACTACTACTACTGCTGCTGCTACTAATACTACTACTAATACTACTACTACTCTCTATCCGCCCCTTTTCCTTCCTTCTTTCTTTCCTTCCTTTTTATTTTTTGTTTACATTTCTAGATACAAAATAGTTGTGTGAGAAAGGTGAATTTGTTGACACTTTTACTAACCTGTTTTAATATTAGTTTTATTTTATTTTATCTATTTAAATTTTATTTTTTTGCTTCAGGTTTTATTAATTATTTTTTTAGATTTTAAGTTTCTATAACTTGATTGGAGGATTCAATATGGGTTTTTCATTCTTATATTTCTCATCGGTAGATTCATGTGCGTTGGTCAAGATATGACATTTCAGATTTTCCTATCAAAAAGCGTAAAATGTTTAGTCGAACACCCTGTGATATTGAAGACATGTGTCTTCATGTTTGGGTATTTCTGTGTCTGTTACTGTTTCATTCTTCACTGGTTGGTTGGTTGTTTTTGTTTTACGGCATATCAACCTTTTTCACGTTATTTAATGCCGAATCTAGTTATTTTGAGGAACGATTTTTAATGGAGTATATTTTTTACGTCAGATTCTATTTAACCCATAGTTGGGACCCTAACAGGTACTACCACTCCGGGTCAGAGTGGACTTGGGAGCAATGGCAATTAAAGGGTGGCTCCACACTCCCCAAGGCCCGCAAGGTGGGGCCTCACCATCGGATATAGTTTTATGTCATATCCAGAACCATTCTTCACTGAGGACAGAAACTCATTATGGTCGTCCAAACAGTGCGTTTATTTAAAATATATGCTAGCAATTGTTTCAGTTGGTACGTATACAGTGATAGAGGCATACTGATAATTCGTATCGTTTGTGTGACGATATCGATGCCCACACACGTTCTCACGTGTCAACAACTGATAATGGCCAATCCTTGCAATAATCCAGACGAAACGTCATTTTAAGATGTCTCCAAAATAAACAATATAAAAAATAACAAAATATTGAAATGTTTGTCAAGTATTTAAGTTATCAAATGTTAACAGCAAACGCCGACAATGACACCAAAAACAACAATAATAAAAAAAGCAACGAAAAGTCCTTACCGAAAAGTCCATTATCGAATTTCGAAGTAAAAGAAATGTCTGAGTCTAGCTTAACTCTCCTATAACTGATCAGCAACAAAAAAAAACTTTCAGAAAAAAAAAAACTATAAAGAAATATTTATATTTTCAAATCATTTGTGTGGCTTTATAAATTTGATTTCCATAAATTTATTTATTAAAGGAAAAATAAGAACAAAAAGTTTTGTATTAACTATTTTCTCTCCGTTGCAAATCTGTTAGATTTTTCGTGGATCAATCCGGAAAAATGTTATTTTATTTTTTATATTTTTTCTATATTTTTTGGCTTGCTTTGTTCGTTTTTGTTTGTTTTTTTGTTTTTGCAGATTTTTTTTTATTGTTTTTCTTAGTTTTGGTTTTGAGATTGTCAACAGAGCAGCCTTGTGATCGATACTTTCTCCTTAGGTCGTTTCATTGTGAAACTAAAGGTTAGAAAGCCAGTACTTACGGGTCATTACTATCATAATGATTTTGATTCTTGTTGAAAGCTCCTCAGATCAACTTTTTAAAGGGGCGTCGGATTGGCCTAATGGATACCGTCTCCCTCTCTTTCTCGCTCATTCTCTGTCTGTCTGTCTGTCTATCTATCTATCTATATGTGTATGTGAGAGTGTGGCTTGAGGTAGTTGCCTGTCTAGCCGCACTGATGAGCTGTGGAACAGCGAAACAGTACTGTATGTGGATGACTAATATATATATATATATATATATATATATATATATATATATATATATAATTATTTCCACAGCCCAAAGAACGCCGCAGCCAACGAACCGGCATGGCTCTTGTAGGCTACTTCTTTCAGTACCACTTGCAAATAAATTTGCGTTATCGCAACAACCACTTACTATCGATTTCTCGTTGGCAGCAGCTATTGATCCTTTGTGAAATTTGAGTGGCAATACACCTCTTCAAGGTCCCAGTCCTCTTTGCACTCATCCAATGGAGGCTTAGTTAGGGCTTTTTCTCCTCGGTCTTATCATCTTCCTTGACCCTTCGACTATTTGGTGTGGTGTCAGTTGCGCTGGTGCCAGTTTTTTAAGGGGGTGAAGGAGAAAAAGAAAGGAAAGAAGGGGAAAAGAAATAGAGGAAAAGGAAATGGGAAAAAGAATAGGGAAAGGAAACGGGGAGGGAGATGGGGTAGAAGGGAGAGGGAGGGGCGATGGAAGGAGGGATATGCACTTTTCACTTTTTATGTTCTCTTGGTTGCACCTTTTGTTTCATTTCTGTTGCAGTTTATATATGTCTGGTTAGAATTTATCGCTCATGTTTCTGCACTCAAGTGTTTTCTTTAAGATTTCAGCTGTTTTAAGCATTACCGTTCATTGCATAATCTCAGTCTTCCTGTCGATTCCGATTCTGTTTCTAGTGTTCCTACAATTATCGGTATTATATTAATTTTCTTCAGGTTCCATATTCTTTTAAGTTCTCTGGTAAGTTCCGCATATTTGTTTCGTTTTTATGTATCTTTAATCTTCATCCTGTGAACTGCTGGGACGGCAAAATTTATAATTTGGCAGTTTCTTTCCTTTTTTTAATGATTATGACATCCAGTATTTTTGCTTGAACAGGTTTATCTGTTTGTATCTCCATTAGGATTTCATGGTTTTCGTTCTCCTGGTTTATGTCTGCAACATTTATCAGCATATTTTTTTCTTCTCTCTTATCTTTAAAAATTTTCAACTTTCTTACGTGTTCACCATCCAGCATTTTTTTCTGTAAATAACATAAGATGGCACCCAAGTCCCGTTTTTTATTTATTTATATAACCGTATTTTACAACCGGGCAACGCCAGACGCTCCCCAATTACATAGATCTCAGTTGTGTGTGAGTATGTGTGTTTGTATGTATGTCCACTAAATACTTTTATCATCTGCATCGAAGCAGCACAAACGTGTTACCATTAGAAAAAGCGATTTCTGACACATAATATTGAAAAATTGGAAAAGAAATAGTCAATTACTTCGTGCAGAAATGCCGTTTTGTTTGAAGGAGGGGGGTCAGGTAAAAATCTTGGTTTCAATGCTATTTTCAAACTGCGCATGTGCGAACGGTCGTTTTATTGTTTCGTTTTAAAAAGCTAAATTTATCAGCATGTGCGAGATGTAGTCGCCTGCAATCTTCCCATTGCACTGCCTTCCCGTTGTCTTTTTGGGGGCTAGTTTGCTACATTCACTTTGAATGAAACTCACAAAGATCACTATGGTTTTAAAAGCCAGCAGTCGGCACCTCATATTAAACAATTGGATTACTTCGAGGCAGATCTGGCAAAGATCTACGACAGAGAAAAACAACTTCCGAAAAGGATTAGAAAAAAAAACTATAAAAAAAATACAAACTACAAAAGAAATACTTGTTAAGGCGGATAAGACCCAGAAATTTTATAAGATAAGCAAGCCAAAACACTTTAAATGTTTGAATTGAAAAACAAATTTTGATTTAGTAGAAATAAATTAACTAGTAATTAGCAAATCCATCATCGAAAAGCTAAAAATTAGTAACCGAGTTAATAAGTTAGTAAATAAGGAAGCTTACATTCTGGCATCAATTGAAATGAATGGCTTTCGTCTTGGAGAGGCTCCATGTTTTCACAAGCTTCTGGGCTTGAACTTTACTCCTGATCTAAAATGAAGCAGGTACATGAAATTCGTTGCCAAGGTCGCTGTAAAAGTGGTGGGATCCTTCTATCGATCCAGTAGATATCTCACTACTGATGCAATTCTCTACCTATATAAGAGCCAGGTACGTCCAAGGATGGAGCATCGTTACCATAAAAGTTCCTTCATGAATCCAAAGTATAATGATAAGACATCATTGGCTGTATATTACAGTGAACTAACACGAAAAAACTTAATACCGATTGTTGACTGGAAAATCTTGAAAAAAAAACAGAGCTTGTCATTCATTTAACTCCTCTTGTGTTTTGTTTTTGTTTTTTGTTTTTTTTTTTGTTTTTTTTGGGGGGGGTTGTCTTCTTGCTTAATTGAAAAACTATTTATCACCAAATTTAAAGATAATGATAAACTCCTAAATAAGAAACAAGAAACGTCAATAAATTGTGGGCATTACAAATTACACCTCCTTAATCACTTACATACTCCTCCCCCTAAGTCTCTGTCAAACACGTCTCTATACTAAGATTCCACAGAAATGCCCCTTTTCACTTAAATCTCCACAAAATGTAATATTGGCTAATTTCATTACTACACCGTCTTTGTCAGCACTACTCCGAAAAACTATCGCATATGACAATATCCATTACTTCCAAGCAATTTCTCTACATATTCCAAATTCATCCATTGTCATTTTGGCACTTGGCATGTGTTATATCTCATATCAAGTCTCAAACTTTTTTATGATGTTTTAATAGAAATTACTCTTAATAGAAATATTCGATTAAATTAAGATTATGTGTTGTGTTGTTGTCTTTGCCCCATCGGAATCGGAAAAATCGGAAGTATTTGGGGAGTTCATATGATTATTAACAAGTTTTAAGTGCTCTGGACGGGAGGAGGGTTAAATTTCGTTGGCGCCAGCTGTACATTGAGGTGGTTGTCATAGGCTTCTTCTGAAATAATTAAAATTTTATGGCACTTTTGGGGCGCAAGGAAATCCTCAGACTCTCCAAACCTAATTTATTTTGTTTTTATTAGTTTTATTGTAAGCAAAGTAAATATTTTAGAGTTCACTTTCCTATTCAATATCACAGATTCGTCGAGCAGGTGCAAGTGCTTGTAGTTCGTCAGAGCATCCACCATTAAAATACTTGTAAAACGGGCAGAGGGATGCAACATTTCGTCGGTGGGACAGGGCTGAAGTTTAGATGACAATTCAGGACCTATTAGGTCGGCGACTCTCTTTTGGACCTTGTTCAGGAGTGAGAGACTAGTAGCAGATGCACCAGCCCAAATGTGACAGCAGTACTCCATACATGGGCGAATGGTGGCTTTGTAGAGGTATAGGATACTTTCAGGCGTAAGTAACTTCTAGCACGATAGATAGAGCCCACCTTCTTTGCGGCAGCCTTAACAATGATCTCAATGTATCTATTCCAACTCATGTTTCCTGTGAACTTTAAGTCAAAGAGCTTGAACGAAGTGTTCTCGGGTAAAATATCTCTAGGCATAGTTATTGGTGGTTGGTAAGGTTTCATGTAATCATTAAAGGAAAATAGCTGGGCAGCGTTGAACGTTACCATCCATTTTTTACCCCATTTTCCTCTAGGGTTTCGGCCATTACCTTAGATATGTGTTCATTAGTTTTCCCCACGTGCCTACTATAGAGCCTTGTGTCGTCGGCAAATATACCCATCTCAGAGACAATTTTATCAGGTAAGTCATTTATGAATATAAGAAATAACAAAGGTCCAAGGATCGATCCCTGAGAAACACCCACATTTATATCAAATATTTTGGACGTACGCCCATCGAGGACAACCTGGATTCTTCTCTCATTTAAGAAGGATCTAATTATACTAAGCATTCGTCCAGTAATACCATAGGATTTTATGTTCATGAGAAGACTATCGTGTCATACTCTGTCAAAAGCCTGTCATACTCTGTCAAAAGCTAGTGCCCTCCCCTCCCCTGCCTTATCCAGTGCTTCGTATAAACGTTCAGAGATTACAGTTAGAATATCTGCAGTAGAACGGGCTTGCCTAAATCCATATTGGTGGTGTGGCAGAAGTTTAGCAGCTGTAAGGTGATGGACTAGATCTTGATTAATTAAGGACTCAAATAATTTGGCGAAAAGAGGGAAGAGGCTAATTGGGCGATAGTTTAATGGGTCAGTTCTTTCGCCAGAGTTTTTGTAAACTGGTACCACAGAAGCAGTTTTCCAGCCGTCAGGAAAGCAAGATTCGTTAAGGCATTTGTTAAAGAGTTTAGAGAGAACAGGAGCGACATGAGTGGAGCAGTTTTTTAATAGCACAGCCGGGATGAGGTCAGGTCCACATGTTTTTGAGGTGTCTAGATTTTTTATATCATATACTTGGGTGGGAGTGATCTTTAGATCATCTAGCGTGGTTTTTGTCTGCAGAGGAAAATCGCGGAGAGAATGGCTTGCTGGGTTCCAGGTAGAGTTTGAGGCAAATACATATATATGTGTGTGTGTGTGTGTGTGTGTGTGTGTGTGTGTGTGTGTGTGTGTGTGTGTGTGTGTGTGTGTGTGTGTGTGTGTGTGTGTGTGTGTGTGTGGAGAGAGAGAGCGATCGAGAGGGAGAAGTATACATGTGTGTAAACGCTCGCGTGGATTTATGAGTTCATGTGTGTATGTTTCTGTACGACGTATTTTCTTTTTTTTACAATTTGAAAACAGAAAGAGGGAAACAGTAGTGATAGTGGTGATATTGTTGCTGGGGGATTTTCATTTTGTGAGTTTTTTTCTGTTTAGATGATGACCTTTTTAACGAGTGGCGATTTTGCCAACCGCGCCGGACAATGACCGCCAAGTAGAGGTTTGACGGTGAAAGAGCGCGTATATGACGCTGCAAAATGTTAAGTGACGGCGTCGCGGTTTGAATGGTTTAACAGTTGGCATTGAACTGGCCACAAGAAAACTAAATATTACAATAAAAGAATATATATATATATATATATATATATATATATATATATATATATATATCTGTGCCTAAACCTAAACGTAGATTCCATGAACAAAGCTTCTTTCTTAGAACTGCACGCTTGTGTAATTGTCTTCCGTTCTCATGCTTTCCAGCTGACTACAATATGGTCGTCTTCAAGTCTAACGTAAACAAGTTCTTGATGAGCCGTTGCAAGTGTTAACAAATTTACTGAATTTCCATTAATAACAATTACTATATTGTCCAATTGTCTACTGTACACTCTTTAACCCTTATCCTCGAGTGGTCTCTTGACTTTGATGCCTATGTAATTGTTATATCGTAGATTATATGAATAACAAGTCATTACTGGGGTTGTACAGAAAGGGTTTATTTAGGTAAAAAGGTACACACATTTCTAAGCGTCCATTGACAGCTTAGTACTAAATTCTGTCTCCCACGTGAAGAGAGTTTGCTTGTCTTTTATAGACGTAACAGTCCATTCATTTGAGGGGTGTTGGATCAGTCCATTATATCACCTTCCTCCCAAGCTAAATTCTTCCCTAGAATTTCGCTTCACCATTTTTTTCTTTTTTTGACTTTGTCCAAAAAATTCAGTTCTTTTTCTTTTTCTTTCACTTCTCCTTAAAATTTGCGTTTGCGAATTTGTTGATTTTGGAGAGTGACTTGTATTTTCAGTTACTGGTGCTTCTTTTTTGGAGGCTCTATGTGAAAAATGTCATACAGTACTTCCATCGGTACTTCATTGTTTTTAACTATTTCAATATATCGGGGTCTGAGTTGGTTTATATGTGTTTTGTGGGAAAATGTCTGACCTTTTATAATGTAGACCATTCTTCCAATTCTTTTTGAGATTATGCCTTCTTCCCAAAAACTCTTCTCTGCCCGATAATTGTTGAAAAAAACTTTATCCCCGTCCTTATATATCTTGTATCGTACATTATCTTTTACACTTTTTTTTACTTTTTTACTCGGAATTAACCGGTCGAATAGAGAGCGCACTTTTCTGGAAAACATTATTTCCGCTGGGGATAAATTTGCATTTGTATTCGGATTAGGCGTTATCCTGTACACTACTAAAAATTTCTAAAGACTTTTTTCTTCAGTGTCGATGTTATCGTTCTTTTTTAACGCTCGTTTAAAAGTATCGACAAATCTTTCAGCTTGTCCGTTAGATCGAGGGCTAAAAGTTGGTGTTGTGATATGCTCTATGGCCAGTGACTCACAGTAGATCTTAAATTCTTGACCTTTGAACATGGTGCCATTATCACTAACAATTGTTTTTGGTACGCCAAAACGCCCAAATACCTCGTCCAACGCCTTTGTGTTTGCCGCTGTAGGATGTTTGAATTTAAAAATTTCTGGCCATTTCGACATGCTATCTAATATTACCAGGTAATAATATCCTTTTAGAGGTCCTGCGTAATCTATATGGATCCGCGTCCATGGTATATCTGTTTTAGGCCAAGGTTGCGTCTTAGTGGGCGGCGCTTTTGCTGCTAGTTGGCAACCCTTACATAATTTTATCATTTTTTCTATGTCCTGATCCATTCCAGGCCAGTACGTATATGGTCTCATTAGTGCTTTCATTCTGGAGATTCCAGGATGTCCCATGTGGAATTCTTTTAAAATTCTCTTCTGTAATACTTGAGGTATTACCACTCTATCTGCGTACATTAGAGTTTCATCGCACTTTGAAAATGGAAAAACTGTTGATCCTTTCCTCTTCTTTTCTTTTTGTCCCACTTGTTTTTTTATTTTGTTAATGTATTCATCTGTTCTTGCTGCTTTCTTTATTTCCTCAAGTGTTACCGGAAGTTCCCTAACAGTATTTATTAATATATCTGTTAGTTCATTTTCTTCTTTTAGTGCAGCTATAACAGTTTCTTCAAGTAATTCAGTTTTATAACAGTTTCTTCAAGTAATTCAGTTTTATTTGGACAAACCATCTGCGTGTGCAATTTTGCTGGATGCTAGGTGTTTCATTTTAAAATTGTAGTTTAACAGAATCATGCTCCATCTTTGTAACCTATTAGCCGTATGAGTAGGAACTCCTTTTTTGGAACCAAAAATCGATAACAAAGGTTTGTGGTCCGTTTCCAAGATAAAAAATCTTCCATAGATGAACCTATGAAATTTCCTCATGGCGTATACAATTGCCAGACCTTCTTTTTCTATCTGACTATAATTTTTTTCTGCGGGTAGCAAAACCCTTGAGGCATGAATAATTGGTTTAGTCGATCCATCTTTGAGTCTGTGTAGTAGCACAGCACCTAAACCGTATTCGCTCGCATCTGCTGCTACAATTAATTCTTTTTTCGGATCGTAGTGAGCTAGTGCTAAATCTGATAACAGACATTTTTTAATCTTCAGGAATGCTTCATCACATTCTTTTGTCCAGAGCCATTTTTTATTCTTTTTCAATAATTCGTTTAAAGGTGCTCTTAGTTCATTCATATTTGGGATATAAGAATTATAATA
>NC_136486.1:167746697-167769197 GCF_053919585.1 Euprymna scolopes
AAGTAAAAGGACTAGTTGTTAAAACTGGAAAGGAAAATACAAGATATTCTTGTAAAATAAAGATGTTAATTGAGAGTTGGAGACAAGGGATTGTCCCACAAAACTTCAAATATGCATCCATTCACCATCTGTTAAAAAATAAAGCAACAAAAGGATATGTGATAATCACCGGGAAATTTCTCTTTTATCTCTGGCTGAAAAGATCTTGGCCAAACTGATTTTGAACCGAATAATAACTCACGTAATTAATGACATCTACCCTGAATCGCAGTGTGGCTTGCGTGAAGATTGCGGCACCATTGATGTGATTTTCTCCTTACAACAGGTTGCTGAGAAAGTCCGTGGAAAGAATTAGGAGTTGTATGTGGCATTTCTGGACCTCACGAAGGCGTTTGACACAGTTAAACGTGCTGTCTTGTGGAAGGTTTTGAGGAAATAAGAAATACCGGTGAATATGTTGAAGGTTATTATCTCTTTCCCTGATAGGATGAAGATCGAGGTGGTGTCGAATGGTGAAACATGAGATTTCTTTCCTGTAGCTAAGGTCAAAAAACAAGGTTGTGTTATGACTCCTGTTCTTTTCACTCTCTAATTTTCTGTCATGCTGAAACATTTGCAGAGGCGAAAGATGGCGTTAAACTCCAATTCAGAACAAGTGGAGGCCTTTTCAATCACCAACGATTAAAAACCAAACCTCGGACAAGGACCAGCATAATCCGTAATCTGCTATTTGCTGACGATGAAGCTCTGACGACAACTTTTTTTGAAGAAGCTCAGCGCCTGGTGGACAGGCTCTCTGCTGCTTGCAAACCATTCGGTCTGGCGATCAGCATCTCAAGAATAGGAGGCTGTCCACCAGCTTGTACCTACACTCAGACAAGTATGAGGCGTGAAACAAAACTCACCTGCACACAGGTTCCCTAGGGTACTAATACGTGCTGACGGAACTGACTTCAAGTGTGTGAAGAATTTTAACTTGCTTGCTAGTAAAATTAATTAAAGTGGAACTTTGGATGAGGAAATTGTCAATAGAATTACAAAAGCGTCTAGCGCATTTGGCAAACTACGTCACCGTCTTTGGAATAACAGGGGTATTCGCCTTGAGACAAAAATCTAAGTGTACAAAGCTATCGTCCTCACTTCTCTTCTATATGAGAGTCCTGAACCCCGTATCGTAGACAGATTCAGCAGCCGGATGTCTTTCACAAGGAACATCTCTGAGCAATCTGTAGAGTTGTTGTTGTTTATGTTTGGATTATTATTATTATTGTTATTGTTATTGTTATTATTATTGTTATTATTATTGTTATTATTATTATTATTGTTGTTATTTTTATTATTGTTATTGTTATTATTATTATTATTGTTATTATTATTGTTATTATTATTGTTATTATTACTGCTATTGTTATTGTTATTGTTATTGTTATTGTTGTTATTGTTATTATTATTATTATTATTGTTATTGTTATTATTGTTATTGTTATTATTATTATTATTGTTATTATTATTGTTATTATTACTGTTATTGTTATTGTTATTGTTATTGTTGTTATTGTTATTGTTATTATTATTATTATTATTATTGTTATTATTATTGTTATTATTATTGTTATTATTATTATTGTTATTGTTATTGTTATTATTATTATTATTGTTATTATTATTGTTATTATTACTGTTATTGTTATTGTTATTATTATTGTTATTGTTATTGTTGTTATTGTTATTATTATTATTATTATTATTATTATGTTATTATTATTATTATCATTATTATTGTTATTATTATTATTATTATTATTATTATTATTATTATTTCTACTAGTTTTATTTTTGTCCTGTTGTTTACTTATTTATTTATTTTGTTATTATTGCTTTCGTTGCTCTTATTTAATATTTTGTTATTATGTGTTTTAATTATCATCTCTAAATTTTGAAACAAATGTATAGTAACTTTAGATTATTTTTATTGGGGATTTTGTGTTGGGGATTGTTTACGGCGAAGTGCTTTTCGATGAGGTCTAGAAATTTCTTGCCAAGTTCTGTTTTTAACATTTGATTGTATGGCGGCGTATACCAGATTATATTTTTGCTTCTATTTTTAAGTGTATTATAGTTATCGGTGTTTTGTTGCTTATATTTAATATCAATATTTTTGTATCCACTATTTTTTTAAAGCTGTGTCGTAGATGTTGATTGACCTGTTAAATACGTTTTCATTACTTATTGCTGAGTCTACTTACGATCGAGTTAGGAATCTGTTTTATAATTTATGGGGGTGATTGGGCTTAGGGTTTACATATATTGGATCAATGGTATCTTTTAAGTAGGGTTCATATGTATGTTTATCTAAATTTAATGTGACGTCCAGGAAATGTGTTATTTTTATGTTAGTACGTCTACTTTTAGGCTTAATTTTTTCATTTCTTTTTGTATGATTTTCTTAAAGTCCCCTTTGCACCGATTTTACCCATCTAAAACCCAAATATAAAGTTCCGCGTGGATCCGAATACCCTATATCATTTTCATGTCTGTAGACCAAAAACTGGCAGAGGAGTTTGGTAGGCAATTTTTTAAACCAATATGTGTACATATGCATAAATATATATTGAAAGACGTCTGTATTTGCTATAACTTTTTTACACAAATATTACGCAAGTATAAATCACGTAGAAAATCTGCACGAATGTAATTACACGTATTAGTTAACTAAAGATAATCATCCCATAAGAAAACCGAAAAAAACTAATAGGGAATTCATTAAAATGAATGTTAAAAAGAATATTCAAAAAAGGGTTTTTTAATATGAATACCAATACACAACAAAAGAAGTTATAGGACTATAGATCTAGGTGTGTGTATGTGTGTGTGTGTGTGTGTGTGTGTGTGTGTGTGTGTGTGTGTGTGTGTGTGTGTGTGTGTGTGTGTGTGTGTGTGCGAACGCAGTTACCCTTGTAGCAAACCGTTGCCTTTGTTTGCTTATACGTCAAAAGAGACACTGCGATTAATTTGGTTGTAATTAGTCTGAAATCATCGGAGTGGCATTGGAACAGTTTCGATTTGAATCCTGCAAAACTAGTCAATCAAGTGTTTATGGAAATCAGTTTAAACCGTTGCGATCATCCAGCTGCGGAGAACGTACCTGTTAACCTCTGCTGAAACAGATACAAGGAGACGTTAATTAGTTCAGCTGTGATGCGAATTAGCCAATTAAAAGAACAACCGTTTGTAAAACATTCTCTGAAATAATAAAGTTAAAGAGTTAAGGTACAGATAGCAAAAAGAAATGATATTGAAAATAAACTCGGTCGTCAACCTCGACATGATCGCCGATGGATGGGTGGACGGGATTTCCCACGTATTGCTCTTAGAGACTTTCAGATATTATTGTCATCGTTTTTTTTTTTGTTTTTTTTTTTTTTGTTTTTTGGGTTTTTTTTTTTTTGTTATTTCATTCGCTAGGATTTTCCACAAGTCATTATCAGTGATTGCTCAATAACTATAACTAGTGGTTATCTCTGAAACCTGAGTGACAATAAGTCTTCCTCATTCTCCACCTTTTTTATGAAAATCGCTCCAGACAAGACATAAAACCACTGTATGTAAGCAGCTAAAATACTCATTTTTACTATTAATTACTAAATGTTATGTGGATTCTTTCTCCTTTGTAGGAAATACCGTGCATGGAATTGTTGGATTGACACGTGACCCTGGGAAGAGAAGCATTCGGTAGGTTGCACACACGCAAATTGATTCCATGCGAGGAATGTGGAACTTTCCACCATTGTCCATTGGAATGCATAATTTGGCTCCGAAATATGTTAGAGGGCATCGGTCAAAGGATTTCAGACAATAAATAATGGAAAATATGAACATTCTAGGGAAATTAATGTTTATATAAATCGGCACAAACAGAAAGCGGGGCAGTCGGTCAAAAAGAGCGAACAAGCTGAGACAGTTTCTTCACCGCCATACCACTCCACGCGCTTTCACATACATCATAACTGTAAATCCAAAACTGTTTGTCGGTGTGAAATAAAAACAAAATATTATTTTGTAGATCAGCTGTGCCGCGTTTTACTCGCTGTCAGTGTGTATACATCGTAGACCAGTAACAAAAGTGCATTTAGCAATTACATTTGAACGACCGCCGCAGCAAATATGTGACAGAATGTAAAAACTAAAGGATAAAATGATAGAAGCGAGAAATATGAAACGAACAAATGTAAACCCAATATCCACTCTCAACAACTGTTAATAGTTGCCGCAGATCATTCTGCCTTATTGCAACATCCGTTTGCCATTGATTTTTCGTTGTCAATAGTCGTTGGTCTTCTCTAGAATTTTAGTGGAAATAACCCCGCAAGGTTTCAGTACTCTCTGCAACCCCCCAATCGAGATCTGGTTGGTGCGCTCTCTCTCTCTCTCTCTCTCTCTCTCTCTCTCTCTCTCTCTCTCTCTCCGGTCTTTCTATCCCCCTCAATTATTATTTGTATATTTGTTATTAGTCCTTGATGGCTAGTTCTTACACAAGTGGTTCAAGTGACAATCAATCCTCTCCGGGTTTGAAGTGCTCTTTGCGTTTTTTTGGATCATCATTGCAAATCACAATACATACTCGTAACAGCCGTTTACCATTTGAATTATCGCTAATAATGGCCGATGACACTTTTTTAATTGGATTGACAATATGTATCTGGAATTTTTTCTCTCCATGGTCTTCACCTACATGCTGGAGGATTTTATTCTTTTAAGGGGCATGGTAGACAAATTATAGAATGTTTATGATAATAGTTGGTATTCATTTGCTTCTCCGCGAAAGCAAATTAAACACAATGTCGTTTTTTAATGTGGGGAGGGGGAACCAGCTCCCCAAAAAGGGGCACTCTGGCAGTGTCCAAATAAATAGCAATTGTCTGATATGAAGGGCTTCCCCCACATTGACCAAACCAAATTGACTTCAAAACGTCTCAGCCCGGAAGGTCAGACGTTTACGTTACTTATGCCAGATAAGTATATAATAATAATCAATAAGAAGAAAAAATGCCAAATGGGGTATTTTTTTATGGAAATCGATCCAGACAAAGCATCAAACTAATTGATGTAAGGAGCTAAAAAATACTACTTCAGTCAAAATTTTGCAATCAATAAGTGTTATTCTGACCCAGAAAACAGCAATTCTTCCCTCTTTGTCAGAAATATCGCTCATGGAATATGGGGACTAAAGAACAAAATAAGGGAAGCGATAGTTATAAGTTTCTGTCCTAGCAAATCACAGAGTGAAGAGTTAGAAGACAAACCAAATTGATGGAACTTGCCAGAGAGCTTAATACGTAATATGGAATATGGAGAAATTAACTGTTTCTGAATTTTTTAGATGAGGATTGATAGGCAATTTTTTGTTAAACCAATATGTGTACATATGCATAAATATATATAGAAAGACGTCTGTATTTACTATAACTATAAATATTCGTATTATTTCGACTCTTCGGACTATTGTTCTCATCTTGAGTGTTATTTGAATAACGTTTCAGTCTGCAGGGGTATCATATCAAACGCGGGAAATTTCGAACGGACCCCTTTTAATCAATTCACGAGGGTAGCATGTTTTCGTTCCGTCAGTCATGGGTAGAAGTCCTAAGTAATTCGCAATAGTATTTGGAGTGTCGCCTGCGATGAGGATTGAGCTTTCAACCTCCAGAAGAGTGTAACTTGCAACTGAAGTTTACCAAGTACTTTATCCACTCTGTACATGTCCTTGCAGACAATGAAGATGCACTTGAAGAAGGTCGGAGGTTACATCGACCAAAACTTTGTAAAAATGACACTCAAAATGAGAATAGTAGTTCAACTAATCCAAATAATACGAAAAATGTAAAACTAATAAATGCAGGTGTATTACAAACAGTTCAGAGAAAAAAATATGAAAATAGGAGAAATTTGAATTAAAGGGTGCACACATTACAAAACACAATATTGAAGCAAACAGTTGGAACACTTAAAGAAATATTCAAGCGCGGAAACCAACTCTCATGACCAGATAACGCCGACGAATTACAGAGAAACTGAAATGAAATAAGACTACATAAACAAAATTAGCGACACATGGTGGAAATTAGACGAAACTAATGGAATGAATCTACCAAACTTGCTAAAATAATTACAAAGTCTCAACCAGCATCCCCTCCCCCAAACAGTTGCACCAGCACCGGTTTCTGGCTTTGAAAATAGTCATGAATGAGGGGGGATAGAGAGCACTATCCAGACCTCCACTGGAAGGTAAGAGAGAGCACTGAAATTCTGGGGAGAACTATTGCCACTTGGGTTCTAGAGAGAATTAGTGACCAGTATCGACTTGAAATATATCGTAAACGGCTGTTGCAATAACGCAAAGTAAGTTGTAATATCTATCGAAAGAAGCTCAGACGCTAGAGAAGCCCACCTTTTGTGGTCAATGTAGATTTCGCCATCCTAGCAGTTGGGGAAAAATCAAGATGACTAAAAAATAAATACATGTAGTTTGCTAGAAAGCTGAATGGAACATGGAACATAAAAACATTCTTCTGATGCTAAAAATTGTGAGGACAGTTCTGGGAGGTCCGAAAATGAAATTAGGATAAATTGAAATCAAAGAAAGGGTTAATACAGCACAGATGAAAAGATGAAATATTAAAAAAAGAAACCTTGGAGAGAAGAAACCAACCACCATAACCAAGTGATCCAAACCAAGCACATGTAAGTTAAAATAGAATAATGTTTCCTAAACAAAACTAAAAATATATACGAAGAATATTACACGAAACCAACGGAACTGAAATTGCCAATGCTCCTCGTCCACTCTACAAAATAGACTTGTGGGGCCAGCCTCGATTGGTATCACAATAAAAGAAAGAGTTGGGGGTGGTGGTGACCGAGGCGATATAGAACCACCGACATCATCATTGGAAGAGTACGGGGAGTATTGGAACGATCAGCAGGCTTATAGTCACTAAAATTTCAGAAAAATAAGCAACGTTGTTACTAGTGAGGGCTAAATGGTAAACGGCGCTTGCGAGAACACAAAGTGATTTGCAACAATAGGAGATAAAGTTGGATGGCACAAAAATAAAAATTGCCCCTGTTAAGAAAGATTTTTTTCTCTACACTTTGATCATGTTCTAATATCGATTAGAAAAGTATGAATCCATCCCCTCTCCTTACAAGAGTAATGTATTGCGTTTAAAAACCCATTGACTTTATACATTTCGGCATTAAAGAAACCGGAAAGGGTAATATGCAGTAAGTCAAATCTAAGTATCATTTGATATAGTAAAGAAGAAGAAGAAGAAGAAGAAGAAGAAGAAGAAAAGTACTTTAATGTAATGTGTTCTGATGAAGTCGTAGTACTTGTGCCTCCTCGACGTACGCACTCCCAACTAAACTTACCAAGCAGAAAAATCCCACCCCTTCATTATTGAGGTCCTTAGATGCCGAAAATCCTTCTACTCTAAGAGTAGGCCTGCTAAACTTAAATTCCCTCACTGTTTCCTGCTGTCCGGACTGTACTAACCTGCAGATTTAATGTTATGTGAACAGACATCTCGCTGCTCAACTCCCCACAGTTCTCTATTAGACATCATCCCAAATAGTAGTTCCTCACTTTTCAAGTGGTAATATACTTTGTTTGGGATAAAATAAATATTTTATAACGTTTTAAAAATAGCAATAATAAATAAAAAATAGAAGAAGAAGAAGAAGAAGAAGAAGAAGAAGATGAAGAAGAAGCGTAAATTGTTTTTGATTAGTTGGCGTTAAAAAATGTTCTTCAATAAATTTGACGAAAATATCAAAACAAAGAGACTTTCAACAATCTGCTGCCGCTGTTGTTTCTAAATAAACATTGATCGTTTCTAAAACAACAAACTTTCAACAATGATATAAGAATTTCCACAAGTTCACTTACGGACGGCCATTTTGAAAGTTCGTTCCTGACATTAGCACCGAGCGGGATTCGTCTGCCTTTCCCGGCTGAGGGTCAGTTGCTTCTGCCGGAAGCAGATAATGTACATGCTCAGAGAAACTCGCAGGTGTGACTGACTCGAGAGGGTATTTTCGACCGAATTTGAAATTTGATAGCTTGACCACTGCTTATATATTTCTGCGGCGGGTTAAAACGGTCGAGTGGTCAAGTGGCCGATATATAGGCACTATGAACCTTTAGAGAATGCGCTTTAGAACAACGTAAATACGTTGTACGAATTTGAATTGAAATGTTAGCCAGGAATCATGGTTCTTTGTCTTTTGACGGGATGCAAATAAACGCACAAGGTAACCTTTGCATAAAACTGTTTCGCACGTTTGCGATCTTTTTCTTCAGCTGACCACGAAAGACATAAGTTCAGAGTTCAAGATTTACTGACCTTATTGACCTCTGCCTGCTGTTCAGAAACAATAGTTCAAAGTAACCACTTGTAAAGCAGATACAGAAAATATAATTTTTGTGCGGGGAATATCCAGAAAGTTTTTAAAGTTTTTGAAAGATTTTTAACGTACCATCACTATTTACATTGATACATATTATTCCTCTTTCTTTTATAACGTTTAACCAATTACTTAATGCGTTATATAAAGGAAATTTGTCCGTTTGTTTGTATGTCTGTATGTACAGATAAAACTTTAAAAGTACGCAACAAACCACTAGAAAATCGGTATTTTTAATCAACGTACTCCCGGAAAAAAAACGTTGTGTTATTCAACTCTCTTCTTTTCTTGTCGTTGTTTGCTGCCTCTATTTTATTGGCACAGTTGACGTCAGAACGTTTCACCGCGCATTGTCTAAAATGTCGGACAGTCCTGTTGACCTAATCCCTAGGGATTCTATGTCCCCATTGTGACTTCTTTGTGGTCATTCCCGAGAAACCTGGAGCCAGGATCGTTGCCTTGACCTAGAATCTAACAGACTTTTCTTTGACTCATCTTCGCAAACCTGGTCAGCCGACCGTCCACCTATGCCACCTGCAACTCCACCTCCGCCCATAACAAAAATAATATCTAATATTTAGGAAAGAAAAAATTAATTCTTTATGTAAGTTTTTTATATACGTAAATAAAATTATTGGGCATTGTTATATAAACACACTAAATAATATACTGCTGTTTTACCTGTGCATGCAAACCTTATATATATATATATATATATATATATATATATATATATATATATATATATATATATATATATATATATATATATAGTAAGTTATAAAGTATATATCGTGATTAAGCTACACTGAATATTCCGCGTTTCATCCACTCTAGGATTCCTCAGGCTTTATATTTATATATATATATATATATATATATATATATATATATATATATATAAGATCACCGAAGTTAAGCAACGTTGAACCTGGCCATTACCAGATGGGTGACCATTTAGGAAAGCGAGGTGCTGTATGCATCGTAGAAATTTCCTGGAGGCGCTAATGATGCATCTAGGAGAAAGAAAATTTCTTATATAAAAACCTGCGGTCTACTGTATATTCTGTTATTCTGTTCTGTGGCAGTTATCTGCATCGACAAAGATTAGCAGTTGTACCAAAAAGTGTGGTTGGTTCTACATAAAGTCTTCATCACTATAAACAAATCATCAGTGCGAACTTAGTTGTTGTGGCAGAAGCTCATACGTCGAAATCGACGGGAGAGTCCATCATACACACACACACACATATATATATATATTACATTCTTACCCCAAACAAGGCACAGTGCCACTTTGATGTAGGGGGCTAGTATCAGGTACATAAGTTGCAGCGATACTATGTTGGGATTTGCGCAGCAAGATGTGTGTTCACATTACACTTCTGCATGTCAGTGCAGTTGGGGAAGCAGGAATCCGGAAGAGAATTCCAGAGTCTAGCAGTTCTGGGCAAAAAACTATTAGAGTAGAAGACTTTCTTACATATAGGAATCTCTACTGTGTAGGGTGGGATTTTGCTGCTTGTTGTATTTGACGGGGGTATTTACGCCGAGGGATACAAAGGCTTGTAGTTCGTCGGAGCATCCACCATTAAAATACTTGTAAAACAGGCAGACAAATGCAACATTTCGTCGATGGGGCAGGGATTGAAGCTTAGATGACAATTCAGGACCTATCGGGTTGGCGACTCCCTTTTGGACCCTGTTCAGACTAGTAGCAGATGACCAGCCCAAATGTGATAACAATACTCCATACATGGGCGAATGGTGGCCTTATAGAGGTACAGAATACTTTCAGGTGTAAGTAACTTTCTAGCACGGTTGTAGCAAGATCCCAGGCGATACCAGATGGTCTTGCTTTACAAATAGAGGAAGAGAAGGTAGGAGAGGGGTGTGATATTTGATCAAGAAAAAAAGAAAAATGTCCCTAGGACTTTATCAAGAAAATAAGAAAATAATAGATAATAATTGTTCTTTAAGGGTTTTAATTTCCATTTTGTACTTATGTAGCGAGAAGAAGCAAAAATGTCCAGAAGAAATAAAATATTTCAATGGGAAAAAAATAAATAAATAAACATGATAATGAGATTCTCGAGTTGACAGAAAAAAAACAATACAGGGTCGTTTTCTGGTTTAGGTTAGAACAACAATTCAAATTATTAAAGAAACAATGTTCTGTTGAAAGGTACCATGACTTGGGTTCAAAAGGTCTGCTTTGGTGTCTGGGAGATGTTGTCATTTGGGTCCACCTGTTGTATTTAACTACCAGATCACCAAGCCAGTGATAAGTTAGTTGGACAGATAAATAAATAAATTGAACCTAGGGAGAGATAGCATGCAAGACGAAGGAGAGGGTCATAAGAAAAGAGAAAATGAAAATAATAAAATAATGAGTTCACGAGAGAAGAAAAAGAATAAGATAATGGAAAAGAGAAAGGATAACTCCAAAAAGGTAGAGGGAGGAATTTCTAAGTTGATAAAAAAGATTGTCTTTTTTAGAATTAGAGTTCTTTTACTGGCTGGCATCGAGGCGTTCACATCGCTCTCACCCCGCCTGGAGGGGGGGGACGAAAACCTCATAAGAGCTAAGTTGAAAAGCTCTTGTTCTTAGCTGGGAAATTAATTAGAGGAACTTAAGTTATACAACCTGCATCATGAAGCTTGGATCAAAGAAATCGACTATAACACGTGTAAAACGATTTATGAATAATTATTTTGTTTCTTATATAAAAATGTCCCAGAGTTTTTCCTTGTTTCTCGATTTCCGGCCTGAACGAAGATGCAGTTTATTTCAGGTATGATGAAAGAGATAGACTGGATCCAGTACGAAGCAAG
Source organism: Euprymna scolopes (assembly GCF_053919585.1). Classification (NCBI taxonomy): domain Eukaryota; kingdom Metazoa; phylum Mollusca; class Cephalopoda; order Sepiida; family Sepiolidae; genus Euprymna; species Euprymna scolopes. The sequence continues at coordinate 167,757,999 of NC_136486.1, forward strand.
AGTGACGGTCGAAATCGACAGTGTTGCCACACGGACTTAGGGTCATGCACATTTCGCGTGCCCTGAGCAGCAAAAAGATATTTTCCAGTGACCAGTGAGAGTTTGGTCACCGTTGAGGGGTCCACCACTAGACAAGTAAGAATGTAGCCCTGCTGGGTTGCATCTATGGTCCTGTGAGCTGGGAGAGACGAACACGGCCAGAAGTACATCACAAGTATGCTGCCATGAACCAGGATAGCGACGGATGCGGCCCGGCCCTCGGACAAGAGAGGGTGTTAGGGTTATACGGTAGTGAGAGCCCACCTTCTTCACTGCAGCCTTGGCAATGCTTTCAATGTATCTGTTCCAACTCATGTTCCCTGTAAACGTTTAGTGGATGAATTTTTGCTGTTATTATTACTCACTAGAAGTTTTCACATATTTATTATTAGTAGTAGTATCAACATTATTATCATCATTATTATTTTTATTATTTTTTTATTATTATTTTTTATAATTATTTATTATAATTATTTTATTATTATTATTATTATTTTATTATTATTATTATTATTATTATTTTATGCATCTACATAAAATGTTATGTATCTATTTTCAGTATTTACTTCGACAGGGCTCGATACATAAGTAGAGTTAGGTAGTAAATATTGAAAATAATATAGAATCAAGCTACACAGGATTTTCCGCGTTTCATCTTCGTGAGGATTGCGTGGAATCGATGTTGCTTCATGTTTTATATATCATTCTGGTACTGGATTTGCTAGTCAGCCAATCAGATTCATTGGTATTCACACACCTATTTATCGTAGCCAATGAGCGTGATTTTATCAAATAAGGATACACTTGACCTCTAATTCACTTGTTTCTTTGTCTCTCTTTTTTTCCTTGTTTCTTTGCGATAGTGGTCGTAGAGTTTTTGTTAAGCTCACAACACTCTTTTATGATTCAATTTTAAACTAGCAATTTTTGTTTCGTTAACCCCATTTCAACGTTATTATTTTTATGATTTCCAGCTTGAAACCTAAAAATCTTCAAACATATTTCTATGTGTTCATCCTCAGAAAAGTTTGTTTAGATTTTGCGATATTTAAACTTTTGGTTTTATTACTGTTTATCGTTTTATCTAATTGAAGTTTCAGTTATCGATGTTTTCTTACTATACTTATTACTATTCAATTTATTTGTTTTTATTTCTATTTTCTTTAAATTTCTTCTACATTTCCTGTTTCAATTATTATTTTTAAGATGCTCAAATTTTAAACTGAATAGATTTTAAATCTGGAAATAATAAAACATACATGTTAATTAAATTTAATTAAAAAATAATAAAATATACATGTTAATTAAATTTAATTAAAAAATAATAAAGCACGTGTTAATTAAATTTAATTAAAAAATAAAATATTCTTGTTAATTAAATTTAATTAAAAATAATAAAACATTCCTGTTAATTAAATTTAATTAAAGATAATAAAATATTTTTGTTAATTAAATTTCATTAAAAAATAATAAAACATATGTTAATTTAATTTAATTAAAAAATAATAAAACATATGTGTTAATTAAATTTAATTAAAAAATTATAAAACTTTCATGTTAATTTAATTTAATTAAAAAATAATAAAACATATATGTCAATTAAATTTAATTAAAAAATAATAAGATATATATGTCAATTAAATTTAATTAAAAAATAATAAGATATATATGTCAATTAAATTTAATTAAAAAATAATAAAACATATATGTTAATTAAATTTAATTAAAAAATTATAAAACTTTCATGTTAATTTAATTTAATTAAAAAATAATAAAACTTTCATGTTAATTTAATTTAATTAAAAAATAATAAAACATACGTCAATTAAATTTAATTAAAAAATAATAAAACATATATGTCAATTAAATTTCATTAAAAAATAATAAAATATACATGTTAATTAAATTTAATTAAAAAATAATAAGATATATGTCAATTAAATTTAATTAAAAAATAATAAAACATTCCTGTTAATTAAATTTAATTAAACATAATAAAATATTTTTGTTAATTAAATTTCATTAAAAAATAATAAAACATATGTTAATTAAATTTAATTAAAAAATAATAAAACATATGTGTTAATTAAATTTAATTAAAAAATTATAAAACTTTCATGTTAATTTCATTTAATTAATAAATAATAAAACATATATGTCAATTCAATTTAATTAAAAAATAATAAGATATATATGTCAATCAATTTAATTAAAAAATAATAAGATATATATGTCAATTAAATTTAATTAAAAAATAATAAAACATATATGTTAATTAAATTTCATTAAAAAGTAATAAAACATATGTCAATTAAATTTAATTAAAAAATAATAAAACATATATGTTAATTAAATTTAATTAAAAAATAATAAAACATATGTTAATTAAATTTAATTAAAAAATAATAAAACATATATGTTAATTTAATTTAATTAAAAATAATAAAACATATATGTCAATTAAATTTAATTAAAAAATAATAAAACATATGTGTTAATTAAATTTAATTAAAAAATAATAAAACATATATGTTAATTAAATTTAATTAAAAAATAATAAAACATATATGTCAATTAAATTTAATTAAAAAATAATAAAACATATGTGTTAATTAAATTTAATTAAAAAATAATAAAACATATATGTTGATTAAATTTAATTAAAAAATAATAAAACATATGTTAATTAAATTTAATTAAAAAATAATAAAACATATATTAATTAAATTTAATTAAAAAATAATAAAACATATCTGTTAATTAAATTTAATTAAAGAATAATATTGAAATTTGAGTGATAGGTAATAATATTCGCAGTTTAGAATCGAATTATGAAAAAGAACTTGTATTACTCCGCCGTTACACTCGCCAAATTCAAACAAGGCGTGTAAAATATTGTAAATACTTGAAAATAATAAAATAGGAATTTTAGTTAAAATTAATTAAATAATAATAATAAAATTGGCTTAATGAAAAATAATGTTGGTTGTTTGAAAATTGAATAATAAAAAAAAATGCTGCGAACCTGACATAAAAACTCTGGAATACCAGAAGTTGGGATAAAAACAAGCATGGTTGAAACAAAAAAGAAAAAGTCGTTACACTTTTAGGTATAAAGAATATATAAAAGGCAACTGTACTTCACTATAAACTGTTGATAATGTTTGCTTCACGCATTACATATATGTTGTGAATAAACAAAAATATGATTATGTTTATAAGTGAGTTCCGTTCGTAGGATATGAAAGCTTTAATAAATTGTTTTATGCGCTGGTGAGCTTACCCAGTTGTGCAACACTATAATTAATGAACTATTATATACTTATCTGACAACATTGGGCAGAAACAATTGTACGTATGTTGTTACCAATAAAAGCCGGAAATGTTTAAAATGAGTAACAATGTATGTCCCTCGTAAAGTGGTATTTTTAACAAATATTTATATTTGTTTTCCACTATTAAGCTATCTAAATGATAACTTTTGTTATATATTTATATGTAATTGTTATCCTAAGTAATAAAATTCCATAATAAATCCTGTGTGTGTGTGTGAGAGAGAGAGAGAGAGAGAGAGAGAGAGAGAGAGAGAGCAACGAATTCTTATGCACTTAAGGTAACGAAAAAATAAACATTTTGGTTAATACTTCATAAATTACAACCAAAGAACTGGAAAATTTGCTCGCCGTATCGAGACAATGATTAAATAAATAACTAAAATGATATATATATACATATATATATATATATATATATATATATATATATATATACATATATATATATATATATATATATATATATATATATATATATATTCGTATTCCTGTCTGTTCGTTTGTTTGTTTGTTTATTTGTTCACAATTTGATTAAAATAAAAAAGATAGTTTCACAAATTAATTTTCATACTGAAAACGAACGTGCATACATTTTTATTTTCCTCATCTGTATATATCCTATTTATTCAAAGAAAATCTAAATGAAAGAACTTACCTAATAAAATTGTTTTAATTGTTCTGTTTAGGAATATTATTTAAAACTGATTGATTGAATCCATTTTTAATTTAATTTATTTTCAATTATTTGCTAACTGTGAAGTTCCTGCAACGGGCAACGCCAATGACCCGCAAAACAGCGTTGCTATAAGACAAGGCAGTCTCGTCACGTAAACCAAAAAGAATTAAAACATGCCATCGGAGTTATCGAATCAACGGCCCTTATTTATTTGATTAACATGCTGTCTGGAAGAGATACTTTTCTACTGTCATCGGATGCCGAAGGCGAGCAAAAAGTTTCCGATGTCTTGTAAACTTTAGCCCCGATGGGTCTTCCTGGTGCTGAAAATTTTTAAAGACTTTCTTTTTCATATTTACTTTTCTTTTTTATGATAACTGTTTTCTTGCAGCGTCGTTGGGTTGTTGATTTTTCTAAAACGCAAAGAATAAAACAAGAACTAAAAATGATTCAATTCTCTAGGGTTTTGTGTCCTCCATCCCATGTTTTGTTTTTTGTTGTTGTTTTTTTTTTTGTTTTTTGTTTTTTGCTTTAGTTGAACTTTTAAGCTTTCTAAACTTGCACATTTTTGCTTCATTCTTTAATCGTATGTACAGAAGCTCTAACGGAGATATAAGCACTTTAGCCCATACAATACTGTATCGTATGAAGATCTCCGCCTCTATGTGTCTGACATTTGATGGGATATAGTTGAATGGCGCATTTCTGATGGTGCACCAGGCCGGAACAGAGTGAAACTATTCCCTAAATCTCAGTGCTGGGACTGGGATTAATCCAAAACGTTAGTAACTGGATCGGAGATGTAATACTAGCACCGACATCAGTTCCGTTTAAAAATGAAAGTAATCTTTATTTATTTAAAAGCTCCAAGTTGTTAATCCCTCTCCCATGAAAAATGTTTATTAGCCCGCCTCCAAACTAAATTGGATAAGTAAAAATATGCGATATCTTTAGAGTCATGTCGATAAATTGTACTTTTTCGTTGAGGGAGGGTAGCATTTAAACGGACCAAAATATATCCGCAAAGAACGAGACCACGCAGTTTCTAGCCGCTAAGTAGTAACCGATTGGCGTTCTCAATTTTGGTGGTGAATGGCTTTTTTAATTTAACTTCTTTTTTTTACATCGGGGTCACCACTTATCAAGGCCCGGGGGCCACTCAGGGATAAGGATTATTGCGTGTACAGTAATCAATGAGATAGTATTGTAGTAATCATTAGTATTGGAGATTTGACAGAGTGTGTGTGTAATAGTAAAGAGTTACTTGCCCTTGGTTAATATCAGGGGGAGTCTAAATAAAGTATTTGATGTGAACGGACGCGTTTCTGGTTCTTTCCTTCCTCCTCTTAAATGTAGTAGCAGCGGTCACCACGTGGTGGCATAGAAATTACAGGGACCCGACGAAACATGGTGTCAGATTGGGATAATTTTTTTTCTTTGGGTAAGGAAACCTTATAACGAGAAAAAAAAAAAAGGATTAACGTCAACTATTTCAAAAAGAAATATGTTTAGACTTCAGCCCCCAGAGCGTTTTGATTTTACGCAACCGAACCAGTGGAGGACATTGCGAGAGCGATTTCAACGTTTTCGGAGTGCGACAAAATTATATGAAGAGTCGCCCGATACACAAATTAGCACGCTTGTGTATTGTATGGGACCGGACGCCGAACAGATATATAAGTCGTTCTCTTTCAAGAAAAAGGAAGATGAAAAGAGTTTCGACGTGATACTGAACAAATTTGAAGGCCACTTCATGCCGAAAAAAAATATTATGCACGAGCGCGCAAAATTTCACCTCAGAACACAAAGGGAAGGCGAATCGATAGAACAATTTATTCGGGGACTTCACGAACTATCGGAAAACTGTGATTTTCCACACAAAAATGACCAAATAAGAGACAGGCTGGTCATCGGGTTAAGAAGTGGAGAGCTATCCGAAAAACTACAACTTAGAGACGACCTAAGCTTGGAAAAGGCTATAGAAATAGCACGCAGCTACGAACAAGTGAGACAGCAAATGGCTGAAATGAAGGAAAAATCGGTTGACGCAGTAAAACAAAACGAATGGAAACAAAATTATCCACAAAAAGAAACGCAGCAACAGAGATGTGGAAAATGTAACAAAAAGCACAAACGGCAAGATTATTGTCCAGCGAACGGAAAACGATGTCGAAACTGTGACAAAATAAATCACTTCGCGATATGTTGCAGATTCAAAGCCCATAATGTCAGACAAGTGGAAAAACATACGACAGAGGTATACTTTCTTGGGGCTATTTATAAAAGAAAAGAATTCAGAGAAAATGCAATAGACCCATGGCACGTGCGGTTAAAGGTATGTGAAAATAATTCAATTTTTAAAATCGACACCGGAGTGGACATAAATGTTATCAGTTACAAAACGTTTCGTAGCTTGAGAAAAACCCTGTTTTGAAACCAGCATATGGCATATACAAAAGCCCCGGAGGTATATTGAACTGTATAGGGAAGTTTACGGTTGATACGAGACATAAGGATAGCAGATACTCATTCGAAATACATGTTATTGATAGCAGTACAGACAACTTGCTATCGAGAGAAACAGCGTATCGAATGAATTTGGTTAAATTCGTGTCTAATGTAAACAAAGGGGAGGTAACTGGAGTCATGAAAACAGACCCAGTGAAAATAGCGTTAAAAGACGGTGTGAAACCGCATTGTACCCCGACGGCTAGACGGATAGCATTTCCCATTTTGCCAAAAGTAAAGAAGGAACTTCGACGTTTAGAGGACGATGGTGTGATCGAGAAAGTCACACAACCAACGGATTGGTGCAGTCCAATTGTTCCGGTGAGAAAACAAAACGGAGAAGTACGGTTGTGTGTCGATCTAAAAAAATTAAATTCAGCAGTAAAACGCGAATATTATATACTGCCGAATCTGGAGGATATATCACCCAAATTGAACGGCTCAGTGATATTTTCGAAACTGGACGCAGCCAGTGGGTTTCACCAGATTCCATTGGCAAAAGAGAGTCGGTTGCTTACGACTTTCATAACCCCATTCGGGAGATATTGTTTTAAAAGATTGCCCTTTGGAATGTCATCAGCACCGGAAATTTTTCAACGGAAAATGTCCAAGCTTCTAGAAAATGTGGAAGGTATTCACGTCATAATAGATGACATATTAATTCATGGGAAAACGACGGAGGAACATGATAGAAGGCTTACAGTAGCACTAAAAATAATAGAGAAAGCAGGAATAAAATTAAACAAAGAGAAGTGCGAATTCAGGAAAGGTGTTATAAAATACTTCGGACACAGCATATCAGCTAAGGGGATACAACCCACTGAAGAACGGTTAGAAGCGATAAAAAAGTTGTCTGCCCCTACATCAGTCACAGAGCTCAGAATATTTTTGGGAATGAGTCAGTATCTAGGGAAATTCGTGCCTAACTTAGCAGCGGCATTACAACCAATGCTGGAATTATTGAAAAAAGATACGGTTTGGCCTTGGAATGAACCTCAAGAAAAGTCATTCCAAAGCGTTAAAGAACTATTGACACAGGCACCGATATTGACTTATTATGATCCAAAAAAGCCCATCACGATTAGTGCGGATGCGAGCAGCTATGGACTTGGTGCTGCCATTTTCCAAGAAGAAAATAAAATATTGAGAGTCATAGCTTATGCCTCTCGTACGCTGATACAAACAGAAAAAAACTATGCTCAAATTGAAAAAGAATGTTTAGCAAGCGTATGGGCCTGTGAGAAATTTGACAGATACATCGCGGGACTAGATCAGTTTTGTCTTCTAACGGATCATAAACCTTTGGTACATTTGATAAATATTCAGGATCTGAATAACACTCCTTTGAGATGTCAAACACTGTTGATGAGACTTAGGAGATACAATCCTATAGCAGAGTATGTTCCTGGGAAACTTTTGCTGGTATCAGATGCACTGTCTAGAAGTCCAACCGAAAAAGCAGAAAGCACCACGGAGAAAGATGTAGAAATGTATATAGACACTATCATAAAGACCAGATCAGCTACTGATAGAAAATTAAAAGAAATTAGGAATGCTACATCTAAGGATTCAAAACTACAGGAGATTATCCATTTAACATCAAATGGTTGGCCGAGCAAGGAGGATAGATTAAACAAGGGAGTTAAACCTTACTTTAACTTTAGGAATGATTTATCAGTTCATCAGGAAATTTTATTTTATCAAGATCGAATAGTGGTTCCACAAAATCTCAGAGCAGAAATATTACAAGCAATACATACAGGACATCTGGGGTTAAACAAATGCCGAGAACAAGCCAAAATGTCAGTATGGTGGCCGAGAATATCACAAGAAATAGATGATCTCATTAGACGATGTGATTTTTGCAATAGTCATCGTGCTGCAAATCCCAATGAAATATTGAAACTAACTACTTTGCCAGATAGGCCGTGGCAGAAATTGGGGACAGACATCCTAAAATTGGAGGGAGAATATTACTTAGTCGTAACAGACTATTTCTCCCGTTACTTGGAAATCGCGAGATTAAATCCACTAACCAGCAAAACGATAATTGGGAAATTACGAGAAATATTTGCTCGATGGGGAATACCTGAGGATATCGTAAGTGATAATGGAGGACAGTTCACAAGCACATATTTCAAAGAATTTGCAAAGCAATATGGATTCACACACACCACAGTGAGTCCGCATTTCCCTCAGGCGAATGGAGCTGCCGAAAGCGCAGTGAAAATTGCGAAAAGAATATTACGACAGCCAGACATATTCCTCGCATTAATGGCTTACCGTAGTACACCAATAACTGCTACGGGAGTTAGCCCAGCAGAACTCTTGATAGGTAGAAAAATTAAAACAACTTTACCCAGTCATCCGAAAAAATTAAAACCCAAATGGCCAAATTTACGAAAAGTAAAAGAGAGAGATGGGGTTTACAAACCAAAAAGTAAAATAAATTACGATAAAAGACATGGAAGTAAAGACTTGAAACCACTAAGAGTGGGAGACAGAATTCGAGGGAAAACGGATGAAGAGAAAATGTGGAGGAATACTGGTATAGTCACAGCAACGAATAAGAAAAATAGGACATATACAGTAAAGTTGAACTCTGGAGAAAATCTAAAAAGGAACAGAAAACATTTACTACCTATTTTGGAAAACGTAGACAACTCCTCCAGAAGAAGCGAAGTTAAGCAAAAACAGGAGACAACTGTATCAAGCAGAGGACGATTATCAAAAAAAAAACGAACTACTTGAAAGACTTTGTTTGCAAAGATAATAAATGTTACCGTTTGTAAATAAAGGTTAAAACTCTTTGTAAATAAAGAAGAAAAAAAAGGGGGGAAAAAAGGATCTCAACAAGCGGAGATGTGTAATAATAAAGAGTTACTTGCCCTTGGTTAATATCAGGGGGAGTCTAAATAAAGTATTTGATGTGAACGGACGCGTTTCTGGTTCTTTCCTTCCTCCTCTTAAATGTAGTAGCAGCGGTCACCACGTGGTGGCATAGAAATTACAGGGACCCGACGAAACAGAGTGTCTTACTTAAGGGGGCGGTTTGTCAGGAATTTGTTTATGTTGGATTTGAAGACATCCAAGTTGAAGTCAAATGGGAAACAGACAAACGGAACAGAGTTCCACAGTCGTGCACTTCTGAGAAAGAAGCTCTGCTCATGGAATCTACGTTTGGATTTAGGCACAGGTAAAGAATGGGGAAAATTATTGACAGTAATTTCAGCTAGAAGGGTAGAACTTTGGTAATTTGTCAATTTGAAACTCACTAATAACGTATGAGAGTGGAGCTTTGTTAAATATTCTATAATTTCACCAAATATTTAATGAACAAAAAAATGCTGTAAAGTTTAAATTTAACTTTTTTTTTCTTTCTTTTTTTTGTTGTTGTTGAGGAGGAGGAGGAGGAGGAGGAGGAGGAGGAGGAGGAGCAGGAGCAGGAGGAGGAGAGAAATTTATTTTATGCGTGATCGGTGTATAGGTGGGTGAATTTGTTTATTTTATTTTATTTTTTTGTTATTTTTTGTTTTGTTTTTATTTTTTATTTAATTATTTATTTATTTATTTTTGGTGGTGGGGGATATTTTTAATCACCCAGTGTGCGTTTGTTCCTGCTTTAAAAATAAAATAATTAAAACATTTATGTAATAAGGATGGGGGGGGGGACTCTACTGCTGCCTATTAAAAATACAGATTCTTCTTTTTAGGGCGATTAGATTTTTGTGTTTTTATTTGTTTAGTACTTCTGCAGTTTATGAACCGTGCTATTTTCAGTTTGGGTTATCAAGTTAAATTCAATTTTTACTGTATGATTTTTTTATTACATTACATTATAATGAATGTACAAAATAGTTAACAAAGTCCCTCCCATCCCATACCAAGAATTGGTTTTTAAATCATAAAGTTATTCTTTTCTTAGTATCCGAAAGCTGCAAAAGGTAACAAATGTTTCTGATGTTCGACCCTCCCGCATGTATTTTTGAAACAGAAACAAAAAAAAACAAATAGTAATAGTAAGAAATTGGAATACTGTCGACGTAGTTTTGAATGTTTTCACGGGTATTTTTTACTTTTTTAAATCTATAGGTTTGTTATCATCACTTTTATTTAGCCAAACACGAGTATTTTCCATCATTTGAGTTTAACACCCCTCCTGATTTTTTTTTAAAGTATATTTTCCCTTCAATCGTGATCAATATATTTTGCACGAAGTCGCTAATATCACCTCCCTCCGCAATCGATTTTTAAAATATGTCGTTTTAAGCAAAAACAATATTACGTGTTTGTAATGTCGAAAATAGTAATATATCCAAAAATTAGGAAAAATCATCGATTATAAAGTTGTTTATAGTTAAAGGTAATTTTTACGGAAAATTGGATAAAATCGCATTTTTCTAAATATAGAGTAGACAGTAGGAGTCTAAACGCAGGGGACGTAACTCCGAAAGGAATATTTTAGCTTAATTGTGTTATGGCTGCAATATTTGTTGTCTATAGTGATAGGCTTTTTACTGAAAACAAAATAGCAGATGTTCTACTCGATAATTTTTTGGATATATTACTATATTCGACATAATTAAATACGTAATATTGTTTAACTTATAATATAAGTGTGTGTGTGTGTGTGTATATATA
>NC_136486.1:167770439-167922939 GCF_053919585.1 Euprymna scolopes
TTTCGACCTTATCGGTCTTAGATTTGATGATCCGTTGACATAAGCGCCGAAAATAAGCGATTAAAAGAAAAAAAAATCATTAAGTTGACGCAGAGTTGTTTCCCTTAGATTATCAGGGGAGATAACTTTTCTCAGTACTTGCTTATTTCATATATATTAAATTATTTTTTAAAAAAACAAAAAAAACCGGCAAATCTGGTAGAGATTATGATTATTTAAACAATTATATATCATTAACTAATTCTATTAGGTCATGACTTATCATGGTTTAAAGCTGTTCGAGTATATGGTTGATGGGATAGATATATGAATGCTATGAGAAGATTCCAAATTATGAATAAGATTATTCAACTTGACACTTATGGCGTCAATTGGAAGTCAAGAAAAGACAGAAAAATCTGTATGATGTATGAAATAGTCACGGAACGCAGATGAAATATTCCCAAAAATCACCTAATTTGATCAAGGACTTTTTGTTTTGTTTTGTTTGTTTTTTGTTTTTTATTCAAGAAAATCAAATTTTTTCTCCATGTCGAAATGTCACTAGAAAATTCAAAAGCAAACAACTGCTTTTCATTTCAATTTTTTCTTTGTACATCATTTTTATTTTTACTTTTTCAAAAAAATATTTATAGAAGATAAGCGATGTTAGAGTTAGGATAGAAAGATGGAGTGTCTTTTCTTGTTGCTCCTAGGGTTCTCTCTCTCTGCTGACCGACCATGATTTCCAAAGGGAGTGAAATAGTTCTTCAGAGGACATATGAAATAAATGCACATTCAGTGTGCAACGAAATCACTTAGTAGGAACATTTCTCCAAATGAGAAAAACCTTTATTTATGATCGCTGCATCTCTACTGGCTGAGATATTTGCAAACAACTTGAAACTATGGAGAATATAGTAAATATACTTGCGGCTTAAAATTTTGAATATGTTTGCTTTATAATATAATTGGTGATTGGTTGTAACAGTCAACTTCCTTTCTGGCTTGTCCAATCAAAGTCCATCACTCATGTGTGAATTAACCACGTGACTGCGTTTATAAAAGGCTCAATACACGGCAATTTTCTTTCTGGATTTTGAACAGACAACTCCACATGGCATGGATTAATCCCTATATACTCTCTTGGGACGACACAACCCACCTGGTGCCTGAAGGTCCGAGGTTCAACTAACATGTGAAAAGATGAACAAGCCAATATGGCTACCTCTAAACACGGACTTCGACATGGTTCACACATGAACTCTCTTTCTTCCACAGGACTCTCTAATCTTTTGTCTCTGTCCATACATACTAATTTCAACACGCATCCATGAACTCTCTCAGGCCTGTCTAATCTTTCATCAACTATCTACACAGGCCACACATTGTGATATGGAACAAGCCTGAAAAAGCCTGAAAAAACTTCGCTCATTATTGATGTCACTGTCCCAAATAACTATGACCTTACTAAAACTGAACAGGAAAAGATAACCAAGTATCAGGACGTACAGAATGATTTAAAGATAACAATTGTCTCTGAAAGAGATCGACATTATACCGGTTGTGATAGGCGCAACTGGCTTAGTGATAAAAAGAATCTTAAGAAATACCTGGAAACAATCCCTGGAAAACCAAGCTGTAATGAAATACAGATTGCAGCCATACAACAACATCTATTCTAAAAAAAAGTCCTTGGATATAAATCCAAATCATAATGAAATCAAGTGTTAGCTCCGGGAGGAGTTAGCTCCCTTGATCTCTTAAAAATTTAAGTTAGCTCCCTTGATCTCCTAAACATTTAACTTAGCTACCTTGAGCTCTTAAAAAATCATCACGTAAAATAAATAACAAAAAGGGAACTCTTCCGAATATCAAATCTTTTTATACAAGTCATACTAATGAAGATAATCAAATTGTTATTAAATATCAGAATGAGACTCTTGTCTTTTTTATTCTACATGCTCTAAATTGAATGTTATATTCTATTTGTACATTTTTAAAAATATATTTCTATTTCAATTATTTTGAAACTAACTTCAACACGTATCTGTTAACTCTTTCAACATGTCTGTCTAATCTTTCATCTACGTCCATACATATGGTCTCTTTCCACGATTAAACCTTCCTCTATACAAACCTACTAACGAAGATAATCAATAAAATTTTTATCAAACGTCATTCATGCAACAAATATTTAAAGTAGGTAACGCACAAAGTAGGTATGGTATTGCGATGCTTGTTCATGTGAAACTGATGCTAAATGGCAAAAGAATGAAAGGAACAATGTTCGGACAAATAGGTCAAAATGGGATCTAGTTAAGTGTGAGATGGATAGAAAATGGCCAACAACCCATTCCTCCCAACACTTTTATGGTCTTGTGCCTAATTTGATCAGAGATATTTTTATATTTTTGCAATTGTGCAAATAAATCAGTCCAAGAGTAGCGTTGCAACAGCTGAATCGTGAAGTGGTTCTGACAAACACTAAAAAGCAAAACGGCTCTAATAAGTTACTCACTTTCTCTTTCTACTTCGTTTCGATTCACTTTCCTCTTCACTTCTAAAGGCAATTAAGTTTTCACATGAACGTGTTAACTCAATGCATTTTCAACCAATGAAAATCCTTTAAAACCATAAAAGTAACACGACTATATCCAAATCATAAAGTGATGCAAACTTAGAAACTCCTATTAAAACAAATGAAGATAAGAGTTGCCACATAGACTTAGCGTCATGCACGTTTTTTAAATGCCCAGAGTCTCAGAACAATATTTTCCAGTGACCAGTGAGAGACTAGTCACCTTTGAAGGGTCCACCACTAGACGGTTAGGAGTGTAGCCCTGCTGGGTTGCATCTATAGTCCTATGAGCTGGGATCGACAAGCACATCCCTGGGTATATCACAAATATTGTCCCATGAACCAGGATAGCAATGAATGCAGCCCAGAGAACCTGTAGCTTTATACATACACCTATTCATACTATGAACCTTCACATTCCTAAGCTTTGTGCCTACTAACTCCATTATCTGTACCAAACACTAATTTGCATAAATGAACATTTTCATGATTGAAAGTAATTTTTATTTATTTTTTGTGTAAAAATGTTTTGTTATAAAATTTCGTGTTTCTTAATTTTTGCCTTTACATACCCAATTTATATGAAATGTTTGTTATATTCGTTATATTAAATGTTCTTGGCAATACTCACAGACACTAATGTCATCTATAACTGCCTACTAAGGCCAGTAACCACAACACAGTATCTGTTCTGTTTTCGATCAAGAGGAATATTCCTCTGGACTGGGGTAAGTTTTGTTCCATTCAGAGTTCCTCTATGAATGATCTAGATATCTCTCACATAAAAATATGTTTTACTTATATATTTTTTGTTACTGTGCTGAAATAATGTTAATATTTTGAAAGGCATTCGTAACATGGGAAAGATAGTAAAAATAATAAAAAAAAGATATTGTGAAAGTTTAATTAAACTTTAAAAAAACTATGTAAAAATAGCGTGATATCAAAAATGCATAAGCACCAAAATGTGGTTTAATTTTATGGGAGATATTGTTCCCGGGTGCATACGATGGCAGATGGTAACCGTATTATGTTTACATATATTTTTTTTAATATCTAATAAATGTAAGGTGGAAGCACAAAATAGTTAGAAAACACACTCACCTACTCCATAAGAATGATTTTCCAAATAATAACGATATATTTCAGCACGGCACCAAAACTACATAAGAACCGAAATTTTCATTTTTATTGGTCAATGTTTGTCATTCTAAATAAAATGAAAGATATGTAATCATTTCAAAACTTCATCTTGCAGTTTATTTTTTTTAATTTGTTAAGCACATGATCACATTTTCAATAAGTATGTTATTATATTTTACCCATTTAAAGATTGTAAAATATGTAAACTAACTTTTGCTTGATACGGGTAACGACTTTTAAGAGTCCCTTTTAGTGATTACCTGGTGTGAGGATGTATGTACAACTAAACGGCCAATCTGCCCCCAAAAATCCGGTATTATTTTACTTTAACGCCTGTCTCACGTTCGTATATAAGAAAATAATGCTTTGTAGATTTATTTTGGTGTGCTGAAAACGAATCTGCAGACCGTTTCCGTCGCAAAAAAAAAGTAGTTTTCATGATATGAAGAAATTACTTTTTCGAAAAGTGGGTGATCACTTTGCGATGTAAATGTAACTTGGAATGAGCATCCTCTTTGTGGCCACGTGAGAGAGTGGCATTTTTTGTGGGTTTATTTTTGTTTGATTTCTTTTTCATGGTAATAACACCTGGACTCTGGAACTATTTTCCATTTCATAGCCCTAGCCATCGTTTACGCTATAGGCGAGCATAAATGAAGGCTGGTAAATATGCACTCGCGTACCAAACTGCCTTGTCAAAAAAACCTTATATGCAATAAACACAAAAGAAAATGCCCCCTCTCTCAAGTGGCCAGAAAGTGGGTGCTCATGTTAAGTTAAATTTATATGGAAAAGTGATCACCAAGTTTTCGGAAAAGTAAATTCCTCATATCATGTAAAGTATTTTTTGCGACGGAAATGGTTTACAGTTTCGTTTTTAGCACACCGAAATCTACAAAAAAAATGTTTAGTTATATACGAACGTGAAACGGACCTTCGGGGGAGAAAAGTTTGCATGTAAAACCGCAAATGAAGTCGATAGAAAAAAAATAGATGCTATTTTTTTTCGGAACATTATAAAAGTTAAGATGAACAAATGAATCTAAAAGTAAAAAAATAGGAAATGTCTTTTGTACTTATCGATTAAACAGATATTGAAATATTGTAAATCGGAAGTCATCAACTCATGGTGCATGGGTAAAAATAGTTCCGCATTTATGAAAATATTTTTTATTTTATTTAATAATAATTTCTGTGTCAATATTTTAACGATTTTTAAAAAAAGTGTATTATAGTCAGAATCGTTATGTTTCGTCATTTCAAAATGGTAAACCAGAAGTATATTCGCTAATCGGCTCAGATGAAATCAGAAATTTTCCCTGACGAATAAAAGATTATTTTTTTAATAAGGTAATATTTACTTTTTAATATTTAAAAACACAGTTAGATGATAAAGATTCACTGTTATAAAATTTCGTAGAAAATGGGATTGTAAATTTCTAGTTTATCGATTTTGAATAAACCAGACGTTCCATTTATATATATATATATATATATATATATATATATATAGAAGATGCAGAATAAGGACCATGCTATCGTCACAATTATTCATCAACAATGACGATAAACCCCTACATGTAATAGCGTCAGGAAAAGAAGTACCAGATAGCTGACGTCAGATCAATCTTATTCAACTTTATTGAACTCTTGAATTAAAAGCGTTTGTATCATATCAACACCTAACATGTAGGGATGTGTCTGACACTGGGAGAACTGGTTGCCGTTCCTAGGACGTAATAACAGTTTCTAGAAACGTCTATTTGTCAAATCAAGTAACTCGGCAAACGATCGGATCACAATGGAAAAAAACTGTATGATATTTGGGCAGTCTATAAAATTTAACTTATTTTTATGAATAAATCTTTGCAGAAAATTCATACATTCACAGATCAGCAAACATTAAAGGTTGCAGCCAAAGAAGAATGTGAGAAAAATTCCGTATTGGCATTAAAAAATGATTTTATGTTGTTCTTATATGTTATTAAATAAGTAATTATTTCGATTTAAAATCCATGTAAATTTCAGAAAAAAACATGCTTGAAAAATGCCATTATTTGAATAAGCAAGATCAAAACAAGATGGCGACCACTTTTGACCTAATGTCGTTTTTTTTTATCTTGCTTATTCAAATAATATTGACATTTTTCAAGTGTGCTTTTCTCAAATTTACATGCGTAATACTAAATGAGTTTTAAATTAAGATGATTCCTCATTTGACAATATACAAGAAAAACAACATAAAACTATGTTTGATACCTCTACAGATTTTTTCTTGCACGCTGGTCTGGTCCGGATCAACGCATTTGTTGGGGGTGGGGGTATAACATATTCTACTGACTTGAACAATGTAATCCAAATGTATTAAATGTATCATCGATTAAATAAAACATTCGCTGTCTGTTTTCCGAATATCCTCCATTTGATCAACCAAATGTGCATGAATGCGGTCAAACAAAAGTCAGTACAACCGAGACAATTGAAACAGAGTTCACATCAACAGTTGCCATGACAACAGACATCAGGTAACACAATCAGGGTGCAGATAGCACAATAAAAATACAATGCCAATACACAGATTCCATGTTTCCATTCACACAACATATGAAGCAATGTTGCAACGATTAATCACAATCGACAATCAGAAAAATCAGAACTTTTTGGGATATCAAAATCGGAAAAATTGGTTCCTTTTTTTTTTTTTCTGATGCCAAAAAAAGATTTTTTTTTTATTATATATATTTTTTTATTTAAAATATTCTTTGTTGATACTAATAATAAAATGATGTTTAGTTATTGATTTTAAACTACCAATAAATTTTAAATCTATAGATCACCCCCACCCCTCTCCCAATGTATTTTGCATTTGCAGAAATATATGCACATATTATATAGGTTTTTAAGGTAATCTGAAAATAAAAAATAAAACAACGCTATAGTTGTATGCATTTAGAAATTTAAATAGAATCAACATTGCCAATTGTATTGGAATCGGGAAAACTATGGGAATTGTCCCATCATTATATGAAGTGACTTAGTCTTGTACCTAGGAACAAAGTATAGTATCTGTTCTGATGCTACACTTCATTTTTTCTGTCCTTGGTCAGAAATGAAGAAATCGTTGTAAACTGAGGCAATTTTTGTTTTTCTCCTACTTCAGAGTGTCCCATTTCGAGGGCATATAGCACAGAGCGTTCCCAAATGGTTACCCATGTGGTATTGGACAGGCTCCACATCACTTAATTTTAGTGATCTAATGAGAATCAGTGTGTCACCGTGATTATGCTGTATATTATTGTAATCCTATGGGGGCAGTGACAACGCAGTGGCACATTACGTCATATAGTACCACATTATGTGTCCAAATTAAAGTAATTATATATTCGCAAAGGAGTATTAAACAAGTTGTTAGTAAAATAGTTAGAATCCAGTTTAGGAATATTTGGGAGAGACAGGAGTCCAAGTGAGATAAGCAGATAATGAACGAAATCTATAAACGGGTGGGGTGGGGGTGGAGTCAACTGACGCTGTCTTCATCAGTCCTGTCAAAGAGAACTCAGCTCTCCACCCCGAACAAAGCACAGGCATAAATGCTACCAACAAAGGATCTTGACCAATGTTGCGCCTATCATTGTTATGTAAATATACCAATAGCTGATTCCCCATGAACAGGATACAAAAATGTTGTTAATTTAATAGGTGTGTTTCAGGCAATTCCAATTGTCACACAACTTAATTCTTATCCAAGATTCCTCTTATATTGTAAAGCAAAAATAAGCAAAAATCTCTATGATGTAAAAAGCCATGGTGAAAAGAACATATCATATTCTAAAAATCATGTAAATTGATCAAGTAGTTTCATTTTTAAAAAAGAAAATCATATTTTATGAATAACCAAAGAGCAGCTGTCTTGTCTGCCATTTTGAAAATAATCTTAAAAAAAAAAGCACAATAACTCAATAATTCAAACTTGCAGTTGTAATGCCTATGAATTCTCATTAATTGTTTAAAAATTAATTTCTGTAGAAAAAATAAAACTATTTGATCAATTTATGTGACTTTTGGAATATGATACTTTCGTTTTATCATTTTGCTTTTTAATTTAGAAGAAATTCTGGACAGAACCCAAAAAATTGTTAGTGGCTGCCGCCGTACATCGAAATGAACAATATTATAATTTAAGTGAAAATTCACTGAAGCTATATTATCACTGAAATCATGAAGAAAAAAATAATGTTGTTAGTAAATTAAATATTTCATTAGAAACAAACAAATCATGCTCACTTTTTATACTCATTTAAATTTGCACTATTTTTTGGTTAAATTTAAACCTGTTTTAACAAACTAAATTGTAGAAAAATCTTTATGATGAATTTTTCTGCCATGAAACAAAAATGTCATGTTACGTAAATTCATCAGGCGTTTTTTTTTAATTATATAAAATCTTTTATCTTATATCTAGCAATTTTAATAGGAAATTGTAGTCATTATAAAGCTGATTTTGACCTCAATAGTCTCCCTCTTATTTATAAAACTAGGCAAATGAAAACATGATGTATCGCTTCCTCATACAATTTGATTTTGTTAGTTAAAAAAAATACTTGATCAATTTATATGATTTTTGGAATATGAAATCTTCGTTCTGTGATGGGTATATACATTATAAATATTTTTAAATATTTTTCTGTATTTGAAAATAGGTTTAATTCTAAATATTTTAACAAAAACTTTTGTCTCCGCCCCCCCCTCCACCAAGGCATCTTGCCTCTAAAACATCTACCTTGAATGGGGTCCCTAAATTTTTTTTTATGGGGGGGGGTGAAGGGGGTTTTATGGTTGCTTTCTTCATTGAACTTTAATTAAATATTTCTTAAATGTTTAGTAATGTTATTTTTGATTTTTGTCAAGAATTCCCTTCATATCACAAATAAAAATATCTCTATGATGTATGTTCCCACTGCAATAGGAAAATATCATATTCACAAAAATAATATAAACTGATCAAGTCATTTTATTTTTATAAAGAAAATCATTTTGAAGTGATTAATGGAAATTTATTGCATAAATCTAAGTAAAAATTATTGTTTAGTTATCTCCCTTTGCTACTTAATCTTCCCCCACCCCACCCCAAAAAAAAAATGATGGGTGAGACAGTCACTCCTTGAAAATTCGATTTTTTTTAAATATGATTGATATTTTTGTTTTGTCACAGGTATATATATATTATACAGTTGGGTTTTTTTTGTTTGTTTGTTTTGTGTTTTTTACTACGGTGGGGGAGGGGGTCTGGACAAGGACCGTTTTTTTTATAGTTTGTACTACTGTTTTGTTTTGTATTCGCCCTTTTTCGTCTGCTACGTATTCACACACAAAGCTAGATTTTTAATGTTATGTTTAGGTTTGGATGAATTATGCCCCTTGGATTTTCAGTGTACAGGCATTCTAAGAATAATTGTGATGAATATAGATTTGCCCTATTGCATCATATTCAAAGCAAATTTATCCATAAATACTTTCTACAATCTATAATAAGAGACATGACGCCGACTAACTCAGTGAAAAATTGACACCAACCATTACCACCGAGAGAGTAGGCCTGTGAACATGCCAGCTTAACGTCACTCCCTGATCAACCTGTAGGTATAGATAGTTTCCGGTCACGCTAACAGGCATAAAAAGTATGGCTGTATTAACGATTGCCTATGTATGTTCTAAAGAGAAATAATAATTCTCCATTTGGATAAGAATTATTATAATTGCACATAGGGACGATTTTGATCTAACAAAATTTAGAAAGTGAACTCGTTTTTTAACTTTAATTTCTATCGGAGAAAGTTGAATATTGCATTTTATTTATTTATTTTACTGCAAAACAAACAATTTTGCTTGTTTGGGAAAACGAGTTTAAACAAAAAAATGATACAAAATATTGTTAGAAACTCACTCAATATATGTTACCGTGACATAGGCGGACATATATTCGGTGGGTTTCTAACAGTATTTTGTATAATTTGTTTGTTTGAACTCATTTTCCCAAACTTACCGAGTTCAATAGCGAGCATGCCGACATTTTTCTTTTTAAAATATATCGATAAACATTGTATGATTTTCGAAGCGATTACACGTTTTAAAATGAGTAAAACCACTAAAAACCTTTCCAGATAGGTAGAAGAATAACTTATCTTGCCTTTGATAACATTTATTTGGTATATATTTGTTTTTGACCACTTTTTCGAATCTATGTGTATAGTAAAACAAACCCTAAAAACATATCCAGTTTGGTAGAAAGTAATTTATCTTGCCTTTGATAACATTTATTTGTTATATATTTGTTTTTTGACAACTTTTCCGAATCTATGTGTATGGTAATACAAACCCAAAATTTAATTTAACTTGAAAATAATATTTAAAATACACTTGCGTACACTGCACAAGCACCCTTATCATTATCATAATAATAGTAGTAATAATAATTAAAAAAACTGGTGTAGATGACATCGACTGGTGCCACACCAACTAGTTGTGAAGGGTCAGGGAGGATGGAAAGACCGAGGTGGGAGAGTACTAACCAAATCTCCACTGGAAGCGTGCAGTTCAAATCTGATACCTTGGGAAGGTATTTTGTCACCCAAACCCCAGGAAACACCAATGGCCGATGCCAACGAGAAATCAGTGACAACGGCTGTTGCAATAACATGTAATCATCTGCACAAGTGGTCAAGAAGTGGAGAACACTGGAAATCTGGGGAGACTTGTTGTCACTTAGTCTCCAGGGAACACCATAAGTTATTGCCAGTAAGCGATCATTGATGATGGCCTATGAGACAACTAATATGCTACACGTTTTGATGAAAAACATGGGGAAAAAAATGGACATAGAAAACAGAAAACCAAAACTTTAAATATAATTTCTGTATTTAAAGTAATAGTTATTTAAATAATTCAACATATAATCTTGTGGGCAAAATCTAGCTCCCAATAAAGGGCACTCTGGATAGGAACAAAAATAATCTCAGTCATGAATCATTTCTCCTCCACCGACCGAGGACAGAAAAGGTAAAGTGCAGCATCAAAACAGATACTACACTGTGATCTTGTTCCGAAAGCCAACAAATAGTTGTGTTTAATGTTTCTTTAATTGTTTGTTCTCTAAATTCATAATTCAGTTTTATCAGTGTTAAATTGTATATTGCTTTAAAATTACTTAATTTTACATAGATAATATTTATATTTTATATTGAATAAAATTCACTTTCAGTATTAATCGAACTGTGTTCCTTTTTCTTTTAAAAAATGTGTTATTGCTCTTTTTCAAATGGCCCTCATATAGTACTGACAGTCTGACAAATCTTACCTACATTGCCTGCAGACATTTTTCAGTTAACAGGCCTTCTTCTTACTCTCGGTGGCCATGTACCAACTCACCTAGAATCTGAAAGTGTGTCAATTAGCTTGGATGAAATTTTAAAAGTTACATTTTTTTTTTATTCATTCACTCCAAACAAGAAAAATTCCTATTCATACGTAAAGAAGTTACTGTGAATTAGAGACCATGCTTAAAGGGAGACCCTAAGTAGGGAGTTGAGCAGCAAGATGTCGGTTCATATTACACTTAAACTTCTGCATGTTAGTACAGTCGGGAAAGCAGGAAACAGGAAGGGAATTCTAAAGTCTAGTATTTCAAGAGAAGAAATTATTAAAGTAGAATGCTCTTCGGCATCTGGGGACCTCAATGGTGAAGAGGTGGGATTTTGCTGCTTGTTGAATTAATCAGGGTTATTTATATTGAGGTGATACCAGTCCTACAAGTTCGTTGGAGCATATTCCATTAAAGTACTTGCGAACCAAACACAGATGAAACACTGCAGTGATTTGACAGAGGTTGGAGGTTGACTCACAGTGTGGGACCTATTAGATTGAACCCTATCAATTTGGGCCCGAGAAGAATCAACTCATTGAATTCATGTGTGTACATCTCCCTCCTAACAATCAACCATCCATAATTATCACCGACAATAAAGATAAATTGTTATATTTTTATATATCAGTGTATTGTCATTTTTTTTAAACACAGCAGAAATATAACAAGAGTAAAATTAATGTTCTAATTATCCAGTGATAAACACAAATGATGGATATTTTTAACAGAGTGAAATGAGATATTATCGAATGGGTTTAGTGTCAATTAAGGGCAGGCAAATGGTTGGAAAAGGTTACTCAAGCAATGTATACAAATGGCCGAATCATATTATAGTTAGCAGCACATTTAGTCACAGGATTAATGCTCTGCTGGTCAGTATTTGCAGAAATTCCCTGAACTTATTCTATTCCTAACTCTATCACACCAGCAGTAATTCCTCATTCTCGTATTATAATATTGCTAATAAGCAAGATAATAAAATGTCAGTTAAAGTGGGAATACATCTGTGCTGAGTCTTGTTTTTCATCTGCGTCTTAGAAATATGGTCCAGGGAGTTTTGTATAAGTTGTTCAGAAAAGATGATCTATGCTGATGTTTTACTACAGGGTGACATGATAAAATTGTCGCCCTAGAAAAACCAACATGATTCCACTTCCGTTTGATGAAAACCGGTTTTCTTTTTTTTGTTGCAGACCATCTACTAGTTGTTTAGTTGTGTACAAATCCCAAGAGTGATAGGAGCCTTCTATCATGTTTAAAAGTGACATAATATTATACGAGCGAGATTGGAGATGTGTCGCTATACAACTCATGCTCTCTACTCATCCAAGTTATGACAACAGGACCATTGCCAGCACCCTCAAAATGCATCGCTGGATTGCCACAAATAACAGGGACATGCCCAGGGTGATGAAAACAAAGTTTTCGGCCACAGTTATGATCTTTGGTGTGGTTTCCAGTGAGGGACACATTATGCTACCTCACATCTTTGAAGTCAACTTGAAAGTCAACACCAAAGTTTACCTGGATGTGCTGAAAAGTGTGGTGATCCCATGGTGCAATCAGGAGGCTGCTGGCAGACCTTGGGTGTGGCAGCAGCACTTGGCGCTGGCGCACAAGTCCAAAGAGACCCAGGCTTGCCCTCAGGAATGCTACAACTTTGTACCCTATTCTCACTGGTATCCCTCCTCCTCCAATCTGAAGCTGTTGGACTACTCCGTTTGGTCACACGTTGAAGGACATCACCAACATGACCTCCCACGACACCAAAGCAGCCTGATTGTCACGATCTGCTGAGTATTTGCCGAGTTTCCATCTGCAGTTGTGAAAAAGGCATACTCCCAGTTCCAGACCCGTATCGAGGTGGTGATTGAGGCTGTAGGCAGCTACATTGAATAGATATCCGCTCTACTACATAATCAAGTTACGTCAATTGATTTTTTCATAAAGAGTTTTAAAATAAAGTTGTGTTGTTTTTTTTTTAGGGCGACACTTTTATCGTTCCACGCTGTCTTGTCCTGTGAAACAATGGATGGCCAAACTTGTTAAGTTAAAGACTTGAAAGAAAATGAGAATGAATGTTCCTATTTATTTGCCTCCCCATGAGAACAGAGTTAGACATAAGGTCGGTTTTTAATGTGCAGAAAATCCAGCTCCCCAAAAAAAGAATGAAGAATTTCTCCCACCCTCACTCAGGACAGAAAAGACGAAGTGTAGTAATGGAACAGATACTACACTTTGTTCCAAGCCAAAAGGCCAAGTACGAACGAACGTTACTAAGATCAAAGTAATGGAAAATTATTGCAGGATTGGAAAAGAGAATTCAATTTGTGAACAGATAGTTATGTGCATGGGTGCAAATGCAGCACATTTTTATGTTATAATGCTAGATGCTTGACCAGAGGAGGAGGGGGTTGCAGAGAACTGAAAATATCTTCGACTAGCAAGACTACCCAAACAAAGATATTTTCTTTGTTTGAAAAATAAATACATCAGTGAACGGGAAAAGTCCCACAGAATTGAGGAGGGGGGGGGGTGAACAGTAACCACTAACAAATGGCTAGAAACAGCCATATGTGAAGAGATCCCAGAATAGAAAGAGAGGCAGTTATAGCCTCCTCCTCCACACACACACAAACGGAAAAGGAGAAAGCACAAGTTGATTTTTCCAATGGAAAGACTGTTGAGCTTGGGGAGAGTTAGTTATGAGGCAGTTTAGCATTAGGGTCCCTCTGGGCAAGTTGGCCATTGAGGCTCTCAGCCAAGAGATATTGTTAATGGGACTTGTGTTTCAATTTGGTCAAGCAAAGAATCACTGCTGCAAGTTTGTCATTCACCAAAATTGACCGGTACTAATTGTGGACTAAAAAAAAAGTAGCCATCTATCATTTGTTTATAAACTGGAAATCTTGTTTTTCTCAGTATGAGGACTCTTTCGTTGCAATACTGACGAGATGGATTAACAAGCAACTTTGGCCTGGAACACATGGAAGTGCACGTGTGAGTAACTCAATTTTTATCAGGATGCACTTGTAAGAATTGCATGCACGAGAAATGGAATTACAGTTGACAAATAATAATCAGTTGGTATGAAAGAAATGC
This sequence comes from Euprymna scolopes, assembly GCF_053919585.1. Lineage (NCBI taxonomy): Eukaryota > Metazoa > Mollusca > Cephalopoda > Sepiida > Sepiolidae > Euprymna > Euprymna scolopes. The sequence goes on from NC_136486.1 coordinate 167,784,665, forward strand.
AAGACATTATAAACGGATAAAAATTCAGCTGTGGAAAAAGTAAATTATTAACTTTGTTCACTCCATTTTGACAAAAGTTCTTTCTAAGAAACTGTACATAAAAAAAAAATAAATAAATAAGGAAACAAACAAAAAAATTGGGTTATAATTTTTTGTTTTTTTTCATTTCCTTATTTTAAAAAAATATAATTTGACCAAAAAGTGAAAATAAAAAAAGAAACGGTTCATTTTGCAGCTGACAGTTTCATACAACAAAAAGGCTTTGCCAACAAAAGTAAAGTTAAAGATAACGAAAAAGTATATTTGGATGGCAAGGCTGCCCAGAAGTTTTGTCACTTTGCTAAGATGATTCTGATGCAATAGCAAGAATTAAGAATAGATTGACTAAATGCAAAGAACTTCTCTAATAACTAACCAGCCGAGCATCAATGCTGTCGACCAAGTTAAGTGTATCAGTCAAGCACATGAAGTCTGATGATATATAGAAGTGAAACTAGGCCGGTGAGAGTTGAAGATATGTGTTGCATGGAGAGAAATGATATGAGAGTGATACAATGGATGTGTAATACAAGTCAAAGACAGGCTTAGATTTTATTAACCCAGAGAAAGATTAAATCTGGATGGTATTAGATGTTTGCAAAATAGGAGGAAAAAATGAAAGAATAAAAAACGAAAGAAAAGAAAAATAGGTATGATGCACATACAGATATTCCAAAAATCACATAAATTGATCAAATACTTTTATTTTTAGAAAGAAAATCATTTTTAGGCAATTAATGGCAATTCATAAACATTAAAATAAAAGTCTCACACTTTGAATTATTGACTTATCTCTCTCATCTCCAATGTTTTCAAGTTGGTGGTGAGAAACAGCTCTTTTTCTCTTACACAACATTTGATTTTCTTAGTTAAAAATTTGATCAATTTACATGATTTTTTTAGATTATAATATTTCGGTTTCGTCACGGCTATGCACATCAGAGATTTTTTTTTTTTTTAAATAAAGGGAAAATTCTAGAGAAAAATCAATTTTTAAAAGCAACGAAACAAATATTTTTTTGTTCTTTTTTCATTGCAACTTTTTGTAATCATGTTTACAAAATTGATCAAATTTTTTTAGCACTGTTATGACGTAAACTGATCTATGTATTTCAGAAATATATTTATCTAACTGCCTGAGACATCTCAACCAGGGAATGCCAACAACGCTACCCAGGCAATTTTTAGGAGGTGAGAGTTCCCGCTTGCTTAACTCTCCCCACTTTCCAGCCTTGCAGTAAAAAGGAAATAAATGCCGCTATTGGTGGCATTCATTTGCCATCCAGTGGTGATAGCAAGCACATGCTTCTTAAGGATCCAATCGCAACATTCAGTCTGGCAGAAATTAGGTCAGTGCGATGACCTTTTATCTTTCAGGCTGAAGCATGTTGTCCTTGGAGGTCCATTCTCCTACGTCCTGTTTCACCCATTTGGGGTGGAGCTAGTTTATTGCTAATTGTCTGGAGCGTTCTAACAGAGATGCTCAGGCAATCTTTAATAGGTCAGAACGTTCCTCGTTTATGGGCACTAGCTTGATTTTTCCCCACCTTTTGATCTCATTGTAGTGGGAAGGAAGTAAACATTGTTATTGGTGGCAGTTATGGCCCCAGAATCATGCTGTATACTTTTCTAACATATTTTTGTTAATACACTTTTTGTAAATTATTACCACTGTGTTTGCCTTGATTATTACTGGCCTGCAAAGCCACAATAATCATGGAAACCATTTGTGGAGGAATATGTAGAAAGAAAATGGCTGCCGAGTTAGAATTTTGTAAAAACTGAAAGAAATTCTTATGCTACATATAATTAATAAAGATAATTGTAAAAAAAAGTTTGCTTTGTTCAAAAGAAAAATTTTCCGATACTGAACAATGAAATTCATCTTTTGAACATTTCCATCTCCAACCATCAATTGACTGTGAATAACAGTTTAATGTGCATGGTAAATTACAAATTTTGCACATTCAATAATTGGCTATTAACCAATGCTATTAACCAATCCATTGAATCATTTTGAAATCGTCAATCTGCTTTATGACAAATTGGAATATTGTAATTTCTTCAATCCGCATGAAATCATTGTCATAAATATCATTTACAAGACTTCTTAGACACATTCTCAGAAATCAGCAGTCATTTCCTTTCTAGGCCACTGGAGTTAAACATTATCCATTTTTTAATTAAAAACAAAGAACTGTTCAAAATATCAAAATTCTACACTTTTTAATTTACAGATTTTTATGTTTTCCTTATGTTTTATTGTTTTCTGAATGTGAAGAAATTCATCCCTTTTTAAGCTAGAAACACACTAACTTAAAACAATGTTGATTTAATACTGAAGAAGGTCGGAGGTTACATCAACTGAAATGTTGTGCAAATAATACTTCTATCCTGTGATGGCTGACAGAATGAGAGCATGCTACCCCCATGGATTAAACAAACAGTTCTGCTAGAAATTCTGTACAGATTCCAGGGTTAAACAGAAAGATTTCTCAGTTTGACAAGATACATCTGAAAAAGTCAGAGTTAAGTTTGGCCTAAACATTGTTTGACACTCAAATCCAAGAGTTACTCTTGCTGTTTTCTAATTTAACCCTAACATTGTGTTGCCCTTGTGTTATACTCATTGAAGTTTACCTAAGTACTCAATTTGATAGATCAGAGGTTGCTTTGCAAATACTAAGCCCTTTTCTCAGGTACAGCCTGGTTTAGTCTGACGAGATGCACTTCAAATGTACCTCTTTTTGAGAAGAGGTTAGTTAATACCAATTACATGAGGCACTCCTACCGGGAAATGCCAGTGGGTTTATTCATGGATTTTTTGCAGAGCTAGTGTGCACTTTTGGGAGCACTGATATAATCTCTCTCTCTCTCTCTCTCTCTCTCTCTCTCTCACGTTGTGCTACATCATGTGAAAAAAGTAAAAAGAAACATTTTGGTTGCTTTTCTTCCTCTCTAATAGAACAAAACTCAAAAAAGATAATAGTATTACTCTCATGCATTTTTCTTCCTCCAAGTCTCTTAATGATGTTTGCATAATATCATTAAGAAAAAGAGACATACAATATTCATTTCTAATTTGGTGACAACTACTAATAGTTTTGAAACAGCACTCTGGCATTTGCATTTAGGTTGAAAATGTGACAGCTAAAAAACAAACCTGAACCTCTCGTCAAATATCATAGCATAACATTCAATGAGATACTTAATCTGTATATATATAAAAGAGTAAATGTATGTACAGTGCCGGCAAAAAGAAAGTCTGCACTTGAAAATTTTTCACAAACTGCAAATTTAAGCTAAATTCATTGTAACTGTTTAAACAACCTATACCTCATTTGATTCGCCTTTTATTCCTCTATAATTTTACCTGTTCATATTTGACTTATAATTGAAAGATTCTAGTGTTCACGTCAATTTAAAAAAATAACTTCAAATTGAGGAGGCGAAAAGAAAGTCCGCAGCAACAAATTTGGGAAAGAAAAAAAACAGCTTAAATTATCAGCCCTAAATCAATTTAAAATATCTACAACAAAACATCTATAATTGTAATTGTTGTTGTTCCAGGTTATGCAACGTAATATTTAGTCCATATGCCACGACTATCTCTTAGTGATCATCAGGAGCTCAATAATATCCACCTTTCTGGTTTATCCAATCGAGAAATTGGGCACAGATTGAAATGTGATGAGAAAACGGTACAAAAGACTGTGCAAAAGCACCAAAACATTGACAGTATTCATGATGCCCCTAAATCTCGTACTAGAGTTACTTCTAATAGGGAAGACAATGCTATCAAGAGCTGCAGCCTAAAAAACAGATTTGAAACAGCTCCCCAAATCCAACAACAGTGCAATCTTGTTAAAAAGTGCTCCTTTCTACCGTCAAGAATAGATTAAAGGACTTTAATTTGCTAGGATATGTTGCAAGACACAAGACAATGATTTCTGTAAAGAACAGAAAGCGCCGTCTGGACTTTGTCAAATGCAATGAAGACCATGACTCTTTATATTGGTCAAAAGTGCTTTTTAGCAACAAAAGCAAGTTCAATAGGTTAGGCAGTGATGGTAGGCAGTACGTCTGTCAGAGGAAAGACAAAGAATTTAATTCTAGGTGCTCAGTTTCAACACTGCAAGGTGGTGGAGGTTCAGTTTTGGTGTGAGGTATTATTAGTACCAATGGTTCAGGGACTATAGTTCACTTGCATGCGAATTTGACCAAGTACATTAATATGCTGACTGAGCATTTTCTACCCTACTTTGGTCGGAATTTGGATGATAATCCCATCTTCATGCAGGATAATGCTCCCATTCACACAGCTGGCAATGTCAAGAGGTTTCTGGAAGAGCATGATATTCTGAGTTTGGATTGGCCTGCACAATCTCCACACCTCAATCCTATCGAAAACGTATGGCATTACATCAAGCAACAGCTATGCAATGATAAAATTTTAAATTTGGAAGAACTTTGAACAAAAATTAAAGAAAGGTGGGATGCCCTTTCCCCGGAGTATTGCTGCAGTCTAATTCAAGGAATTCCCAAAAGTCAAATCGCAAAAGAGCTATGCTACTAAATATTAACTAGATTATTGTTTTCCTGTTGTATTTATGTTGCATTAATGTCCTAAAGTTACATTTAAATAAAAATTTTCCATTATGTGGACTTTCTTTTTGCCTCCTCAATTTGAAGTTATTTTTTTAAATTGACGTTAACACAAGAATATTTCAATTAAAAGTCAAATATGAACAGGTAAAAGGCCAATCAAATAAGGTATAGTTTGTTTAAACAGTTACATTAAATTTAGCTTTAATTTGCAATTTTTGAAAAACTTACAAATGCAGACTTTCTTTTTGCCGCCTATATGTGTGTCTGTGTATAAATATTTAACTAATAAACTCTTAAACGACTAGTTACATAATACTGAAATTAACAGAAAATCATGCACCAAGGATGGTTAATGAGTAAAATCTTTGTTTGGATGGATGAATAACACGTACAGAAATCTATTGGCAAGTTGAAATGCAAAATGTCCATTTTAACTTGCTGACATATTTCTATTATATTATTTGCATTAATCAGACTATGGTTCTCATTTTGAGTTTCGTCTGTGCAACATTTCAGTCAGATTAGCCTTCAACCATCCTCAGGTATGTTTGGTCCCTTTGTGGAATGAAGTCAAAATAATTGGCAGGAATACAAAGAGGAGCATCAGGCGACTCAAGGAGGCAGGACATATGCTAAAAAAAGAAAAATTACTAAGTAGACCAAGCCTTGAAATTAGTAGCATTTGTAATTATCTAATTGTAGAAAAAACAAACATTGTACACCTTTGGAAGGGAGATAATCACCTGTCGATCTTTATTATAGTTGCCTTCCATTTGTCAACCAATTTTTCACAAATACAAAACAATAAGCATAAAATAGAGACTAACTCAAAGAATACAAAAATATCTATGGAGCCAGTAACTTTTCTCTTTGCTTTTCTAAACAACAACCAACATGCCTGGGGACGATCGAAGACTAATTCAACCAAAATGTTGCACAAATTACACTTAAGATGAGAACGATAGTCCGATCAATACAATATAAATAATCAGCAGTCACCTAAAAAAAAATTCAAAACTTTTATATTACTTTTGTAGCAACTGGAATAAATCCCCAGCAGGAACATTTCATAGCAATCACCACTTCAATGTCCACGCGTATGAAGAATGCGTAAGTACATGACGTGTGATATGACCACCACACATGCAAAAGGAACTAAGTTACGCTCCCTTGTGTAGAAATACAGTAAACAGGCTGGAATGTTCAAGAAGGCCGGTATATAAAGATTTGCCTGCCAAAAATCAGTTTCCTCTCCAATTTCTCAAGAACAGCACATGTTCAGGATAACTCCGTCTGCGGGAGATGTGAAAAACTCTGTCCTGATATTACGCACATCATGCACATGAACTTTAATTCCCATCATGGAAAGTTACCACATTGAACGAGAATTTAAATCTTTCTTTAAACAATTTTATTTTGAACTACTGTTCTTATAATACGAACACACACACATTCGCTTATGATTTTTGGACCGTTCTTCTCAAAAATAACCGCATTAACCTTTAAACCCATGTGCGGCACTCTGATCATGAAAAAAATCAGTAATTTCAAACCTTGTGCTATTCTCATAAAATCCTCACTGCATTAATGCTTCGTTATAAACTGTTAGAACGATGCAAAAGTATAATGCAAGGGGAGTAATTCTAAGTCCCCCCCCCCTTTGTCAGAGTCCTAGATTTTAAATACTCGCAACCGGAAGTGCAGAGTGGAGGGAAAACAGAGGGACTTTCAAATTGGAGAATGAGCATCATTCCCGTTCGTTCTCATACTTGAATTTCTAACCTTTCATGTATTATGTTTGAATTGTCAGTACGTGTGTGTGTCTTCATAATAAACTTATATCGCCATGTAACAGCGAGTGATCTTATTTGTTCACATTTCATTCTTTCATCATATGCTGCAAACATACCCACATGAAGGTTGGTCACCCTGCAGTAAGATATTTTATGTTATATTGATCCTAACACACCCCACTATATAACAAATATTCCAAACATGTTGGAATGATTTCAACTAATATTCCTAACACATAAATTTCGTGTTAATACAGTGATTTTATGCTTTTTGCCAAGTGTCGGTATTTTCCGGATTAAATCCTTATATCAAACAATTGCTACTCAATTTGGACAAACAATCCCCTTTAAATGGGGAGCTTTCATTTAAAGGGGATTGTTTGTCCAAATTGAGTAGCAATTGTCTGATATAAGGAGAAAATTCGCATTGATCAAAGCTGATTGCTTTTGGACATTCCTGCCAATTGCGTTGGGATTGATGCAACAACCTTCGCATTAGTTTAGCTTTTACTATACGAAAAAAACGAATCTACACGTGGCAATCGAAAAATGTTGAATATTTAGCTTTTGAAAATCGGGCAAATTAAATACACACGCGACCCCCGTTCGTAACTTGTAGATATTATGATTTGGACGTGATATAAAAAGTTTTAAAAATGAGCGACGGCCTCAAGAAGCGCCGGAAAAAATCCTTTTGCGGACATACAGAAAAATGCACACACACACATTTTCACTTTTATATATATAGATGTAAGGATGTGAATTGGTGAAACCTTTCAATTAATTGGCGATCCCATTAAATTTACTTTTAATGGCCGTGCAGATACATTCCTACTTTCAACTTCAATAAAATTGCGATATACGCAACCATGGTCTTCTAAATTGATAAATCCTGATTACAAGTGGTGATTTTTCAATCCACATCCTACACTTTGTGCATGCAAAAATTCATTTATAGCTAGAAGTGATTTTATTTTAAGGTAGGCAACACGGCTGGAGTGTTAAATGTTTGGATTTCAATTCTAGCTGATGGTACCAAAGTAATTATTTTTTTTAATCTTTAGAAATCAGTACTATATATAAGGTTCAACATAAATTCAATAGAGAATTGGCTCTGTAATAATAAATATGAAATCTGCATGAGTTAAAATATATTTAAGCATATTTTACAACCAAGCAAGGCTGGGCGGCAACTGGTAGTATTAATATATGAAATTTGTTAAATAAAAAATACACATTTTTAATTTGTTTTTTCTTTCTTTTAATTCACAAAGGATTTGCAATGATTTGTTTGAAAATGAGATGGAAGAAAGGGTTCCAGAAGCAAGTCCAACCACTCTAGAGGGAGATCTAATGATGTAGAAGGAAAAAAAATTACAATCAATGTTTTAGAGAATGGATTATATTAGACGAGAGGGGAGGAATAAAATAAATTTTTATATCTAATTGTAGTTTTCTTATTATTACTAAAATTGATGACTCATAGGACAGCTGGAAATCAATTTCTCTTTATATTTCTATAGAGATTGTTTTTATAGTATTTCTTTGGGTGCTAAATTCTGAGGCAGAAAAGTTCACAATAAGTTAGCATACCAGAGAATCAAAATTGATACATGGAATTGAACAAATCTGGTTTCAAGATCTTTATTAGTCACTAAATAGTATTTCATGGCGAAGACCTTTAATAATTTTCTCATTTTCAGTTTGAAATTGAAGTCTGTTTTTTTTAAACTTAAGGAGATTTATATTTTTTGTATAATCATATTTTGCAATTTTATATCAATATAGGATAAAATTTTTGCAAAACCTTAGCGCAAAATAATTATCATATTAATGCAAAGTCTGAGAAAGGCAAGAACGACAGGGGACAGGGAAATATATCATATCTTTATAAGAAAATTAATCCATCAGTTTGTCACAATTTGTTTGAAATAAAATTTTCATTCATATTATTTGGATTATTCGGACGACTATTCTTATCTTGACCGCCATTCACGTTTTGATTGATGTAACCTCCGACCCTCTTCAAGTATATCTTATCAAACTCTGGAATCTTTTTGTTGAACTCGGGAATCTGCAAATAATTTTGAATAGAACCCTTTATTTAATCCAAGGGGGGCAGCATGCTCTCGTTCCATCAGCTATAACTGAGCAGAAGTCCTAAGTAATTCAGTTGTATTTTTAGTGTTGTCTGCACTGAGGTTTGAACCTTCAACCTCCAGAAGAGTGTTACCTTACAAGTGAATTTCATCAAGTCCACAACTATATAACACTCAAAATGAGAATAATAGTCTGAATAATTCAAATTATCAATCCTCATCTCAAAAAATCCAACAAGAGGCTTTTTCCATCTATCTGTCCATCATACAAATTTTAAATAGAATTTTCTCCTGTCTGTTAGGTTTAAATTGGCAATAAGATTCTGAATCTGCAGACAGAATGGACACTGTCACACGTTAAAAATAATTTTTTTTTTTAACATCGGATTTGCTGCAATCTTTTCATCAAGATTTGCAGAATAATCTGTTCTTATTCTGCTTATAAACTTTCTTACCCACACTGTTATTTAGAAGTGAAACTTGGTATCTTAAAATCAGCCAAGAGAAGAAATTAGATGTGTCTGATACCAAGTGTCTTAAAAGGATTCTACTGATTAAATAGAATGATGGAATTACCAACCAAGAAGTCATAGATTGCACTAAACAGCAGATAATATCATCAATAATCTGCAAACATCTAGGCTGGCTTGGACATATCCTAAAATTGGCCCCAAATAGAATTGCCAACCAAGTGGACCCCTGATGGAAAAATAAGTAGAAGACCAAAATTGGACTGGAAATAGACAATAGAGAGAGAGAGATTTGATTTCAACTGGAGGGGTACTGTGAATCTGGCCTCAAATTAAATACGACGGCATACTTTGATTGCCAAAGAGTTTCTAAGTAATTAAGAAAAAATAACAAACACACTGATTTTATTTTCTAGCTTATCTTGTTTGTCAAAACATATGCGCTTCTACATCATGATTCATACGTAACATTAGACGGATAACATCCAAACGAATATGCTGCAAGAGACTGCTTATATTTGTCCAGCACATATCCATAGCTATCATCAGAGTAAATGCCATGTTCATTATGAAGTCATCCTGCAATGTTTGATGTGAAGTAAACAGAAAACTTTTTGAAATGCGCTTTCTTTTAAATTGATATTCTTTTAGATCCATCTACAAAATGTTTTAAGAGATTTTCTTATCAGTCTGTCACAATTAAGTTTTAGATATTATTTCCAGCATTTTTTTTTATCTTCTTGATCAATGCTAAATTACAGAATAATGAAAAAATAGTAATTTTTGATGACTGTTCATAATTCCCCCTATATTAAAAAAAACAAAAGTAGATAAAAATCTGTGTGATATAAATACTCATTATTAAATGAAAATATCATATTCCAAAAATCACAAATTGATCAAGTAGTTTTATTTTTAAAAAAGAAAATCAAATTTTATGAGTAACTGGAGAGTGCTTTGCCCACCATTTTAAAAACAAAGTCAAGAAAAAGACAGATGACTCAACAATAATTCAAACTTGTCAGATTTATGTTGTAATGCCTACAAATTCCAATTAATAACTTAAAAATGATTTTCTTTATAAAAATAAAACTACCTAATCAATTTATATGATTTTTAGAATATGATATGGGTTTGTATTACTGTACACAGATTCGAAAAAGTTGTCAAAAAACAAATATAGAACAAATAAATCTTATCAAAGGCAAGATAAGTTACTTTTCTACCTAACTGGATATAATTCACGTGTTTTTATTCAGTGTAACATGTTTATTCAGCTCGAAAAACATGCAATGTTTACCGATGTATTGGAAAATTCAAAATGGCAGCCGACTGTCTCTCGGAGAGGGTACGTTTGGGAAAAGGTATTATAAATAATAAACTAGACAAAATACTGTTAGAAATTCGCTCAATATATGTTACCGTGACATAAGTTGACATGTATTCGGTTGTTTTCTAACAGTATTTTGTCTAGTTTATTATTTATAATACCTTTTCCCAAACTCTCCGAGAGACAGTCGGCTGCCATTTTGAATTTTCCAATACATCGGTAAACATTGCATGTTTTTCGAGCTGAATAAACATGTTACACTGAATAAAAACATAAAAAATATATCCAGTTAGGTAGAAAAGTAACTTATCTTGCCTTCGATAACATTTATTTGTTCTATATTTGTTTTTTGACAACTTTTTCGAATCTATGTGTACAGTAATACAAACCCGATATTTTCATTTCGTCAAAGGTACATATATCATAGAGCTTTTTCTTTATTTTTGTTTTTTAATATAAGAGGAATCCTGGACAAGAATGTAATTTTTTTTTTTTTAATAAAAAAAATGCTGAAAGGATCAAAGAAAACCCTCTTTTATATTTTAGATTTTTTTTGTGTAAATGTGGAAATACATTTATTCTTATTATTAATATTACTATTAGAAATTAATAAAGAAGGAAGAGATATAAAAATTAGTGATTTCATAAAATAAAAAAAATTTTTTAGATGAAATAAAAGAAAAGATAAAAGTTCATAGAATATTTTTTAATGAAAACACTAAAAAGACATTCACAGTGATATTTTTTTTTCTTGTCAAAAATTTTAACATAAAAATGTTTCTACAAGAGAAAAATGGATAGGAATTTAATTTAGCTTATTGACATATAGAGAATGTCCTCTAAGGTTTTTTTCGTTTTCTTTTTCTTTTTTAGTGCCATGAGAATGAGGCAATTAGCAAAATTTTAATTCCATCCTGGACTTGATTTTTGACCAATGACACCACAGTTTGACGTTTCATCTCAACATTTTGCGGTGAGAAGTGAAAACGAAGTAGCGGAAAGAAATAAAAATATTTATTGTAGAATCAAATTTTAAAAAAAAAGCTTGTATCACAGACACACACAGAGCCAAGGTTGCCATTCAAATAGTCGTAAGTATTGAATAGCTGGGAAAAAATAGTAATGATGGAATAATCAGAAATTGATGAGGAAGGGGGTTGAAGTTGCTTTTACTTTTCTTTTGTTCTTTTTTTTTTAGACTGTTATAATTTTTTTTTTCTCTTTCTTCAAAAACAACATTTTTAAAATAAGATTATATTGATTAAACATGCAGAGACAGAAGGTTGGTATATTTGTTTTCTAAAATAGCGAATAAAAACAGGGTTTTTTTTTAGCTCCTCCTCCTCCTTCGGAGAAAATAAACAGTTTGAACATTTGGATGGAAATTAATTGAAACCAAATCTTCTTTGGAGGAGGAAGAAACAATTTAAAAACAAAAAAATTGTTATTACATTATTTGCTACTTTAACATTATATATGCATCCATCATTTTTGTTTAAGGGAAAACTAAAAGAAAAACAAACATAAAATTTACTGTCACTGAAGAAAGTGAGAGAGAAAGAAAACATGAAAAAAAAATATATATATATATATATATATATATATATATATATATATATATATATATATAAAATCAAGGAGTAAAAATTAAGTTTACAAGCCGCAATCTCCTGTAAACTTAAAGCAAATATAAATATTAATATTTATATAGAAATCCCAACCAAATAAAAAAGCTCAATACAACCAAAAATAGGAAACAGAGCTTGTCATGACCGTAAATTATAATTTACTAGAATTTATACTCAAAAAGAAATATTAAGATTTCTTTAATCCACAGAGAAAAGAATGCATTCTGTGAAACTCCGAAGATTAAGGAAATCTTAATATTTCTTTTTGAATATCCTGTCGAACGATAGTCACTTTCAAATTTACAGTTTTCATTGTGTTCTTTTTATATATATCTATATATATCTATATATATATATATATGAAGAGAGAGAGAGAAGAAGAGTTATGGAGTTAAATTTAAGAGCATCATACATAAGTTTATTCAAGGATGACCAATGAACACATTCATTAAGGTTTGATATTTTGTGAGATGAACTATTACTTCTACTCATTGACTTGTTGGGTGACTAACATTCTCATCCATCGAAAGATAAATTGAAATTATTAATATGTGAAAGTTTCAATCATTTGCAGCAGGACGTACATGTGCCTCACGATTACAAAAAATAAGATCATTAATCGAATTCACAATTCTTTCTGAGATGCAACCATATTTTCTACAAATAAATTTTGCTCTAACACTGAATTTTCCATAAAGTGTAAGCAACAAAAGTTCAACAGTCTTTGTTTTATTACCATTCAATAATATGGGCACACTTTTATGATAGTCTCATCAGCAGACAGTGTGATTTTGGATGTACTTCATACCTATCAGACCTTGTCTTATCTTTGAGGTTATCTTAAAGATAATTTTTATCAAAACAATCCCAGATTATTTCTGATCTGATAAGGACAATCATGGCCAAAAATCGGTCTAGTGCTAGGATTTATTGACAATTTTGCATGTTGTAGCCAAGTCTGCTTATTGCTGAATAAAACGAACACTGTTGGCAATTCATGACTGAGGACAAGTCAGACATAAGATAAAGTTTATTATGGATTGCAGAAAGAACTGAGAATTTGATTAATGATTTAATGAGCAGCATTTGAAGGAGGGTTGATCAACCTATAAAATGTAAAACAATGGATTAATGTTTAAAAAGAGAAAATAGTCTGGTATGATACAAATTATTTCACAACAGCACTTCTGCCAATCTGTTCAAACTTTTCCATAATCTAATTGCATCATAATAAATTACATGTGCTGATACGTGTGTGTGTGTATATATATATATATATATATATATATATATATATATATATATATATATATATATATATATATATATATATATATGTCACATATACTGATGCATATGGATTACTGAAATATAGTAATTGAATAATTGTCATTTTTATAATTTAAGAATCAAAGCACCGAGTGTGTTTCTGCTTAATTTGTATCTGAAAAAGGTAGAAAGCAGTGAAACTCTCCAATCCAGAAACATAAAGAAGCTCACCTGATAAAATGCTTAGAATTGGAAGAAATTGATGAAGATGTTGATTACCCAGATGTTAAGCCAATGGATCGTAACAGATTTCTCTATGGAAAATACAGCCACATGCATTAATGGATGCAAAAAAGAAGATGGAGACTATAAACATTGCGTTGTTTTTTTACACAATATGCAAGTCAACAATATCATGACATTTCATAGTCAGTTTTTCTTTTTTGGTTCCTTTTTTTTTTTTCAAATTCTTTTCACGTTGATTTGGACATTATTAAGAGTTAAAACTTGGGCAAATACGGTTGTTTTTTTGTTTTAATTCTTTATTTACACCTTGTTGTGATGCAAATACAAAGACTGAAAATATATAACAAGTATACACAGCTAAAGCTGTATTTTTGTTCACTTAGAGGGAGAGAGAGAGAGAGAGAGAGAAAAAAAGGAAAACATCCGGATACTATATTTCTTGTAGTGGTTGTTGAGGGGAGATGGGGGATCGTTTGTTGGATGAGCAACTGGATGGATGATTAAATTATTGTGATGTTGTGTGTGTGTGCATGTGTGTGTGTCATTTCATACATGCATAGATAATTGTCTGAGCAGAAAATAGACTTATATCGGAGAACCATCTAAAATGTGGTGTCTTCGTTTCACTTGTAAAAATTAAGTCTCATCGAGAATGGAATTTGCTTTATGTTTCTGTTTGCCTATCAAGATAATTCACTAAATGCCCCCCACACGCACACACACATCCCCAAATGGCGATATTTGCAAAAGTACATATACATGCTCAGAAAATAATCTGTTACAATTAGATTATGAGAAAATAGTCTGGGGATGATAATAATAATATTAATAATAATAATGATGATGATAATAACAATAATAATAATATACACATGAAACAGTTTTATTTTCCCACCCCATATTTTTTTCTCAAACAATTTTTTTCTATATACACACTCTGCAATGGTCTTATTAATATTTCTGATTAAAGACTGATATTTAAAACTTACATGTTTTGACTCTGAGAATGTGCTCAGGTATGCATATTCTACAGAGCTTGGATGGCAACACGGTTTGTTTGTTTATTTTTTTGTTTTGTTTGTTGTTTTTAATAATGTATAATGAGACAAAAGACGTTTTTTTTTTTATTTATTTTTTTTTTTAGAAAGTGGTTTGGCTCTTCTGAATATGTCCAATGACTCATAGAATATAGACAGGACAATAAGAAGGAAGGGCAGGAAAGAGACAAAAAATGTGAAATGTACATTTGAGCAAATGACGTCTTTTTTTTTCTCTAATTACAAGAGAATTCAAGAGAACATCTCCTTGATTGATAAGTGAGAATAAAATTAAAAATAATAAAAACAAAAAAATAAAAAACAAACAAACAATGAAAACAATGGATGAAAAGTACAATGATGAAAACCACTATCTTTTTTCTTCTTTTTTTTTTTTCCATAGGCTGGTTTGGCCCAGATTGGCTAGTCTGGTCATGGGTTGAGTCCCACCACTGGCTACTTTATTCTGTTTGAATATAATTATTAATATTTCTACATATGTACACAATTTAAAGAATATTTTCATTAAAAGAAAGTGTCAAGTTGTACAATGTTTGGTTAAGCAAAGGATACCATCCTCTGCCATCATATCTGATGGGAGGTGATGTGGTGGGAGGTTTTTTTTTTCTCTTCTTTTTTTTCTTTTTCAAGTAGTTATTGTAAAAAACACCAAGCCTGGAAAAAAAACTGTTCATTTTTTTTTTTTTGTTTGTTTTCAAAAAAGTAATTTCAAGGCAGAATCCTTGAATAAAATCTTCATAGAAATAAATAGTTTTTTACTAGTCGTTCAGGATAATTTTTGTATAATATTTTTAAAATTAATTTCTAACTTATTAAGTTTAATAAGGCGGTTGACAAACCCGAAGAGCAGGAGTTCTTTTTATTTTATATGTACAGGTAAATATTTTAATCAGTAAGTAGTGCAGGTAACTGATTAAAGGTTGTCATCGGGTAATGAAAGACTTGTACAAGTCAAGGCAATTTTTAAATAAGTTTTTGTTTTCTTTCATATTGTTATTCTACATTTCTAACAAACGTATGACAGTTCAAATAACTTTTCCCTTCAACCTGCAGTAAATATTGTTTTGTTCTCATTTTTATCAAAATTAGCTTCATTCACCAGAAAAATAATTATGATGCCAGAAGAATAAATATATAGTTAAAAAAAAGAAAAAAGAAAAATAGATCAGTTCAAGTATTCTTTTTGTTTTTTGTTTTTTAAGACTCAACTTAACACACTTTTATGAAATGAACGATATAGCCATAGCATTTCTAAGGTGTAAGAAGGCGAATGTTATTATCCGCCTTTTCATTGCTTTTTCATTAAAATTCTTGAAACATCATTAAATTACATCTTGCAGATCATTTTGCTAAGAGGTCATAGATTGAGATCAAAACAGAAATGACCAATTAGAAAAGTAAACAGAATGTTGTTTAATAATGAACAAATAAGAAATAAGAATATTTAAATTCCAAGGTGATGATGAGAGTTTGAGGAAAAACAGTTTTTGACAAATAAAATAGCATTTGGAAATAGAAAAATTAAAATATTTTCCAAGTCTGCCTATCTCCTCTTTATGACTTCAAAAAGAATTATGTATATATCTATGTTCATAAATAATAATATTAAAAAAAAAATAAAACCCCAGAGATCAACTACTATTTTGAAATAGAAAGATATGATCCATGTATTTTATGCTGTTTGAAACTACATAAAAATACATGTTTTGTGTTTAGGATAAAGTTTATAAGTGTCTTTTAGTAAAACAAAATTATTTGAGTTGACACCATAAAAATTAGGTGACTTTTTCTTTTTAATCTACTTTTCTTATAAGCTGTGCTTGTTACCTTCAAGATGGAGAATTTAATTTAAATTTCTGTAAAGTTAATCTTTTCTGTTCAATAAATAATCTTTAATTTAATAAATTATCGCTGTAAATAAATGTTAGATAGAAATTTTTAATCTAATAAAAACCACATTTACTTTTTAGAACGTTTTCTCCCCTTAGTAGATTTTTTTTTCCCCCGATTCACACTCCTTAGAGGAATCCTATTTTCTTGGCTCTCCACAGGGGTATAGTTAGACCGTGGGTACCGAGAGTAAAGAAGGCCAATGCACATGACAGCGTAACGTCACTTCCTGATTAACTTGTAGGTATAGACCATTTCCGGTATTCAATCTCGTGGTCACGCTAACAGGCATAAAAAATATGGCTATCGTTTGTCCATGGCTACCAATATGTGTTCCCGATTGTCAATGTACGTTTTAAAGAGAAAGAACAATTCTCCATTTGGATAATAATTATTATAATTGCATATTGGGATAATTTTAATTAACAAAATATAGTAAGTGAACTAGTTTTTGAACCTTTAATTTCTATGGGAGAAAGTTAAATATTTCATTTTATTTTTTTTACTGCATGTGTTTTATTTTATAATTTAAAATTTTTATTGTATAGTTAAAAATTTAAGACATTAAACAATACAAATAATACGTTGTCTAACAAATAAAAAAAGAAATGAAAAATGAAGTTTTAAAATGATTAAATGTGTTTTATTTTATAATTTGAAATTTTTATTTTATAATTTAACCTTTAAAACATTGAACAATACAAATAAGATTTTGGTTTTATTTTACATTTTATATTGTTCTCGGATGCATATGATGATGCGTCTCCACAATAATTCAATATTTAACTTCATCTTGCATTATTTCTTTTCGAGAATAAAACCAAGATTTTATTTATATTGTTCAATGTTTTCATTTTTTAAATTATATAATAAAACATTTAATAATTTAAAAACTTCATCTTGCATTATTTCTCCTTTTTTTGTTTGTTAAACAACATGATTAATTTTAATTAAACTTTAATCACAGGATTATCTTTTCAATAATAATGTAAATATTAACAAACTTCTGTTTACGATATACCGGTGTCAATCCAACATGTCCCTTTTTTTGATAACAGGGTTGGAGGCTATTTGTACAACTAAACGGCAAATCTGCCCTTTTTCGAATCTATGCATACAGTAATACAAACCCAAAATTTAATTTAACTTGGAAATAATATTTAAAATACATGTGCGTACACTGCACAAGCACCCTTATTATTATCATAATAAAAATAGTAATAATAATAAAAAACCGGTGTAGATGACATTGACTGGTGCCACACCAACTAGTTGTGAAGGATCAGGGAGGATGGAAAGACCGAGGTGGGAAAGTACTAACAAATCTCCACTGGAAGTGTGCAGTTCAAATCTGGTACCTTGGGAAGGTATTTTGTCACCCAAACCCCAGGAAACACCAATGGCCGATGCCAACATGAATCAGTGTTGCGATAACATGTAATCATCTGCACAAGTGGTCAACAGGTGAAGAACACTGGAAATCTGGGGAGACTTGTTGTCACTTGGTCTCCAGGGAACACCACAAGTTACTGCCAGAGAGCGATCACTGATGATGGCCTATGAGACAACTAATACGCTACACATTTTGATGAAAAACATGGAAGGGGGGGGGGGGTGGACATAGAAGAACAGAAAACCAAAACTTTAAATATAATTTTTATATTTAAAGTAATAGTTATTTAAATATTTCAACATATAATCTTGTGGGCAAAATCCAGCTTCCCAATAAGGGGCACTCTGGATAGGAACAAAAATAATCTCAGTCAGGAAACATTCCTCTCAACCGACCGAGGATAGAAAAAGGTAAAGTGTAGCATCAAAACAGATACTACACTGTGATCTTGTTCCGAAAGCCAACAAATAGTTGTGTTTAATGTTTCTTTAATTGTTTGTTCTCTAAATTCATAATTCAGTTTTATCAGTGTTAAATTGTATATTGCTTTAAAATTACTTAATTTTACATAGATAATATTTATACTTTATATTGAATAAAGTTCACTTTCAGTATTAATTGAACTGCGTTCCTTTTTCTTTTTAAAAATGTTTTATTGCTGTTTTTCAAATGACCCTCATATAGTACTGGCAGTCTGACAAATCTTACCTACACTGCCTGCAGATATTTTTCAGTTAACAGGCCTTCTTCATACTTTCGGTGGCCGTGGTTAGACATAAGATCGGTTTTTAATGTTGGAAAAAATTCAACTTCTCAGAAAGAGGCATCCTGGATTCGGACAAAAATTTAAATTGCCTAACTCTATAATAATTTCTCTTTCGCTAACTGAGATAAAGTGTAGTATTAGAACAGATACTACCATTAAATACAACAAAAAAAAATTACATTTAATCAGATCTTTACAAGTTTTTTAAAAATATATTTGTGGTGAAAAAGAAAGGGATTATCATGAGATACACAAAATCTTTTTTTCACTCAAATATACTAAAATTAGCAGTTTTAAAATCTTTTTAACTATTTAAAAATTAATGGAAGTAAATAACTAACATCTTTGGTCCCCATTAAATTAACCAATTTAAAAAATAAAACAAAAAAGTGTGCCTCGTTTACTGAGGTTTTCTAACGGAAGAAAAGACCTAGAATCAAGAATAAAATTAAGAAGTCTGCTGTTGTTACTACATAGCCTCCTCCACCCTATTATTTCATATTTTCTCTTTCTTTTCTTACATTCATGTTAAGTAGACGCGAAACCAGTTTTTGATAAACAATCATTGTAGTGTGCAGTCGTTATGCATTTACTATAATCGTAATAACTAATTTAATCATAGTCATAACTGGTTTCTTACCAATAGTTGCAAGTATCAATACAGCTATGGTTGTGGAATTTTGATTTTTCTTCTAGTTTTTCTGCAGATACTGAAGAAATAGTTCTATCGAAATATTCTCAATTTTTTAACTAAAAAATGATATGTTGTGAAACTGATATAAATAACAAAGATGTGTTATAAATTTTCTGAATTTTCAAGAGAGAATGGTGGAGAAAGAGAATATCTTAAATAAAATGTTTAAAAAGAAAAGTGTTCTGTAACTCATTAAGTCTTGTAGTTTTATCTTCTCAAAAAATATCCTGTCCGACTATAGCCAGTGTCGTAAAATAGAGTATATATATATATATATATATATATATATATATATATATATATATATATATAATTAATTAATAGGCAATATTTTATCTTTTTATTTTTATCATATTTTTCCTTTCATTAAAATTAGTAGTGTTCTTCTTACAATATTAATGTTTAATTACATGAGAATGCTTTGAACAGCAGCGTCTAAATCATCTTCAATCTGCATGTCAGTGTCGGTGGCACTAACAAGACTGCTCTCATCAAGTGATCGATCGTGAACAGAAGCATAAAAGTCCTGTGGTACTCCACCAGCTGATGAGCTAGCGGCTGCAGCCACAGTAACAGCCACACCAGTGTCCATAGCACTACTGGCAACACTGTTGGCCACATTATCGTCCACAGAGGTAACACCGCCACTGGCAAGGCTTGTGGCAGTGCTCACTCCTCCTACTACATTGCAGGAGTGGTGTGAACTACTGTTACTGAAATCGTCCATCGGACTGTCCACAATACCGAAGTCACTTGATGGTATGGTTTGCTCCTGAGTAAGACCCAGGATGCTGTTCACGGCGCTCTCTGTCTGTTGCGTTAGCTTTGGATCAGTGTAGGCATCCGGAATGTCTGCTATACAGTCTGCGGATGAAGCGGAGGAGACAGCCACCACCTGTGGTTGCTGGAGGCTTGCAGTATTATTTCCTCCACCAGTGCCACTACTACTATTGCCACTACCATTCGCTCCGGCATTGCTATTGCTGCTGGAGGCGGCAATAACAGGGGACGGAGCAGGATCTGCATTGTGCAAGGTAGATGAACCAGAAAGGATGGATTGTACGGTGTCTTCAGAATTTAAAACTAAATTAGTCCTATTTGCCAGGGAGTCGAGACTACACTCTGAGACAGCCATGCTGTCTGTATTGTCAAAGTCCGCAATACTTTCAACAGCATTCTGCAATTCAGAACTAGCAGCAGTGGACAGGGGCAAGTCATCAGGGACAAGGTTTCCAGTGGACTGCAAGGGAAAATGACAGTTTCCGAGTAGGTCATCAGACACAAAGTCTTCAAGAGAATAGGTAGCGGATGGGTCCGGATCATATGTTTTAGGACTAAAATGAGAATTCCCTAATGCAAAAGAATTGGAGTTGGAATTAGCTAGAGAGAACTGGGGTAGCACAGTAGATGGATGACAGTCAAAGACAAGGTCTGTTGGACCCAGCTCCTGTTTAATACTACTGCTTGATGGGTTTTCTGGCAGGATGAAATCAACCGTAAAATCCAGCCCATGAAAGGATGATAACATATCATCTGGAGGGGACTCTTCCAGGATATCTGTATCTGATTTCATTCGAGTTCGTTGGGACTCAGACTGATAACTATTTCTCCGATCTTGGTCGGCTAACTGACCTTCAAGGAAATCTTGCTCATCCATGAAGAGGTCGTTGTTCGAGGTGTCACAATTCATCTGAAATGCAGAGGTTGTGCTTGTTTTTGTGGTGGTGGTAGTGGTTGGTAGTGGTGATGGCCGTACAGGTGCTAAGCTGGACATACCAGCTGCAGGTGCTGAAGAGTTTTCAACAGTGGCAGGTGTCAACAAAACTGGCACTGTTGTGGCCGGCATTATTGGTGCCGGAGGTACGATTGTTGATGTGACTGCACTTGTCGCCATGGCTAAAGTCGTTACTGGCGTTGTAGTCACTGGAGTTGCTGTCGTTGTTGTGGTTGTTCCAGGGGTTAAAACCGCAAACCCACCAGATGAAGCACTACACCTGTGAAAACTTGATGAAGATAACATTTCTTGTTTAATGACATTTGAAGTACTAGCTGTAACTGCTGCTGTTGTTGTTGTTGTTGTTGCAGGCAATGAAGTTTTCCACTGTGCGTAATTTTCTTCGCTAACAGGTTCTTGTTTTATTTCCATTGGAGAGAATTTGATATCAGGCGGTTCTTTCTTTACTGTCACACAACTCGTGTGATCTTTTTCATTCTTTTCAGTCTTTGGAGGTTTGGGGGATTTCTCTTTCTTCACTTTGACAGAGAGGCTGCTGCTAAAACTGACCCCATCATTCCGGATAACCAATTTAACACTACGAGGAGGTGAATGCTGATCCCCTCTGCCGGAACATTTCCATTTCTTTCCAGAATCGGAGTAACGATCTTCTTTGTTATCTACAGGTTCCTTTTTGTTTACAGAGAGGAATGGCATTTTACTTGAAGAATGGGATTTGCATTCAATATAGTCATCCTTGGTTGGCTCAGTTTTAATGCATTCCTCTTTATAATCAGAGCTTTCATCTTCTTCCAATTTAAGCAGCTTTCGCGGCATCGGTTCAAATTCATCTAAAAGAAAAACGCAAGGAAGATTAAGACATTAAAAAATACAACTAGTTTTAGCAAACTTAAACAGTAAAACTAATTGAAACATTAAAATGGATTTAACTTGTGAATCAGTTTTAATAAATCGAAATGGAAAAAGATTTTCATTTAAGATTTAGGATTATTGTAAAGCAAAGTAGAAATTAAGTTGAACAAAGTCATTATGGCTTTATAATGAAAAAATAAGTTGAACAAAATTAGGTTTATAAGTAATCTCCCTTGAATAATTTCTGGCTATTAAAAGGTTTGATTTGATCAGAGTAGTGCTCTTCATTCGCAAAGCAAGAGCATTTGTTCTGATAATAAATGAGACACAACATACTTCAAATATGCGCACACCTTGGATTGGCAAAGATAGATTTTAAAACAGTTTGAATATTGCTTTTTATAATTTTTTAGGATAATTTATTTTAACTTTAAATAAGCTCTGTTGATATACAAACACGATTGAATTACGTCCCTTTGATTTTAACTCATGCATATTGTATCTTGAAGAGAGAAAACCACAATCAGTATATAGATATTAGCACTTCTAATAGAGAATCTATATTGTCAAACCTTTTGCAGAGATTTTCATTAAATGTCAGTTTAAAGCTACAATCTTTATGAATAACTAGCATGTGACCCGGTATTGCCTGGTCATGAAATACGCTTAAATATAACATTTTCATTTATGCAGATTTCGTATTTATTATTATAGAGCCAATACTTTATCGATTATTATATTGTACCAATATATAGTAGTGATTTCAAAAGTGTTAAAAACGAATATGACTTGGGTGCTATCAGCTATAATCAAAACCAAAACATTTAACTATCAGATAAGTATTGTATTTAAATACTTATGCATTAGTTACAACATTGCATCCAACAATTCTTTATGGTAAAATTATGAAGGCATCTTATCTAGATTTAAATGTGATATATATATATATATATATATATATATATATATGAAGAAATTTATAAATGAGGAAAATAGAAAAATAATTGCATAATTGGTTTGATGTTTACCTGGATTCTCAGCAGCTATTTTTCTCTCTTCATCAAGCACAGCAGTCATATCTTGGTTTAGCATTCGCTGTATCATAACCATTTCAGCTGAAGGTTTATCTCGCTGTTAACAAAACAAAAAAAATAGATTAGTTTTTTTTTTTTTTTATCATACAATCATTACAATTACAAAATGATAAAAAAACACAAAAAAAATTTTTATTTTTAACTTTACTTTCACATCTTAGTATTGTGTTAAAATTTCAGAGTTATATATATATATATATATATATATATATATATATATATATATATATATATATACACTAGCATGGATACCCAGCATTGCCAGGGTCGACATGAAGTTCGGTTTCGCTATACTTGCTAGACTAAGAATATTGAGCTGTTTTTCATTATTATATGTCAACTCCATCGTTACCCCAACAAAAATTTCAAAAACAGAAGAACGAATGAAGACAAGAAAATGTTACACCCACCCTCGAAAAAAGGAGTATGTGATAAACTCTCCACCAGATATTTCGGCAGAAGGGATACGAAGAGAAGCTATTCTGCGGATATTGAGCACCTTTTTATGACTATATTCCAGTTTAAACAAATTTCTTTTATGCTACCTCAGTCTAAAAAGATTTGTCTTTGCGGTTTGTTGCAACAAAAACAAACCGTAAATAATTCAGTTTCAAAAATACCAAAGTTATGACTTATTGCGTTATTAAAAGAAAAAAAAATTAGTTATGATGTCAAATTTTTATGTGAAGAAAACAAAAATGGTAAAAAAACGTAAATGAAAGTTTTTATTTGTTTTTGTTTTAAATAAAGAATTCTAGTTGAATTGAATTGTTTTTTTTTTATTTTAAAATAAAAATTTACTGGACCACAACATTAATCATGAAATCATGGTAATTATTTTATTTAAACTAATTCCAAAAATAATGCCTGAAAGATAAAACAAAAACAAAAACAAAAACAAAAAGAACAACGTTCGTGCCCAAGGGAAATAACTACAACCGATTCATAAAAAGATCGATGTCAGTAAAAATAAATTAAATTAAATATGTTATCAATATAAATCAAATTTAAATAATAAACTTAAATAGAACACTTAAAATAATTCTTTCACTATAAACAATAACTAATACATCGCTATTTAATAAAGTCGATTTTCCTTAATGCAATATGCAACTGACGTCACCTCTTTAATCTTATATTTTGCAATAATCATAATATATGTAGAAATTAATATGATAAAGTAATGGATTTTTGTATATATTAATCAACTTGTGAACAAACAAACAAACAGGAATACAAATTTATATATATATATATATATATATATATATATATATATATATACACACACACACACACATATACTAGCAGGCCGTTCGATGTAAAATATGCATATTTTAATTCATAAAGAATCTGAGGCATTTGCATGTAAGTATTATGTTTTTTTCTTGTAAGTAAAAAAAAAAATACTTGAGCTGAGATCAAAACCAAAACCTCAAGACAGAAGTATGATAACCATTAGGCCAGCTTGACACTATTTTTAAAAGGTGTTAACAAACCTACTGATTTTTAACATAAGGAATCCGTCATGTGAATGATTCATGCATGCACATTCATGAAACAGTCGACAAACAGATAAAAATCCAATTACCCCCTCCCACGTACCAATTTTTCCATTTTGACCGTTTTGCAGCCCTTTTTCCAGATGAAAACCAATTATAAAGCTTTCCACATGTCTAAATAACCTATATACCAAATTTCAAGTCTGTAGATCAAAAATTAGTTGAGTATATGTTAAAAATTATCCTCTCACACACACATTCTCACTTGCCTGCATCATTTTGACGAGACTGCAAGTTCTTGCTGAGAGAATACAACCTGAATCACAATGTGGCTTTCACTCCCAATGTTTCACCATTGACATGATCTTCTCACTACGCCAACTCCAGAAGTGCAGAAAACAAAACAGGCCATTGTACCTTGCTTTGATTGACCTTACTAAGGCATTCGACCAAGTCAGTAGATTCAAAATGCTGCCTCCCATTGGCAGTCCTTCCAAACTTCTGAGCCTTATGCAGTCATTTCATGATGGTATGCTGAGCACCATGCAATTCGACAGGGACACCTTTATTGAGTTTGGTGTAAAAAGCATCATCAAACAGGGATGTGTGCTTGCCCCTACGCTATTTGATATTTTCTTTGCCCTTCTCCTGAGACATGCTTTCAATTTGTTAATTTGCTCCAGATTGGATGGCCGCCTCTTCAATATCAATCACCTTTGGCCCAGGACCAAAGTCCAACAAGTTATCACCTACTGTTTGCTGATGACGCGGTAGTAACATCTCACACTGCAGAAAGGACTTCAAAGACTCATGGACAGGTTTTCCAATGCTTGGAAAGAATTCAGCCTCACCATCAGCCTGAAGAAAACCCAGGTCATTAGCCAAGGAACCTCATCATCTCCCATCATTAGTATGGATGGGCAGTGTTTAGACATAGTTCATCAATTCCAATATCTAGGGACTACAATCTCAGACACCGTATCTCCTGATGTAGAACTCAACAAGTGCATCAGAAAGGCATCCACCACTCTTGTAAAATTGACAATTCAGGTGTGGGAAAATAAACATCTCAGCATCTCAACAAAACTGAACATTTACATGGCCTGCGTTATCAGCACTCTTCTGTATGGAAGCGAAGCATGGACAACCTACAATCACCAGGAACCGAAACTGAACACATTTCACATGTGTAGTCTGCAAAGAATTCTTGGAATTTCTTGGAAAGACAAAGTTACAAACAATGCTGTGCTCGCAAGGGCTGGTATCCCCCTCCATGTTCACCCTCCTTTACCAAAGATGCCTATGCTGGATAGGCCATATACACAGCATGGACAATGAGAGAATCCCAAAAGACATTCTTTATGGTGAACCCACCACTGGCAAAAGAAAAATCGATCATCCTATGTCAATGTATGCAAATGTGACATGAAAGCATGTGATATTGACCTTACTAGCTGGGAGCCCAAAGCTAAAGTCCACAACATTTTGAGACAAACGGTAACCAAAGGTCTGACCACTAGCAAAACAGCCATTGCAGAATGGGTAGAGACTAAAAGATTATTCAGGAAGGCCAGTCAACAAAACTCAACAGACCACCAATACGCTGCACCAACCTACATATGCGATGTCTGCAACCGACAATGGAGATCGAAGATAGGCTTATTTAGCCACAGAAGATGAAGTTCAATTACCTCACAACCCCATAGTCTTCTAGACTGACGGATGCCAACAATATATATATATATATATATATATATATATATATATATATATACAGGTTTTCAAAAATATGTAATACAATGCTTAAAATTGGACTGCAATGTGTAATAGATTCATTTATAATTTTTTATCCTGAGAGAATATCACACCAACAAGCATATTTGTTATAATTAATTCTGTATATGCTTGCATACCATGCAACTTTATGAGATTTTAATTTTAGCATAATATCAGAGGATCACACCAAATGAACGTTACAGACTCTGTTGTGCGTGTGCGCATGTCTACTTGTGTGTGTTTTTGGCCACAGCTAAGCAAACTTGTACACCAATAATCTTATCCCATAATTTCTGATAAAGATTTTAATTCTCTGGAATTTTATAGAATGTAAAAATATCTTATTACAATTTTAGAAGAAAAATTCACTGTGATTTTACTGTTGATTTAAAACATTATGCTATCAAAGTCACATTTCACAGTACATAATATTTTATATATTTAAAAAATTATGGTGGATCTTTCTATCGATCCAGTAGATATCTCACTGCTGATGCAATTCTCTATCTATATAAGAGCCAGGTACGTCCAAGGATGGAATACTGTTGCCACATCTGGGCAGGAGCTGCTAGAAAGGACTTATCCTGCCTTGATAGAGTTCAAAATAGACTTCATAGCCTCGTAGGAGATGACCTTTTCTCTTCCCTGCAACCTCTATCTCACAGAAGAGATGTTGCGAGTTTGTCTCTGATGTATCGTTATTTTCATGGAAAGTGTTCGACTGAGCTTCAGTCTATGGTCCCCCCTCGCCAAACTTTCACAAGAAATACTCGTCTAGCTGTAAACACTATCAATAATTCCCCCCACTCTTTATCTGTGCCTAAACCTAAACGTAGATTCCATGAACAAAGCTTCTTTCTTAGAACTGTACGCCTGTGGAATTGTCTTTCCGTTTTCCTGCTTTCCGGCTGACTACAATATGGTTGTCTTCAAGTCTAACGTAAACAAGTTCTTGATGAGCTGTTCCATATAAGTTAACAAATTTACCGAATTTCTATTACTAATGATTACTATATTGTCCAATGTCTACTGTACACTCTTTAACCCTTATCCTCGAGTGGCCTCTTGGCCTTGATAATGTGGTGATGCCTGTGTAAAAAAAAAAAAAAAAGGGTCTAACCACAACTCAAAACATTCATTCAGGGAGAAGATAGGAATATACAAATGAAAAGTGTGCAGAAGTTCGTTTACAAAATTTACAAAAGGAATTTTGCCCTTGGAGATGAAGACAGATAAGATATCTAATTGAACTTGATGAAAAACTCCTTGTGACATTACTTAAAGAAAACTCTGTAATCCTCAAACCATGCAACTGTTCTTTGTTATTTTCAGCAACTTGGAACGCTTCCTAAGCTTGGAAAATGGGTGTCTTATGAATTGTCTAAACATGAGAAATCGCAAGTTCAGATCTGCACACATCAAACCATAAAAACTATCATTCCAAAATGAATGCTCCAATCATGAAAATAACATCCAAAGTTCAGTTGTTTTGCAACTATCTGAATAAATCTTTGATGTCAGAATTTTTTATCTTCAATAAAACAATTTTATTAAACTGAGTTTTTGAAAACATTAACATATGTCAATTTTTGTTTAATTTTATTTATTCGTTCAATTTAGTTAACTTTACTTAGTCAAAATATAAACTGAATAATTTCAAACACACAATAAATTTATGAACAATAAAAAAAAATAAATACATTGTTTTTTTTTTAATTATTAGGAATACAAAATAAATAGAAAAAAGTGAATTGAAAAGAATATTAATAAATTAAAAAAATATAAGTTGAAGAAAAAAATTACTTCAATAAGAGAATTTCATTGTTTTTTATCATAATATTAGGTCAAATATATGATTTGTTTTTTTTTTGTTTTTTGTGGGTTTTTTTTTTGGGGGGGGGGGTTATATTGTGTGCTTCATTGTAAAAGTAACAAAATAAATACACACACACACACATTCTCCCGACTGGCAGTAATTGTCAATTCCAACATTGATTATTGTGTAAGCATGAAGCATTAGTGTCTGTATGTATGAAAATAATTGTTAATAATAATTTGAAAAATATTATTATAGTGCGTGTATCCTTGTAATACGTACCATACTTTCTTCTAATAACAACCATCTGTATTTGTCAAACATGGCACCTTTCTTTTTCAAGATATCTTTAGCAGCTTGTTCAAACAATTGATCAGCTAAAAATTTAAAAGCAAAAAATATGTTTCAATAAAAAGAAAGAATAATATTTAACTAAATCACTTTTTTTTGTGAAAATTTTGGAAGACGAAAATCCATGTATTAAATTTCTCAAAACTTAAAACAATAAATGATACTTATTATGTGATTAATATGTTTCCACAATGACTCAGCAGGCTGAGACAGTTGCAAAAACCTCAAAACTGTAGGTTTTATATCAGAGTGTCCTTCACTTAGTCTCTGACTCAACAACCTTCATTGGAGGCACAAGGGCAGTTGCCCAGACCTAGAGGCTGGTTCATGAGCACCAAGGTATGTCCACAAGCCAGTGAGCCTGTATGATGCATGTCTGGTGGGGGCCAAGCTTCCTTCGAGTCTCTTGTGTTTCAGCTTGAGCCACGAGGTACCTAGTTTCTGTGTCATCACGTGGAGAAACCACATAAGGTGAACTTGTTGACAAAGAGACATAGAGTGGGCTTGCAGAGAGAGACACACTTGGCACTCCTTTTCGCAATGCTGTCAGAAAGCAAGAGGTGACAAATTGCCAACACATGAGATGCTTCATGTCAGCCATTTCCATTGAAGTCTACAAAGCAATAGTGGTCACCACTCTCCTTTATGAATTGGAGGCCTGAGTTCTGTATCAGAAGGAGGTGCAGCTTCTGGGGAATTTCCATCAACAATACTTCTGTTCCATCTTGGGCAGTAGCAGGACTACGTCACAAACAATGAAGTCCTGAAGAGAGCGCATGTCACCAACATTGAGACCATGCTTCTGACTAAACAGCTTTGCTGGGCAGGACACCTGTCTTGAATAGAGGATGCGAGACTGCCCAAAGTTGTGTTGTATAGTGAATTGTGCCAGGGCAAACAGGATAGAGGCATTCCACAGAAGTGTTACAAGGATCAACTGAAGTGACAGCTGTGCATAGCTGACATCTCAGAGAAAGACTGGGAAGGCATGAGTACAGGAAGGTACAGTTGGAGGGCTTTGTCAAAGCGAGACACCACTTTTCAGATCAACTAAGTCACAGAAGACAACTGTAGGAGGAGAAAAGTGTAATTTGCCCAGGGTCCCTTTGTTTTTGTTAGCGATACTTTTTGAATGAATTCAATTATTCATACGAAATTGCATTTTTACCTAAATGCAAGTTGGGAATAATTTTTCCTTTGACCAATTTGGTACCCCCTTAAATGGGAAGCAACATATATATTATTTTTAAAATATAATTATCTTCCCAGGGATTCCCATATCCTGAGTGTCACAGACTGTGCATGTTCAAGAAACCTTCTCTATCACCAATAGCAATGGCCAAAAACACATTACCTGAAAGTATTTCCTTTAAACTCCTCGGTCTAACGTTTACAGGGAACATGAACTGGAATAGATACATTGATGGCATTGCCATGGCTGCTGCGAAGAAGGTGGGTTCTCTCTACTGTGCTAGAAAGCTACTTACGCCTGAAAGTATCCTGTACCTCTATAAGGCCACCATTCGCCCATGTATGGAGTATTGTTGCCACATTTGGGCTGGTGCACCTGCTACTTGTTTCTCACTCCTGGAAAAGGTTAAAAAAAGAGTCGCCGACCTGATAGGTCCTGAATTGTCATTTAGGCTTCAGCTTCTGTCTCATCGACAAAATGTTGCAGCCCTCTGTCTGTTCTATGAGTATTTTAATGGTGAATGCTCTAATGAACTACAAGCACTTGTACTCCCTTAACAAGCAGCTAAATCCCACCCCTACACAGTAGAGATCCCTAGGTGTAAGAAAGCCTTCTACTCCAATAGTTTCTTCCCCAGAACTGCTAGACTTTGGAACTCCCTTCCAGGATTCTGCTTCCTCAACTGTAGCAACATGCAGAAGTTCAAGTCTAATGTGAACAGACATCTTGCTACTCATCTCCCTTCATAATATCTCTGCAATTTATGTCCCCGATAGTAGTACCCTACTTCAGAGTGGCACTGTGCCTTGTTTGGGGTGAAAATTGAATTAAAAAAAAAACTTTTTAATTAAAAAAAGTAAGAGAAAAAAATGAAAAATATGATAAAACCTTTGTCTAATTTTTCTTGTGTTGGTCCCCAGTCTTGGAATACATGGAAGCGAGTCAGACGTTTGCAGGCATCTTGTTGGTCTTTGAATGCCGTTTTCATGTCAGACTTTAATACGGCTGCTTGGTCTCGGCTCAGTCGTTGATGAAACCTATAATTTAAAAACAGAATCCATTTACAAAACAGAAAGAAAACAAACATGAAAATCACTAAACTTTAAAAAATGAAAAAGCGATGAATGTCAATTAGAACAACAAAACGCTTGATTACTGCTTCATTTTACTAAATACTAGTTTCACAGTAAAATTTTGAAACTAGCAGCAAATTTACAAGTTGTGTATCCTATCTCAAACAAGCCGATTGATTGGAACTTTGGACTCTGCTATGGGTGGCAGGACATAAAATCAGTGAATAATTCTATATTTTATGAAAAAAAAACAGAAAATGTTTTTAAACTCAAAAGGGCAAGTCAATGAGTTTAACTTGTATACAAAAAAGATCAGTATAAATTGTAATATAATAAAAAAAAATATACAAAGATCATTCCAAAAGTAAAGCTTCTTATTTCTTTGGTTTTAATTAAAAAAAGTTGAAGATCTATGAAGACAGGAATGGTCTAATTAAAATGAACAAACTTTTGTGTTCTATAATTTATTTTTCTACATAGTTACCACCATTCTTAATGCAATTTTGCCAGAAAATCAATGATGCATTTCTGCTTCTGACACATCACCATGACAGAGATTTCTCAAGTCTCAGTCAATATTTGAGAGATGAAACTGAGGTTATGAATGCATAAGTTTAATCATCATAACAATGCAATTTTTTAATCCCCTTTGACCCATTTGGGCAGAATAAAAATAGGAGGAATTATTTTGGGGACACACCTCATACTTGTAAGTTCCTGCAGACATTATGAAAATGTATATATAACAAGAATAATTTAAAATAATGTAAAAATTTTCATTTATGAATTTCTTATGTAGTTCATATCTTATCTGTGTGTATATATAAAATAAAGTACAAAAAATTAAAATACTTTTATATTTAAAAAAGAGAAACTTCAAAATAACAAAGAAGCTAACTATAAAGTTTTGGTTGAATAATTTCTGCTTTAACTTGTGTTACAAACGGCCACCTCGACATCAAATATTATTTTATCATTCTGTTAGCGATATAGGATAAACATTTGATTGCATGTTCGAACTGAACAAGAATCCACTAGTTCCTTATCATTTTAAAACCCACTATTAGGATCGGTCTGAAGGAATTCTCTCCCACTGACCGAAGATAGAAAAAGCGAAATATGACAGCGGAATAGTTATCACATTGTGATCCAATTTCGGAAACCAAAGAAAAAACAAGCAAAGTATGGAGGAAGAGAAAGAGAGGAAGAGAGAGTGTAGAAAAGAAAAAGAGAGAATGAGAGAGTTGAAAAACGTTTGACCGACGTTAACACCTCCCACCCCCTCCAATATGAAAGCAAGTGACAGGTCACTCGGTCAACACACTTTGTGACCTCGTTTGGTTTTTGAGTCCCTTTAGTGCCAAAAAGCAGAACAAAGAAAGAAAAGACGATTTTTTTTTTTTTTTTTACAGTGATCACCACTTATCAAGGCCCGGAAGCCACTCAGGGATAAGGGTTATTGCAAGTACATTACGTTAGTGTGGAGATTTGATGAAGTGTTTACTTAAGAGGGCGGTTCATTAGAAATTTGTTAACATTGGACTTGAAGACATCCAAGTTGTAGTCAGGTGGGAAGCAGGCAGACGGAACATAGACAGATATAGAGTGGGGGAAATTTTTCACAGTGGATTCAGCTAGACGGGTGTTTTTCGTGAAAGATTGGCGAGGGGGGACCAGAGATTGGAGTTCAGACGAGCACCTGCCATGGAAATAACGATAAAACAAGGATAGGCTCGCAACGTCTCTTCTGTGGGAGAGAGGTTGCAGGGTAGAGAAAAGGGCATTCCACACTAAGCCACGAAGTCTATTTTGTACTCTGTCAAGGCAGGATAGGCTGTTTTTAGCAGCTCCTACCCAGATATGGCAACAGTATTGCGTTAATTATGAACTCATCTAATATGTCCGGGTTCGTCTCCTGTAATTGGGTTTCAACCTCTGGAAGGTTGGAACGTAGACCCCTGATGTTGGAGAAGGAGACCTGGTAGTAGGGGTCTATGTTGGAAGATGGGGTTCTAGGTTTAATCGAGTTTTTATTCTGGAGATATTTCATGTTGAGGTTTTGGGATTTGTGGAATAGGTCGGCATACTTGGTTGAGCAGTACAGAGAGGGAAAGTAAGAGAGAAAAAGACAGGAAAATTTATTTTTTTTGTAGCACACGAAAAGGTAAAGCCGTAACAATTACCCACTAGTATGGCATCGAGAGGCCCCACCAGAGACTACTGCATGGTCCAGATCCACTCACCAAATGGCAATACAGCAGTCTCAGTACTTTGCGCCTGCTGATAGGACAGTCTCCTTAGTGGTTAATCCAAGGTTCGGGTCCCTGACTATCAGATGGATAACGTCAGCCCAGACAAAACGTTTACCTCCAGCACCCTTACTAGTGACATGGCCACAAGGACAGACAGAGACAGAAAAATTTCCGACATCTCAGACTACTGGTCACCAAGTACTACCGACCTTTAAGCAGCTTTTTCTTCACCCTTTGTCAGAAAAATCACTCATTGAATGAGGACTGAATGACAAAATAGGAGAAGCGAGAGTTACTGGAGCTGCCGATAACACATCAACTGTATTATCTACTCTCCATAAATTTCGTCAATTCTATTTTTAGAATCGATATGCGATACAAAGAGGGGGGGGAAAAAAAAAAACTCTCTCTCTCACTTCGACCAAAGTCCGGTCTCATTTTGCTTCTTTGGACGTTTAAGCAACATGTCGCAGTTTCAAAGTTGGCAACGTCGAAAAAAGAAAAAATATCCCGACCGAAAGTGAGCTGGAACCCTTAGCTATGGAAATACCCTAATTAACTCCTCGAAAAAGCTATTTTGGAGCACCAAAAACACATGCCGATAGGCATGTATTGAAAAAGAAACGGATTGAAAATCTGTGAACCTATTGTTAGAATTTCTTTCTCCCATGCGAAAACCCAATTGAACTGAATGTGTTGCTCGGCATTGAAAAACTGAATTTGTTGTTTGAAACTTTCTTTCCTCATAAGAAAATTCATTTGGACTAACTGTATCACTTACAAATTGTTAAAAGAAAATAGACAAAACAAAAAGAAAAGACACAAAAAAAAGAATCGTGAGTAATTTTTGTTTCTCTTTTAATGTTGAACTGAAAACTGAATTTTCCCTTCGTGGTCGTGGAGTTTAGTCACACTGTTACCCTTTGTCCGTTGTTATAGGATTCTATTTCAGTTTGTATGTTAAGGATATTCCCCAACTCCATTAATTTCAAACATATTTGTTTTTTGTGAAATCTTTCTTTCCCTTATCTTTAATAAATTTAGTTTATATTATTCAAAAGTGTTTGTTTCGTCCTTTCTTGCTAATTCTATTGTGTTCGATTTCTTGTGTCTATTTTGCCTCCCGCTTGTCTCACAGGAACTAATTGCCGTTTTTTTGTTTCAAACCTTTTGTACTAAAATATATACTCCTAATGCAGAAGATTTGCCTATGTTTGCTTCATTTGTTTTTTTATTATATTTAATCTCCCCTCCCCATCTCGCATGTAACACTTGTCACCAAAAATTAAAATAACATTATTAATATTAAACCCCTCATCAAATTAATGCATTCATACCAAGCCAGCTTTCAACTATCAGGTAAGTAAACCAAGATCACAACCTAGTCCAGCATGCAGAGTCACAATTTTTTTCATATAGTTTTGCTATTTAAAATGCTGCGATTGTTCTGGACTTCAAAGTTGGCAACACCAGCCTACATTCCATGTCTGCTATAGTCCAGTGCAATGACACCAGCCAGGTTGCATGAAGTTATATCTCTTCTTACACACAAATCATCTCTTTTTTGAACAACCACATGCTTTAGTGTTTGAGATATCCAAACGTGTCATAGAATAAATACAAGCTGAACCATCTAAGATACCAAATGTGTGCAGCATATGGACTCTCAGCAATATCTAATTTCTGATGAAACACAATTCATAAGATATTTTCTCCCAGTTTATATCCGCACATCATAGCACAATCAATCCGATTACAAGTGGTTGAGGCCCATGTATAACTGCTACGTAATATGGCAGAACAAAGATAGATCAAAAATTCTTTGCCATGAATTTTGAAGGAAATAAGGATTGAAAATAGCTTCCTTAACATACAAAGGAACATCAAGCAGTAAGTGTTCACAACCATCATCAACACCACCAGCATTCAACATGCTGCACAAGTAGCAAAAGCTGGTTTCATCCATGTGAGTTTCAGTTTGATTATAAATTGGACGACTGAAAAGACGATCGTCAGAATTTGTTGCTGTCATCAGCATTGAACGTGCAACATATCAAAACTGATCATCATTTGAAAATGGATTTTTATAAACGTGTATAAAAGAAATATACAAATACATTTACTTACGCAACACTTCTGGACATTTCCGTTGTCCGTTTTGGGGGTTTCCCTGGAGTTTTTATAACCGTTGATTGTCCAGGTTCAACTTTGACTTGAACTAAATTTTTATCTAGTTCCTGCAACAAAATAAAATAATGAATCTAATAAATAAATCAAAAAGTACAATTCAAAAACTATATTTCTAAGCCATGATAAATATATGTACATATATTTCAATCAACATCCTATTGTTCCTCATCTTTTAAATTCAATATATTTTTGTTTCTTATTATTATTTCTTGTTTGACATCTCTCATTTTAATAAGTAATCTCACATCAAGATTCATAGAACTTAATCTGAATATATAAATTTTCTGAAATGTTGATTCTTCTTATCTAGAATTTCCTCTACATTAAAAAGCAAAAATAAAAAGTATGATGCACATAATTGTGATTTAAAAAATCATGTAACTTGATCAAATAGTTTTATTTTTACAAAAAATAATTTTTAATTAATTAATGGGATTTGTAGGTATTACAACATAAATATAGTATGAATTATTATTGAGTTATTTCCCTTTTTCTTTAAATGATTTTTAAAATGGCAGGCAAAACAGTCACTCAGATACTTATAAAATTTTATTTTCTTATTTAAAAATAAAACATTATCAATTCATGTGATTTTTGGAATATGAAATTTTTATGTCATCACAGGTATGTGCATCATACAGATTTTTTTTAAATTACCACATTAGAAAAAAACTTTAATTGTATGGCAGATTTAGTTTTCGAAAATTTTCATGCCAATAAATGAACAGTGTGAGGAGAGACATTGAAAAATTATTAACTACAACTATTCCAATATTTGGAAAAAACATATTTAAAAAATTCAGTAAAATTGTCCATTTGTTTATAACAAGTATGGAGATTATTAAAATATATTTATTCTTTGAGCGTTTAAAACGTTTTGTCAAACTTAAGCATGATTGATCAACCTACTGAACATTACCTAGAGAGACATGTACATAATCTCAAAGCTTTCTTTTAAGAAATGCTAACGTAACTGGTGGAATAAATATGATGATTAAAAAACATAAATCGGCAGTGAAATCAGTTGATCATTGGAGCATCTACAGGATGTATTTCATGATTATAGTTCAAACTAATTAATTTACAGCGCCTTTTACAATTAAATTGAAGTTTATAAAGTTCCAAAGCAATTTTATAAACTTCAAGGGTAGTAATTAAAAAGGAAAAGAGTGTAGGGTACTTGTACAGTTTAATCAAGACATTAAAAAATGAAAATATTAAAAAAACAATTATATTGTATGTATCTGTTATGGAACAAAGTTCTCCGAAAAAAAAATTTCACTTGATTTCATCAACTAGTTTTTTTTTATACAGCGAAAAAACAATTTGTAATGATACCGAGCAAAATGTTTGATTTTTAAGAAGAAAAGCTAGTAATAAAGATGGGGAGGGAGTCTTGGCGCTTTATATTGAGTTATCTTGCCGTGGCGTGTTAAAAATTTCCATAATGGCTGACTTCAACGTGCTGTCATAAAAATGTGTTTTTTCGCTATAAAAAAAAAAAAATACTCGATTAAATTATATACAATATAACCGTTTTTCAATATTTTCATTTTTTAATGTCTTCATTAAACTGTAAAAGTACCGAGTGTAGCATACCTGAACAGGAAGAGGAAGTTTGCTGTCCATGGCCATTTGACCTTTACAAGTATGTCCACTCCTTTGCATCTGACCTTTGGGGAGGACAACATTATTTCCCGTTGCTGCAGCTGCAATTGCTGTATTCTGTTGTTGCCGAATTTGCCGTGGTTGCTGTTGATGCAACTGTTGTGATTGTTGTTGGTGTTGATGTTGGTGTTGGTGTTGATGCTGGTGTTGGTGTTGGTGTTGGTGTTGATGCTGGTGTTGGTGTTGATGTTGATGCTGGTGTTGGTGCTGATGTTGGTGTTGCTGCTGTTGTTGCTGCTGTTGTTGTTGTTGCTGTTGTTGTGGTTGATGGTGATGATGGTGGTGATGATGCATTTGTGCCTGGCTTTGGCTTTGGCTTTGCTGTTGGGCCTGCACGATATGTGTCGGGGCTTGAGGATCAAATTTTACTATCAACTTTCCCTTGCGCTTCAGAAATTGCTGTTGCTCCGGAGCCAGTTGGGCCAAGATCTTCTCTTTATCTTGAACATTGATCAATACTTCTTTATCACCAAGCTGAAAAGATTAAAAATAAAACATTGCTTAGTGAAACACAAAAGGGAAGATACCAACGTTGTTTATACATGAAATCAATTGTTAACATTAGACATTTTCGGTAATGCACCTATTCATATTTCCTAAAAAGTTGAAAATTACATTTAACAATCTCTTTTTAGCATGAGGCCATTCTCAGATTACTTTTTTTATTCAATGCTGAAATATACCTACTGTAAATGACCCATTGTGTATAACTAAGGAGGGGTGAAATTTCAGACTCCTACCTATGCCATTATCGGCTAGTCTCAAATTGGTGCAGATCACAAAAAATGGATAAGGACTATTGTGTTATAGATTGGTGTACAAGGCTGGGTTTTACATACAACACCTAATATTCCCGAATTACCATCCATCTAAGTATTGACCAGGCTCAATATAACTTAACTTCAATGATTTTATAGGAGCCATTGTGTTAAAATGATTATAACCATATATTATGCATAAATGATCAAAATAAAACCGACAGTTATATGTGGCATAGATGATGTCATAAGCTGGGGGGGGGGGTATCCATGCACCAGCATGTTTTAAAGGAAGTGCTCAAAATCAGCAGCCTTTGGCCAGGTTGGGATAATTGCAATCCCCAAAATGTAAACTTGATATACAATATACCTACCAGCAGAATATAAAACAAGTTATGAGGTGTATGGGTTAAAATGAATGGACCTAAAAGTGAAGTGACGGCATACGAGCACTTGCGTGGAGGAAAAAAAGAGAAAAAAAACATTAGGATTTTTTTTTTATCTATTTTTTTCTTCTTAGCCCAATAGTTTTACTCATTCATTCAGTCTACTGTAGAAAGACCCAGTATTTCAACATCATTTCATTAATCAACTATTTTAGATGTAAACAAAATTAACATGGTTACATCTTACCATGAAAAATTATTTTATAAATTCACAGGAATTAGCAAAGTTTGTTTTTATGTTTTAGGTTTAATACTGAACATTTCCAGCAGTTTATTTGATCAATTCAGCTTGATAATAATTAAGACATAGTATTAATATAATCATACAAATAAACACCTAACAAACATATAAATGAAACATTGAAAATTATTTCTACTATTGCCAAGTTTAGGTTTCACTTTTGCATTAGGAGAAAAAAAACAACAAACATATCCATTAGTGATGGGACAATTCCAATACAATTACTGATTCTGCTGTAAATTCCTGATTCCGATACCAATTCTTTTTAAATTTCTAAATATTTGATTGGATATTTGGTTTTTATATTTTTGTTTTTTGAATTACTGTAAAATCTCCGTGTTATATTGGCATATTTTTGCAAACATAAAAAATACATGTATTACATGAATAGATCTTTTTAAATATTTTTCTCAAATCTTTTCATTGTAATTGAGTGAAACAACTAAAAACTTATTTCTTTTTGAAAACAAAAGCGATATGGGCTTGTTGTTAGCTGACAAAATTCTGTTTGAATGTTTTCATAAACAAGTGAAAATAGTTGACGATTGGTATACAAAAATAAGATGGTGTAGGAACAGAAAAGTTAATATGTTAAGAATGAGTTTCTAAATAACAGGGTTACTATTTAGGAAAACATGCTTAACCTGAGAAAAACGAAGCGGAGATGTATTGTTAACTATTCCGTTTGTTTTCTCTACCAAAGAATGTTCATGTTTTTTTTCCTAAATTATAAAGATTTGGTTTGTTATTGGTACTGTTAATATGATGAATATGTAGTAGATTGATTTGTTTTAATGCAAAAAGAAACAGATATACTAATAATATCAAATTTGTGGATTAGCACCCTCAGATAAAAATAAGATTTTCTTTTTGTTCCAAGTGATTTTTTTCTTTTGTTTTACGTGATTACATGTTAACAACTTAAAAAAACTTGGTGGAAAGAAAAAAACCAATTTAATAATTTTACAATTTAGACAGTTAAATCTTGTATATAAAATTAATGCAAGATGATCATGATTTCAAGAATATTCTTACTTTGTAGGGATGTTCACTAAATTTTTAGCACCAACATTCAACATTTTTTCAGTCTTTCATGTGGGTCTAGTCAGTAGAACATTTCTGTGACAAATAAACTACCCAAAGTATTTTTTTATTAGAAGTCTTGATTTTATGGCTTTGTATATCCACTTCAAAGAATCTTAATTTTGTTTTACAATCTGCAGACAGATATGTGATAGGGAGATGGATCTGCCTTCAGGCTGAAAATGGTGGATTACCTTGATTGCCTAAGGCGCCACAGGAATTTTTAAGTCTAAATGTAAGTAATACAAAGGGAATCAAAGGAGAATTTATACCAAACGTTATTTCACACAAAGTGTTAAAATTCACAAATTGATTTATACCTCATTCAATTCAAAGTCAACCTTTTCTCATACGTTTCACCCCTCCCCTTGTAATATTTGCAAATGCTAGATAAGGAACCGACAAACGTCTACCAGACAAAAGCTGAGAGCATAAAATAAATAGTTAAAAGTTATTCTACTTTTGTTTTAATTATCAATAATGTTCGATAGATTTTATTGGACTTTTAAAATATTTTTTCAAACATTGTAAATAAACTGCATCCTTCTAAAGTGTACCTAGCAAATTTACGTAAAGGTTCAATTTTTGTTATGTTTATTTTACAAAAATAAAATACATTTACATCATATTTTTATGTTATTATGATCTATAGATTTTAGTCTTACCAATTGTTTAAAAATAATAAGTATTTATCAGTAGTACCAGCAATGGAAAGTTTCCAAATAATACAAAGAATCGTTTTTGGAATCGGAAATTAGACTTATTTTCTCCGATTCCAATACTGATACTCCCAAAAGTTCCAATTTTTCTGATTCCCGATTAATCGTCCCAATACTAATATCCACGCATTTTTTTCCTAAATTTAGATTTTCAGTTTATTTTTGTTGCAGATGAAACGTTTCAGAAATGGGACCGGAAACAAGAAAACTAAAGTGAGAAAGTGTCTTGCAATTGTTAAAAGAAAGAAGCTTAGTCTTAGTAGCATTAAATCTTACCATCCATTTATGTTCCATTCCACTACAGATTGGAGATCATTTTCTAAGATTTCAGCTTTTGCCTTTGATATTATTTACATTTTCTAACATTTTGTAGATTTAGAGATGAATCTAATGAATTTTGCTTAAAATTGACAAACTATCATTTTAGACCTCTAGTTGATCCCAAAGCTTTCATTGAGAAAATTAGAAAAAAAAAAAAAAGACTGACAGACTACCAAATAGTGACAGAAGCATAAGTGTTTTCTGATTAACATTGGAGACTAAAAATATGCAATAAGCCTGAGTTACCTATCTTTATCAAACCCTGTTTCCCCTTTGAATTCAATCAAAACATTTCTTACCCAATAAAAAATGTTATCTTGGATGCTATTCTCACTGTATTTCTGCTAATGTAACCTCTGACCGTGTTCAGCAGTGTCTTGAACTCCCAAATTTTTATGGAATTTTGAACAAGAACCACTTACTTAATTTTGTGAAGATAGTTTGTTCTCGTTCCATCAGTCATGACCGGGTAGAAGTGTAAAATAATTGATAATTGTATTCTTAGTATCGCCCATACTGAGGATTAATGTTCAACCTCTTGAAAACTTTGCATTTATATCCATTGTATGAGTACTCGTCCTGAAGATGTGGCATAATGGATTTATCAATTCTTATCTATCATCAATTATCTATCAATTCTTATCTATTATCAATTATCTATCAATTCTTATCTAAAAAAATTACAAAGCATAAATGGAAAAAAAATTAAGTTGAAAAATAACATTCATTGCATATCCGGGTAAAGTTACATTGGTCTGAATCTTTAATGTTAGGAAATAGTTCAACTATAGTAACTATTGAATGAAAATATTGCCATTTTCAACAAGTTAACCAGCAACAAGATTTCATTATTTTGCAATCTGTTAAGTTTACTATAATTCGCAATTTGTATTCTTAGTATCATTCACACTGAGGATTGAATCTTCAATCCCCAGAAGTGTGTCACTTAGATCGACGGGGCTTGAAGACATTTACCCAGTCATAGTTGACAGAATGAGAGCATGCTATCTCCATGAATTGAATATAGGGTTGCATTCAAAATTCCATATAGACTGCAAGTTCAAGAGAAAGATTTCTCGGTTCAACAAGATATACCTGAAGAAGGTTGGAGGATAAATTGGCTGAAATATTGTGAGAATAATAATCAAAATGAGAGCAGTAGTCAGACGAATCCAAATGCTAGCAATTATCAATCCTAACCTCAAAGTTTTAAACACAGAATTACATTTTATATATAAGATAACATGCGACAATGATCTACAACAGAAACAGACAAACTCAAATCAAATATTGATTTTGTAGAAATAAAGATATCAATGTCAGAAAAACAACAGAGATTGACTTTACATTAAATGAAAAAAGCCTTTTAATTCAAATTATGTACAATCTACATTCATCACAATATCTTTGCATCAGTTGGTTGTTGAAAAACATTTGTAAAAAGTAAGGAAAAGTAGAAGAGAACCGAGGCATATAATGACTTTATTGTTGACAACTTTAGAGGAAAGAAATGAAGGAACACAACGGTTAAATTATATAAAATTTACCAACACATTACTTGCTTTTTTTTTATTCTTTAATGTCAGCTACTCAAAGATAAGGGTTTTGTCAGTTGGACAATGATTCCTCCACAAAAGAACCGGAAACAAGAAAACTAAAGTGAGAAAGGGTCTTGCAATTGTTAAAAGAAAGAAGCTTAGTCTTAGTAGCATTAAATCTTACCATCCATTTACATTCCATTCCACTACAGATTGGAGATCATTTTCTAAGATTTCAGCCTTTGCCTTCGATATTTTTTACATTTTCTAACATTTTGTAGATTTAGAGATGAATCTAATGAATTTTGCTTAAAATTGACAAACTATCATTTTAGACCTCTAGTTGATCCCAAAGCTTTCCTTGAGAAAATTAGAAAAAAAAAAGACTGACAGACTACCAAATAGTGACAGAAACATAAGTGTTTTCTGATTAACATTGGAAACTAAAAAGATAGGTGCCGGGAAAACTCGTCCCGGGAAAACTTGTCTCGGGAAAACTCGTTTCGGGAAAACTCGTCTCCGGAAAACTCATCTCGGGAAAACTCGTCCCCTTTCGCTAGGTAGGAAAACTGGTCCCTTATTGAATAAATATCGATTGAAAACACATTTTATGATCGTTCTTGAAGGAGATATTGTTTTTTAAAATAAACTATAGCCCCCCCCCCCCTAATATTTTTTAAAAAATATTTTTACTTGTTTAATGTTTTTTTTGTGTTTTTAATAAAAGCATTTATTATGTTCATAAATGAGACCGCATATTTTTTTTATATTAATATAAAAAGAATTTACTTATATACTGTTGTTTATAAAAGGATAAAATTGATTTTTCGGGTTTGTATTACTGTACACATAGATTCGAAAAAGTTGTCAAAAAACAAATATAGAACAAATAAATGTTATCGAAGGCAAGATAAGTTACTTTTCTACCTAACTGGATATATTTTTTGTGTTTTTATTCAGTGTAACATGTTTATTCAGCTCGAAAAACATGCAGTGTTTACCGATGTATTGGAAAATTCAAAATGGCAGCCAACTCTCTCTCTCGGAGAGGGTACGTTTGGGAAAAGGTATTATAAATAATAAACTAGACAAAATACTGTTAGAAAACAACCGAATACATGTCAACTCATGTCACGGTAACATATTTTGAGCGAATTTCTAACAGTATTTTGTCTAGTTTATTATTTATAATACCTTTTCCCAAACGTACCCTCTCCGAGAGACAGTCGGCTGCCATTTTGAATTTTCCATACATCGGTAAACACTGCATGTTTTTCGAGCTGAATAAACATGTTACACTGAATAAAAACACAAAAAATATATCCAGTTAGGTAGAAAAGTAACTTATCTTGCCTTTGATAACATTTATTTGTTCTATATTTGTTTTTTGACAACTTTTTCGAATCTATGTGTACAGTAATACAAACCCAATTTTAATATTTTTTAAAATATAATTTAGAGAGAGAGGGGGGGGATAAAACCTATATCTCCCTTCGAAAAGCAACCAACAAAAAAGTAAATTAAAAAGATTCTTGATAAACGATAGCGGAGTTTTCAATAAAATTGATTAATAAATTTATTTAGTGATTACTTTTTCT
The DNA here is from genome assembly GCF_053919585.1 of Euprymna scolopes. Lineage (NCBI taxonomy): Eukaryota > Metazoa > Mollusca > Cephalopoda > Sepiida > Sepiolidae > Euprymna > Euprymna scolopes. The sequence continues at coordinate 167,828,153 of NC_136486.1, forward strand.
CTGAATGATTGATTTTAGAATTTTGAAGTAGAAATTTAAAAAATTAAAAATGAGTTAACGAGAGATTGTTAGCACATGGCATCTCTCGCGCCAAAAAAATATTTCGCTTTTAATTTATTAGTTAATTTTTGCAAAATTTGACAGGACGACAATAAATGTTGATAATTGATAGAATTATTATTTTAAATAACGCATGAGTGCATTTGGTATGAGAGAAAACGAAAACATAACAACAAAAAACTATCATAATTAAAAAACCAAAACAAAAAAGTAATACTCCCAGTTTTTAATTTTTTTGTTTTGTTTTTTATTATTGTTTTTTATGACTCCAAAAAATATCGTTAAAATAAGAGCCAAAAAAATTGTAATTAACTTTGTATGAACATAATAAACGCTTTAAAATAAGTGAAACCACTAAGAACTTAGCCAGTTAGGTAGAAAACGGACAATCGATTTTATTTAAAAAAAAAAAAAAAAATTAAACAAATAAAAATATTTTTTAAAAAATATTAGGGGGGCGGGGCTATAGTTTATTTTAAAAAACAATATCTCCTTCAAGAACGATCATAAAATGTGTTTTCAATCGATATTTATTCAATTAGGGACCAGTTTTCCTACCTAGCGAAAGGGGACGAGTTTTCCCGAGACGAGTTTTCCGGAGACGAGTTTTCCCGAGACGAGTTTTCCGGAGACGAGTTTTCCGGAGACGAGTTTTCCCGAGACGAGTTTTCCCGAGACGAGTTTTCCCGAGACGAGTTTTCCCGGGACGAGTTTTCCTAAATTCAAAAAGATACAATACGCAAAATATGGGAAAGAATGTATGTCAATATTTACCTTTAATGGTGCCGACACAGCAGTAGGTGTTGCTGGTATTGGTAACTTTCCACCTGTAATTGGATGCATATTTGAAGCCTGGACGAAAGATCCAGTAGCTGATGCTGAACTACTGGGACAAACGGGTATCAGAGTCGTTGTGCCAGAAATCATTCCAACGACATGTTGTTTGTTAGCGGTCAATACTTGAATACCACCCCCACCTTGGGCTGACTGGACAATGGTAGTGGGTTGAGTGGTTAACATTGGTACAGTTTGTGATGCTGTCACCTGACCACCTGCTGACTGATTAGCAATAGAATTGGAGATCACATTGGCCATTGTCTTGCTGACCTGTGCAAAAGGAATCTGGCCAACGACTGTAGCTTGCTGTTGTTGATACTGGGTTAGTTTTGAGGCATTGCCTGTTGGCACTGATGTGGTGGCTGATGCTTGCTGTATCACAGTCTGTTGTGTGATAGCAGACTGACAAACAGAGGATTGGGTGATTTGTGATTGACCCACTTGACCACTAGACACAAATTGCTGCTGTCCCTGGGATAACAGCTTCTTTTGAATCATAGCTAACTGGTCCAAATGGGCTTTCTGGGTTCGGTTTGGATTTTTTATAGAGACTAATGTCTTTATATCATTTTGTATTCGGGTTAAGAGGCTAGGCTCTTGGGCCATTTGTATTGTCTGCATATGTGAATTAAGGACAGCAGCTTGGTTGGCCACAACTTGGGGGACAGAAGAGTGGACAACCCCGCTACTGCTGATAGGTTTAGTTTGACCGGTACTGGAGGACACCTGTACACCAACTAGGCTGTTAGCAACACTGACCTGTGAAGGCAACTGTACAAGAGACTGGGAGACAGTCGTTGTCACAGTAGTCGAGTGAGCCGTGCTAAGGCCTGGACTGCTGCTAACACAATGCAGGGCAGGGATCTGAGGTAGCGGAAACTGAATATTATGAATGGCTTGAACTTGCTGCTGTTGCTGCTGCTGTTGTTGCTGCTGTTGTTGTTGTTGCTGTTGTTGTTGTTGCTGTTGTTGTTGTTGTTGTTGCTGCTGTTGTTGTTGCTGTTGTATGTGCTGTTGATGCTGATGTTGATGATGATGATGTTGGTGATGGTGATGCTGGTGTTGGTGTTGGTGTTGTTGTTGCTGCTGCTGCTGTAATGGAGATGCACGATTCCGAGAATTTTGCTTTGATGAACTTTTGGCAGACTTAGTTGGTGGAGTTTTGGTTCGGCTGGCACTACGCTGATTACCAGTAGTCGTCGTACTACTGGCGTTGCTGATGTTCTGTATGACTTGCATAGTTGTAAGCGGGTTTTGTGATGCTAAAGAAGAAATATCCTGCCCTGCAAGCGTTGTTTTTACCGTAGTAGTCTGAATGGGCACAGTGTGTGTTTGAGGTGTCTGCAATAGGACTTGCCGGCCACCTTGAAATTGCAGAGGTCCTGACGTGAGTCCCTGCAAGTTATAATTCTGTCCACCAATATTGACAGTAACAGTGCCAGGTTGTGATCCGGCCATCTGCAGTCCTGGATGACCAATCACCTTCAGTTGTTGACCCTGAAGAGTATTGACCACCTGCTGTACTGGAATGCTTCCCTGCGATGTGGAGGAGTTAATCAGCTGAGACTGCGAGATCTGAGGATATGACTGCACCTGCGAAGTGACCGTTGATGACTGTCCACCATTCGTAGTTGATTGGATCTGTATTAAGTTTGATGGTAGCGTACGGAAGATAATTGATGGCGTGTTAAGGTTAACAAAACTGTAATTGGGTTGTGCAGTAGCGGCTGCCGTAAGATTAGCCTGCGATTTGTCTTGCGTCTGTTGACCAGACAGCTGCATGGTGCCACCAGCAATTCCTGTAGCATTGCCCATCGCCATGCCCGGTGCTGCACCCACCGTGGACTGGGCAGCATGGAGTAGGGTACCAGTGCTGGACACTTGCTGCCCAACATGGGATGAGGGCAGCTGCAGATTCTGTACCTGCTGGAGATTTTGGAGTCCGGCGACATTTGGGATGATAATACTTTTCCCCTGCGGAGTGTTTATGATGGTACCTTGCAGCGTAACAGGGTTCGATGAAGAGGCAGCCTGCACATTTGGATACACGCTCACCATGCCTCCCTGCTGCTGGTTTGCTTGTTGTGCCGAGTTATTGCACAGAACATGGGCGACATTCACATTGACCACGTTAGGGTTCTGAATCACGGTATTTTGCGTGTGTACAATATTCTGTCCTTGAGTTGGGAGAACTGCTTGGCCAGGAAGTAAGTTCTGGATATGCTGCTGGTTTGGGGCTTGGACTAGATTTTGGATCGGGACACCGGCAGCGGCAGCAGCGGCCTGCAATTGTTGCTGAGTGGGAGTCTGTGATTGCACGGATGTTGGGATCTGTACCAAACCAACATTAGGGGAAGGACTGACACTACTGGTATGCTGTCCACTGAAAGATGGACTGATAGTGACCAATCCAGGTGTCAGGGATCTGCTGACTAGTGGAGAGTTTATTGGGGCAGGACTTTGACTAGGTGTAATGGCGCGACTAACACTTGGTGAAGAAGAAGAGACTTGAAGATGTTGTTGAATTTGATTGACTTTTGAAGATTGATGTTGCTGTTGTTGTTGTTGTTGTTGTTGTATCTGCTGTTGTAGTTGTTGCTGCTGCTGCTGTTGTTGTTGTTGTTGTTGTTGTTGCTGCTGCTGCTGTTGCTGCTGTTGTTGTTGTTGTTGTTGTTGTTGTAACTGTTGCTGTTGGAGTTGTAACTGAAATTGTTGAAATTGTTGTTGAATTTGTTGCTGTTGGGCAAAAGTGAGGGAAGTCCCTGGAGCTGCTTTCAATATAAGCTGCTGACCTTGAATAACTTGGATTGGAATTCTGTAGTAAAAAGAAAAGAAAACACTTAATTTTTCATATTTTAAATTGATGAATCAACGTTTTATACTGATTTAATGTGTTACCACCATAAAACATCATAAAAACTTATAAATCAGCAAACTCATAAAAATGAAGGAAACATGAAGATTTGGTTTCTTTTTCAAAATTATACTTTTTTAGATTTTAATCAAGGGAAAAATCGAGATGCAAGATTTCAATAGTAAGTTGATAATAAACAAAATATTCAATGGTAATAACCATTAACATATTGAATGTTTTAAAATTATCAGATTGTTTGGAAAATATTGGCCGATTTTCAACTCACTTTTAAAAGTTGATTGAAATGACTATGTCATTGATAACAAAGATGAAAAGAGAATAATGCATATACTTTTCTTGCAGGAACTTGGTCATAATTCTACTAGAATGCTGCCAGTATCAAGAGGGCATGGGAGAGGTGTCCACAAGTTATAATCTTGTATAACAGTGATTTAAAAAATTCTTTCATGCTCTCCATGCGGCCTGATCCAAAGGGTTAATACCAGTCATATTACAAGCAGGCAAATCACTTTGTATGCACTCAAGCCAGATTTTCTCTGATCTTCCATGCACCATCGTACTTAGGGCATGCATGTTACAGAGTCGATGCAGGAGGTGGCACATTGGTCATTATAAAATCACTTGGGACATCAAGCATATAAGGCATTCAAAATCCCACAATACGAAACTTAGCTGAAGTGAATCCGTTTTGTAACTGAGCATAGCTTGGTCATTATGCTGAAGCTGTTTCAAGTCAAAGGCATTTGAGATCCCTGTCTCAGTGCCATGCAAGATAACAATGAGTACAGGCCGAAAAAAACTTGCCTTGAGTTGGGAAAGAAATATACTGAGATATAAGGATTAGCAGCAGCTGCTTGAACATTCCCAACACAATAGCAAGCATAGATTACACATTTGTACCCACCACCAGGATTCAACATGTTGCTCAAATAGTAGTTTCAACATCAAGTGAGGTGTCATTTATATCGCTAAATGCTATCGTTCGACCATTAGGCAGGCAACGCTCACGACATCTATGACAAACATCATCCAGGTCAACAATCAGCTTCCCAGCAACAAGGCCATTACACTTTTTGTGGACCAATAATTTGCACTGGGGGCAGTCAATTGTGTTAAGTTTACACCTGCACATCTGTGACAGCTCAAGGAAACATGTTAGTGTACTGCAATTGATCAAAACCAACACCAGAGATAAGAAATTTTGTCTTAGTCATATTGAATCTCAGTTCTTTGCTCTTCATGCTTGTCTTTGACATCAGTAAGCTAGTTTCGCAGTCCTCTAGGGAATCCAGCATAAGCACAAAACTGTCTTATGACATACCTATACCTGACAATGCCACCAGAACCATGATAAAGAGATGTGGGTTGAATACAGCTTCTGATAGGCCCTAATACCCACTACGAATTTCTCGGAGCAGTGGCTGTTGATACAAACACGACTTTGAGCATTTGAGTGCATACCTTGGACAACATGGACAGTCCACTCTTCCATACCAAAGCTCCTTCTTATTACCCATCAGAGCACTTTCCTAGGAACGTTATCAAATGCCTTCTCGAGATGAAGAATGTAAAATAGAGAGGTTTCTTGGATAAGATGCACTTTTCCTGCAGCTGACATGCAATGAAAATGGCATTCGAGTTGTCAATGAGAATGAGTCACTAATCCAATCAAACTCAACAATTAAGAATCTCATACAATGTTTGTGTCAAACCGTCATCTTAATCCCATTATTGAGTGTGAATCTATCCGCACCATTTCAGATACACTTTTCACTTACAATATCTTGGTTGATGCAATCCATTTGTTTGGCTAACCAGTAAATATCAATGCCACTAGACGAAACATTAGCAAAGCCTCTGACTTGGTGAATCCAAACAGCCCATTTGGCTTCATCATAAGCAGTTTTTGCAACCTTAGCTTTAACTATACTCTCTGTTATCTTAAGCATATAAGCTTTAAAATATGCCTGTTTCTCCTTGACTGCATCTTCAACACAATTATTTCACTATGTCCCTGGTCTCCACTTATGGCTTTTAGAGAGTTCACATACTTCAATGGCTGTATGTATAAGAGAGCAAGTGTCAGAGAAATGTCTAAGACACTTTTTCTACTGAGAATTAGCATGTCAAACCTATTAGAATGGGCTCAGTTTGCATAGCTAATAAAAACTATTAACACTTCTTCATGAAGAGCAATTTTATCACTTGACTGATGAAGCTAGGGAAGTCAAATTTATGAAAAGAAAGAAAGAAATAAAGAGTTTATAACTAGTAATGAACTAATAGATTTAATCACCAATCTGTATAACATATGAACCTTTTTTGTAGGGTTTTACTTTCTTTTTTTCTTTCTCTTTTTTTTTTTGTTTTACATGTTAGTCACCACTTATCAAGGCCTGGAAGCCACTCAGGGATAAGGGTCATTGCGGTTATTGGGATAGTATCGTAGTAATCGTTAGTATTGGGATTTGATAAAGTGTCTTACTTAAGAGGGCGTTTCATCAGGAATTTGTTTATGTTGGACTTAAAGACATCCAAGTTTTTTTTTTTTTTTTTTTTTTTAATTACATTTTCACCCCAAACAAGGCACATTGCCACTTTGGTGTAGGGGGCTACTATCAGGGGAAAATATACTGGGGTACTATGTAGGGATTAGGGCAGCGAGATGTTGGTTCACGTTACACTTGAACTTATGCATGTCAGTACAGTTGGGGAAGCAGTGACCTGGAATGGAATTCCAAAGTCTAGCAGTTCTGGGGAAGAAACTACTGGAGTAGAAAGATCTTTTACATCTAGCGATCTCTACAGTGTGGGGGTGGGAATTTGCAGCTTGTCAGGTCTGTCGAGGGTGTTCACGTCGTGGGGGCACAAGTGCTTGCAGTTCTTCCGAGCATTCACCATTATAATACTTGTAGAACAGGCAGAGGGATGTAACGTTTCGACGATGGGACAGAGGCTGAAGTTTAGATGCCAGTTTAGGGCCTATCAGATTTGTGACTCTCTTTTGAACCCTGTCAAGGAGCGAGAGACTAGTAGCCGATGCACCGGCCCAAATATGACAGCAATACTCCATACATGGGCGAATAGTGGCCTTATAGAGGTACAGGATACTTTCGGGTGTTAGAAGTTTTTTAGCACGGTAGAGAGAGCCCACCTTCCTTGCAGCGGCCCTGGCAATGCCCTCGATGTAATTGTTCCAACTCATGTTTCCTGTGAACGTTAGGCCAAGGAGCTTGAGAGACGTACTCTCAGATAAAGAGTCGTTGGCCATTGCTATAGGTGATAGAGAAGGTTTCTTGTAATTATTGAATGAAACCAGTTTTGTCTTGGTGGCATTGAACGTTACCATCCATTTTTGTCCCCATTCCACTACTGATTGGAGGTCATCCTCTAGTGTTTCTGTCATTACTTTAGATATATGTTCATTTGTTTTCCTGTCGTGCCTGCTATAGAGTGTGGTGTCATCAGCATATATACCCATCTCAGAGGAAATTTTGTCGGGGAGGTCATTTATGAATATCAGGAACAGCAGAGGTCCAAGGATAGATCCCTGGGGCACTCCCGCATTTATATCATATTGTTTAGATGTACGACCGTCGAGGACAACCTGGATTTTTCTCTTATCTAAGAAGGATTTAATTATGTTAAGTATTCTACCAGTGATACCGTAAGATCTAATCTTCCTGAGGAGACCCTCATGCAATACCCTGTCAAAAGCCTTACATATATCTAGAGCTACCGCTCTGCCCTCTCCCGCTTTGTCCAGTGAATGGTATATGCGTTCAGAGATTACAGTGAGGATGTCTGCCGTGGAACGGGCTTGTCTAAATCCATATTGATGGTCGTTCAGAAGTTTAGCATCTGTAAGGTGCTGGACTAGAGCATGGTTAATTAAGTTCTCAAATATTTTGGCAAAAAGTGGGAGGAGGCTAATAGGGCGATAATTTAATGGGTCAGTTCTTTCGCCAGAATTCTTGAATACTGGTACCACAGAAGCAGTTTTCCAACAGCTCGGAAAGCAAGATTCATTAAGGCATTTGTTGTAGAGTTTGGAGAGAACTGGAGCTACTTCAGCTGAGCACTTTTTTAATAGCACAGCTGGGATGAGGTCGGGTAAGTTGTAGTCAGGTGGGAAACAAGCAAACGAAAGAAGCTTTGTTCATAGAATCTACGTTTTGGTTTTGGCATAGATAAAGAGTGGGGAAAATTTTTGACAGTGGTTTCAGCTAGACGGTTGTTTATCGGGAAAGATTGGTGAGAGGGGACCAAAGATTGGAGCTCAGACGAGCACTTGCCATGGAAGTAACGATAAAACAAAGAAAGGCTCGCAAGGTCTCTCCTGTGGGTTGGTTGGTTGTTTTACAGCATATCAACCCTTTTGGGTTATTTAATGCCGAATCCAAAGATTTGGAAGAAAAATTTTTTTAGTAGAATATATTTGTTGTTTTCACATCAGTTACTATTTAACCCATAGTTGGGACTCTCCTGTGGGAGAGAGGTTGCAGGGAAGAGAAAAGGGCATTCCCAACTAAGCTATTTTGTACTCTGTCAAGACAGGATAGGCTGTTTTTAGCAGCTCCTGCCCAGATGTGGCAGCAGTACTCCATTCTTGGACGTACTTGGCATTTATATAGATAGAGAATTGCATCAGCAGTGAGATATCTTCTGAAGCGGTAGAAGGATCCTATCATTTTTCCAGCGACCTTCGTAACTGACTTGATGTACGTATTCCATTTCAGGTCAGGAGTAAAGGTCAATCCCAGAAGCTTATCAAAACATGGATCCTCCCCTGGACGAGAGCCATCCATTTCAATTGATGCCAGATGGGGATCAGAGCATTGATGATGTAAAGATAGGAGCTTGGTTTTAGATGCATTAAAAGCAACCAGCTACCTCTTCCCCCACTGTACTGTGCGCTCAAGATCAGAGGAGAGAGAATCAGAGAGAACTTTGTCATTTACAGCCTTTGATGTGTTGCCATAGATGGTCGTGTCATCAGCATAGATGTCAATGAATGATTTAAGTATGTGTTTTGGGAGATCATTGATGTAGATCAGGAAGAGAGTTGGGCCCAGGATGGAACCCTGAGGGACACCAGCACTAATGCTCTGGCCCTCTGATTTCTGCCCATCAACCACTACTCTTATGAGCCTATCAGAGAGAAATGATTTAATTTCCAGTGATGCTGTAGCTGGAAATCTTGTGAAGTGGGCCCTTATGCCATACTTTGTCGAGGGCCTTTGATATGTCAAGAGCAATTGCCCTAGAAAGGAAGCCTTTGGGCAGAACAGAAAACATATTGCATGTCACTAAGAAGGTTGTTTCTGTTGAGGTGGTTGACTATTTCTTTATTTAATATGGATTCCAACAACTTACTCATGACACACAGGAGACTTATTGGTCTGTACTGAGAGGGAGATGACTTTTTGCCTGAATTTTTAAATACAGGCCATACTGATGAGGTTTTCCAGGGTGTTGGGAAGCACTTCTCCTTAAGACTACACTTAAACAGTTTTGTAAATATGGGGGCAAGTTCTGGTTGAAGCTTTTTTCAACACTATAATTGGAATGCCGTCGGGGCCAGTTGCTTTACTGGAATCAAGGTTCTTGCTTAGCTTGGCGACCTCAAGCACAGATATTTGTATGTTGCATAGCGTGTTGTTTGTTATAGGAGGAAATACGGGGAGTTGATGGCCTTGGTCGCATCGGGTAGAATTAACTGCAAAGTTTAGCCTTGTCTGATGCTGACGATATGACTTCAGGTGCATTGATGATGGTTGGGATAGAACGCACGCTTCTGTTCAGGATCCTGTTTGCTATTTGCCAAAACTGGTGTGAACCAAGCCGTTGCTCAACTACTTTGGATTTAACGGACTGAGCATATAGCTCTCTTGCATGTGTTATTACTCTTTTACAGTGGTTGCTGGCAGTCCTGAAAGCAGCTTTAGTCTCAGTACATCTATTACGTTGGTAACTCTGGAAAAAGTGATTTCTGTGCACGATGGCAGCAGCACATTCTGGGGAGAAGCATGGCTGGCTGTTAGGTTTTTGTTGGAATTTTTTTGCTGGTATGAATCGGTCTATGCCTACAATTAACCATTTGGTCAGGTCTGATACTATAGAGGACACATCCTTTTTAAACACTGAATGCAGGGGTAGATCAGATATAAATTACTTTCCATAACTTGTTTAAAAAAATAAAACTATAATATTGCAATGCAAGAAACTTATTAAGAAATATTTAAAGTGAGATTTTACTCATTTCAAAATGAACTGCTCCTCCTCCTCCTCCTCCTCCCCACATTCAATGTCTCCCCTTTTACATGCTAGCATGTGTTTTAGAAATTGACTTCCAAACTAACCTATCTCTACCAAGGTCTTTATTTATCCCTCTTCCTCTCCAAAACATTTTTATCACTTCATTCCATGTTTTCCTTCGGCTTCCCCTGTGAACTGAACCGACTACCTCAACTGTTTTACATCTACTAACCCAAGAACTTTCATCCATTCTTTCAACGTGGTCAAACTATCAGTCTACTCTTCTGAACACATACCTCTATATTGTCTGAATTTAATCTTCCTCTGAGGACATCAGAACTACGCTTTCCTTTGACACTCATATCACACATCTATCGTATGATTCTCATATAATTTCTTCCCATGCATTGCATATCCTCAACCCTCACTGGCAAGATTTCATTTCCATACATCATCATACTGCTTACACATGCCTGGTAGATGCTGTCCTTGGTTGACAGTGGTAATACTCTGCTCGTTAGTAACGACAGAAGTTTCCTGAACGTATTCCATTAACTCCTAACCCTTGCTACTCAATTATTCTCTCAATCAATTTCAATCGCTGATCCATCAATATTAAGCCTCTGTAATTATCTCTATCGAATGCTTCCCTTTTATTCTTATAACAATTCACAATTGTACTATTGTCTCACTCTTTCGGTGAAACCTGATCTGATTTTTTTAAAGTTTGTGATCATCTTAATGTCTGGTTCACCTGCAGCTTTTAACATTCCTACAATAACACCTAAAGGTTCTGCTCATCTCACTCAGCTTCCCCTACTAACTCTTTCCCAATTCTAATAATCTAATAAAAATCATAAACAGTATTCTGTCATTTTGTTGACTTGAGCAGTTTTAAAAATCTACTTTTTGCATGCTTTTTATTTTAATACATCTAATTTCCACAATTTTAATTAAAATTGCTCAAGTCAACAAAATGACAGGATACTGTTTATGACTTTATAAATGATTAATGAATAAAAATGGTGTTCACTTTATTTTTTTAAATATTTAACCTACAATATGGTAAGAAGATAAAGATAGTAAATAATGTCCTGCTAATGTGTCAATGTTGTTGGCTGTAAAAAAACAAAAGATGATCAAAATTGGAAGGCATCCACTGATGGCGACAAATGGTGGGAAACAGAAATGAAACAAAATCGAAAGTTCTATCGCTGCGCAAAGAATAATATTCAATTTCAAGTTGGATGTGTTTAACCAAAGAACACAATTGGAAAGAGGGGTAAGAATCTAAACACCATTTTACTAATAGTCTGCTTTAGCAATTTTCTGTTTTAACATTTACATTTAATATTAAAATTTAACAACTAAAAAGTTGAATGATGGGAAAGTATTCATACTTTGAGTAAAATAGAATTTCTATTCATAAAATAATCTCATCAAATATTGTGTATATCTTTCATTACAATTTGTAAAATTAATTAAAAATATAAAATCAAATAATTTAGCTAATTAAAAAGTCCAAGTTTCAAAATTCTATTATAAAAAATAAACTTGGAAACCATCAACTATCATGCATTGCTCTTAAAACAAAATCGTTTCAAACCTTCTTTAAAACAAAAAATAAAAATCAGCAGGGGGAGGGAGCTCATTTTAAATCAATGAGTATAATAAGAGTTGCCTACCTTGAAGTTATGTGCAAACAAATAAAAATTAAAAACTGAAATCACTTATATAAAGCAAAAAAAAAAAAAAAGAAGAATTTGAAAAGTAATTCATAGATATGAGACTAAAAAAACAAAAAATAATATACAAAAAAAATCAAACATATATATATATTGTATTTTAAGGTAAATGTGGTGAAAAAATAAAGAATAAAAGAAAAACAGTCTGAAAATTTTAGAGGACAGAAAATATGCATATATACATAACAATGATAAACCCATTTTACAAATTAAAATACATCAGTAGTTTTTTTATAACAATTGCGTATTTAATTTTAATTCTATGTTAATTATAAACAGTGTTCAAATCTCAAATCATATTTCTCAAAAATGTTAGTATTAATTATTAAATATCTGATAGATTTGAAACAAATTCTGCAGATGTGTCTCCCTTAAAAGTGGGAGGGGGGAGTGTCAACAGAGAGAATCGTGGATAAAGAGACATATATGGCCTACAGGACATATCTAAAGTCATAGTAAAATTAGTTTAAAGAAATTAAGATTCTGAAAACAAAGTGTATAAACCAAAGAATTTCTGCTAGAAAGTTAAATCTAAGTTTTTAATATAATAATAAGCATCATGTTTATGTATTAATATCTGTATATACAAATAGTAATTCTTTTACCTTTAACACTATGGAAAAAATTCAGTACATGTTTAAGTAAACAGTAGCATTAATCAGCAAGAGCTGACTGATACATTAGTATTGTTTGTAAATGAAACAACACATGTTTATGTTTTTCAAATGACTTGAATTATAAAAATTGTAGATAAGTTGGTATGCAGTGAAAATGGTTATGATTGATTTCATGCAAACTAGTTATTAAATGATAATTGACAAAAATAATTAAAATCCATCACCAATTGATTTGTAATTATTTTTAAGGAAGAAAAGCTACCAGCTTCAAAAGGAAAACATTAAAAATTAAAATAAAATACAAAGCTCATTATTTTGTAATCTTTAAAAGATAGTTAATAAAGTAAGTCAGTGTTTTTTACCAATCGCATGCCAGTACTCCTTACAACATTTAATAAATGTATTCAATAATGATGAGATAATCTGCCATTGGTGAGGATCGTCTATAAGCATCAAGCCATTAAGTTATATTTTTATATTAATGAACTAGATATCATTTTTAATTAAAATGAAAATGTATAAAAGATGCATTTCAGTTTTTATCTGTATAATCTAAACCTTATTTACTAATATTGTATTCAAATGTATTTAAAACTTTTAGTATGAATTCTCTGAAAGATTTAGAATAAAAAGATTTCTGAAAGTGAACTAATAACGCTATAAAAGAATTCACTAAACACATTTCATTTTGAAATACAACAAATAAAACTGTCAGTGACTATTGTGCATTTCAAATCGAAAAATACCTTTCCGTTATTGAAATCAAATATTTCAAAATAATAAAAGTCAAATTGATAGTGAAATCATGATGTGCCTTTCACATAAAGTATAATTTCTTGTATATTTCAGAAAACTAATCAAAGCATCTAAATAGGACAGTCTTCAAAAAAATTACTCATCTCAATGTAAGTAACACCATGCAGAAACGTAAGTTATATGACAGCAAACAAATCGGAAAAGTGACAGGTTATAGGAAAAGTTCTAACAATGGAATCTTGTCAATTTTTATGATAGAAACTCATAATGGAGAAACAGGTTAACATGCTTGAAGCTTTGTTTTTGTCGGGCAATAAGTACAATGGATATTTAAAAAGGTGATAGAAACAAAAAAGGGGTGACAAGGTCAAAAGTGATTTGGAAAGAGAGGTGGAAGGTAGTGAAGTGAGCAATGTTGATATTGATAAGCAACCAGTCAAATTACCAATCAACCAATTGGTTGACCAAGAACAGATAACTGGCATAAAAAAAAGAAAGAATTATGCTCTGTGACCCTGTGGGTAGAACAAAGTCTTGTAAAAATGGTTAAAAGCAATTCTGTTGAGCAAAGTGATTCAATCAAAACCCAGTAGGAATAGTAAAGATGTAAAAAGTTTGAAGTGGTGGTAGTAGTAATAGTAGTAGTAATAGCAACAACAGCAGTGGCATTGGTGGTAGGAAGAATAGGGAAAAGGATATCTGACAGATGTCCGCAAAGAATAATGGTTGAAATTTTCCAGTTAGCCTAGGGATTCTTGTGTTTTTGCTGTTGTGTTCACCATAAGAAAGTAATAATCAAAGGGATCAGCCATATTCTAAAGAAAAGGCTCAGGCAGATGAAGAGGCTATATTGTCAGCTGATTGTACTCACCTTAGAAAAAATATTAACAACAGGTAGTTGAGCGTGGGACACTTCAAACATCATTGACACAGAGCAAGCTGGAAGGGAGACACTTTGAGAAAATTCCAAGGAAGCAAAATACTTTTCACAAAAATCATAAAAATAAAATAGAGGAAAATGTTTTGAGGAATTTTGTTTCAAATATGTTTGTAAATTATTAAAAGACATGAACATGGAGTTTTAGTTTTAGTTAAAAAAAAAAAAAATGCAAATTTGATGTTAAAATTTGCCTTTTTAGAAACAACTGAGATTCAACAAAGTGTCTGTCCATCTGTGTGATGATGTCATAAACAACAAGACAAAAGCATACATACCTTAACGAAAAATGAAAACTAACATGTTTCAAGTTTTAAACATATCAATAAAGAATGAAATATAATGTATATTGTATTAACTTAAGATTTTGCAACATTTTATATAATAATTCGACACAAATTCATCTAATAATTAAAAAAAACAATACTTTCTAAATTATTGTTCGAGAACAAAAAGTGACTTTTTAAAAAATGAATATCAAAGATATTCAGTAAATTCCAATTGCAAACTAAAATTTCAAATTACAATTTTACAAAACTACCACATTTCAAGTCAAACTTAAATCTGAATGTCATAAATATACAAGATACATCCATTTAAATCAAAAATACATTGTGATTTAAGTAAAACATTTAACAAGATATTTAAAACATTCAAATGTTAAATTTATGAACAAAATCATATTTACTTAGTTATGTCAGTGACGTGCATATTAGAATCAAGCTTCTGCATAATCATTGAATATGAGAATGATGAAAGTTATATAGAGTGAATTTAATATTTCTTAGAAACTTCCGTCTTTACAACGAAACTGCCAAACAGCTTCAATAATATCAATAACCACGAATCATTTTTAGTACTAGTCTTTGATTTTATTGCCTTCTATTTCTATCCCAACCCAACTTTTATATATTTTGATTTTTTTTTTTTTTTTTTTTTTTTTTCAATCAGACATGAAAAATTAAAATCTAAGAACAGAGAAAGTCTTATCACAGAGGGGCATAAAAATAACTAAACTTACAAATTTATTTATACTTAATTTAACACAACATTGTATTTTTTATGTTATGATCTATAGATTTTAGTTTTACTGATAGTTTAAAAACAAATATTGATTAAAAAAATTGTTTTAATCATTTTTGGAATTAGAAATTAAGTTCAAATTTTTCCAATACTGGTATCTTTAAAAGTTTTGATTCCCAAATTTTGACTAACTGTCCTGACACTAATAAAACAACAATCCAACCAAAGCTTTAACAATGTTTAGGAAGAGAAGAAGGCCTATTTTGGATAGTGCTTTCCACTATTGTAGAAATGAATAATCTCCCTCTAAAGTTTACACGGAGATTAGAATCTAAACCATTTAGTTTTAATTTTTTAACACTTTTTAATGTTGCCTTTTCGTTTGATTAGCATTCTTCCATCATTTTGTCTGACTGCATATGGACTGCTTCTTTCAAATAAGTATATAATAGATGATACAAGGTTTCTATTCCTTATGAACTGTGACCAGATATTTATACACACTCACTTTCACCTGTGAGTAGAGGTAGATATAGGAAGCACTTGTCTTTATAAAGGCTAACACACAAAAACAGAACATTATCTCTTCTCCACATGTAATATCACAGTCACATATATTCTAGTCGAAGTCTAAGACGCTTCAAGTTATTTACTCTTAATATGCATTACAGGTGAAACTATCATCAAAGCCAGCAGAGTGATCTTCTGCTAACAATATATGCAATTCAACATTTCTGAACCTTTAAACCGTCTTTAAAAATTTTGTTTGAAGAACCAAATCCATCACATAAACATTAGATTGTTTTTGGTTGATTCTGTAACTTGTCTTTTAGAATCTAAGATTTTCATGTAATTATGTGCTCCTGTGGATGGGTATACAAGAAACTGAATGTTTAAATGAGGAAATCATTAGGATACATAATCCTTTACTTAGCATGACTGCAACGTTGCTAATAAGCGTATACTAAATCAAAGGGATGTAGTCATCCAAACTTGATAGTAGTAGTAGTATTCTTACAGCCTTTTAGAATATGTAAACAACAAGGCAATAACTGATTTATATTTTCAGTCATTTAATTATGAAAATGTTACCTTGAAAAATAATCAAAATTTGTAGAATAAAAGTATTTTTAAAAATATAAAGCCAGCAATGAATATTGTATTTTGATTATAAAATTAAAATATTACTTAAATTCTTAGATTTCAATGAATTCAGATCTTTCAAAAATTTAGTCTTACTAAAAATTATAATCCTTAGAACACTTTGATCCACACAAGGTGATTTATTAACATGTTTATTTTATGGTTTCCCATATTATTAATAAGATGACCTTGATATTAATTATTCTGTTACAAAATTATGCACTTATTATTTACTGTTCAATTATTTTTAATAATGTTTTAATAACGTCAAACTGTACATTCCGTTGATTTGTTTTCTTGAAATTTCTCAAAAGGATGTTTCAAGAAATATTAAATATGGGGAAAATATCAAATCATGCAGTGATATAAGCAGCAACAATCTTATTGATTCTAAGCGTTAGGGTTTGAATTTGGTATAAAAATGTACATCAAGTGATAGCAAGTATATTCAAGCAAAGTAATAAGCATGCACACGCACAAACACTCATACATACCAATAAGGTGAAAAGTAAAATATTTAACCACTTTCTTAATACCAAATACTTATGTTAGTTTTATTAGTAAGTGTTTGGCATTTACATATTAATTTGTATCGATTTTTATGATTTGGACAATAAATATAATAAATATCCAATAACAATGTTCAAACCGGAAAATAGTTAACTTTTTTTGAATATCATCAATAAAGAATCTCAAGATTTTTAGAAAAATATCAAACTTCTGAAAATATACTAATGAAATTTGTTTTATATTTTTTAAAATGCTTTATTAACCCTTTGTGACCTGGTTGAACTAATTCGTTCAGTTGTAAATAAATGAATATAACCAGATAAATGAAGTGAGAATTGATTCAAACATGCTTTGTACATATCAGTTCAGTGTCTGGATAGATGGCAGATACCTCCAGATTGCAACTGTCCATTGCTTACATTCAGTATGCCACCATCAGTCTCAGAGATGGAAGGATATTATTTGTTGTCATAGACACACTATTTTCAAACATTATGGATAATAATCAAAGTTTGTGAAATGCAAAAATTCTTAGTGGTAGTTTAACTATTGAACTTCATAAGTTTTCCAGTTTGAAAACAATCATAGTATCATTACCCTTTAAATTAACTAAAATTAACAATAATTATTTTTTAATCTACATCATAACTCAGGTCATAAAGAGTAAAAAAAAAAAATGGTATTATATTAGTCACTAAAAACGAAATTCTTTCTAAATAAAATTTTCACTATAAAACTTTATAATAGTAACAATGTGCAAATTATATGCATTCCAATGAAGCTGATTCTCACAATAATTAACCAATCCAGAGTTTATAATTGTAAATTCTTGAAGAATGCATTCATCATATGAAAAAACTATTAGAAAAAGAAAGTGGCTGCATATAAATATGGAATTTCTTTACTTTTTCACTTTCACTTATTTTAATAAATACATTTTTAATACAACATTATTTCCCAAAAAAAAAAGAAAAACATGAATAACTTATAATTATGCAATACAGATAAATGAGACATTTGAATGTAATGTTGACTTCAGTAGACTAACAATTCACCATTTTGTTTTTATTCACATCTCATTTGATGCTGTCTTAACTATTGTATATTTTTATGTAAATGTTTCTCCAAAACATTTTAAAAATCCAAACAAGATGCTTTATTTCAAATTGTTGATTAATTTTTAGAGAACACATATTGGATCACACCTGACATCCAGCTGTAAAGTTCTGCTGGAGGACAGCTACTACACAATGCAACACAATAGTGTGTGTAAATCGAATGTAGCAGCAAGTCCTAGGAACATATACCAGAAAAAGAACAGAAATAAGTCATACATCATCCACTATGACTATGCCATTCTTACAGAAAACAAAGCTATCAACTCTGACATAGTGATATGGGACAAGGAGAAAGAAACAACTTTAGTAGAAGTTAGTGCCTCCCAATAATACTAGGTTAAATAAAGCTGAGAGTGAAAAGATACTAAAGTTTTATGTATGACATACAAAGAAACTGGAATCTTGGGATCCCCATCATTCCAGTAATTATAGGAGCAACTAGCCTTATGCAAAAGAATTCCAAAAACTACCTGGCAAATATACCTGATGAACCAAGTGCAAGAGAGAAACAAACAATTGTACTTAAAGGGACAAATAGAATCTTAAAAAGATCTCTCAGTTTTAATGTATGAGATAGAAGTGGATATCTTACATCATGTAGGATACCCTATTCCCAGCGAGAATAAAATGATAAAAAAATTCTTTTAAATTGAATTTTGTGATCTTATATATTCATAATAAAGTAATGATGCAGTGCCCACAATAATGATTTATTTTGAATTGGCAAATAAAAATATGTTGGGAGTTAAGTGTACACAAAAGCAATCTAAATTTTTTTAATATTGTTCTAAAACAAGGTTTATTTTAATGTCCGAAAAATAGAGAAAAAATAAAAATAAAATAAATAATTGTTTTAATTAAAACTGAGATGAGAAATGTTTTTATATTAATGTTTTTTATCTCAAGAAAGTCAAAAACCAAAGTCAGAGTGTTATGAATTACTAGAGCATTAGAAATAATATTGGCATCAAGTTAAGAAAGAATGTTCTAAACCGTAAAAAATCTATTGAATTTAGATGATTTTTAGTCACGTACAAGCGACTCTATAAGTCACACCGTCCGTCTGTCTGTCAGTCGGTCGGTCTGTCCGTAACACTTTTGTGCTTAGCCTTTTTGGTTAAGATCAAAGGTCTGTTCTTAGCTCTTTAAGCTTTTCTTGGCCTTTTGGCCAAGATCAAAGTGTGGTATTTGTTCTTACTACATGCTGTACTTATGTTTGTAACTTTGTGATATAAAGTGGGGGATCACTTTTCTGTATTAATTTAATGTAAAATGATCACCCACTTTACAACCAGTCAGTCTCCAAGTCATTCTCCAGATAATTCAAGTTGTTTTTGAAGTATTCCAGTTATTTTTTAAGCATTCAAGTCATTCTTAAGGTCATTCAATTCATCCTTAAGTTCGTTAAAGTCATTCTAAGTCATTTACTTTTTATTTATTTAAGTCATTTCAGGCCATTTTTCGGTCATTTTAGTTTATCTTTAAGAATTTCATGTCAATCCTACATTCACACATTCATTCATTACACAAGAGCATGCGACTAATGGCTATCGGCATTGTTTAATGTAAACATCTATGCAACTTTTTGATAACTACATTACGGACATGGCAATGGAGTAGAAAACAGTAAAAACATTTTTTTTTTTGTATATAAACTTGCATAATTAAACCCTTAAATCGGTTGAAAAGTAATTTCGAAAAAGTGTTGGCTGATTGACAAGCATATCTTTCTCTAGAATGATTTCACTAATGTCAAATATAGAGGCTTGGCCCTATTCGGCACAGTAGGCTGATGATATAATATAAAGGTATGAGTAGAACTGATGAAATAGTCCCGAATTCAAACAGGCAAACTCCACAATCACAAATGTCATTAGTTGTCATAAGCATATATTGTTTCATCACATCTCAAAAATTGAATTGGATCATTGAAAAGTTTAAAAATATACTGACAAGTAACTACACAGCATTACTTGGGTCTTTTTACTTTCATTTTTGTCCTGCTCGTTGACACTTCTCCTTTTGTCTTTTCTGTTAATTTCTTGTAAGAAAATATTTATATGTTTGAAAAGATAGTTAATTGAAGGAATATATATATATATCCTTAAAACAAATCTGTTTTACAATAAAATGGACGCTTTTCAAATTGTTAATATTTATATCCGATAAATATGCTTGAGATTTCTTTCAAACTCTTAAATTTATAAATAATAAGCAGGTAAAAGCCAAGAAATGGCGGCCAGGGTATTTTTAATTAAATTATTAATATAATTTGTCATCATCCTCGGTTTAACACCTGTTTTATATGATGGCATGTTTTACCTGCTGATCAGGTTTCTTTGTAAGCAATTTCCTTATTTGAGGCAAAATGTTCTATAGGATGGATATCTTTCCTGACGCTAATATATAATATATAGCTTTAATCATAATGCTATGTTGTTATGGGTAAACGGATGTTATTCATATTTTTACCTCTCTTACACTAGTTTCCTAATCTCAGAGAGAAAACAGATGAATTCATACTTTTGTGAAAGTAAAATTTTATCAAGTTTAGTCATTACATTACCTGAATATGATTGTTTAAAAATAGTTATTTTAAATGTTCACATAAAAACATTATGACAAACACACAGTCATTATTTGGTCGGACTATTTTATTATATAGATTTTGACGCAGGAGAGAGAAAGGTGAAGGAAAAGATCTCACTTACATCACATGCATACTTTGCTGCGTACATTCACAATCAATTCATAACAAAAGATGGTCGTTGCTAGCATCATCTATTACCTACCTCCAAAATCCCTACAATGGGGAGAGGTAGGGAAGGGGGGGGGGTTGTAAACTTGTGAAGCCCCAAAAACGGATGGTTTCCTTCTTTTATTCTCTTAGTTAAAATGTTGTTGCAAAACTTCTATTGAGTCAGATTCCTTAATTAGCTAAGTAGCCTCTGTCTATTACTAACAGTTTTATGACTATGGTTTAATAAAGGGTAAAAAAAAACGTAATAAGATATTAATAACAAAAACATTAATGAGTATGTGTCGAGACTTAAATTTCTTAAAGTTAAACTCTTTGAAAACTTTTATTACTTATAAAATTAATCATTTGCTGAATATAGGGGTGGGGTGTAAAAGACGCTTAAATATACTTTAATCCATGCAGATTTCATATTTATTACTACAGCGACAGGTAAGATAAACTTTTAATTAAACCACTTCTAGCTACGAATGAATTTTCGCATGGGCAAAAGTAACAGAAATATGTCGGCAAATCAAAATGAACATTTTTCATTTCAACTTCTTGACATATTTCTGTATGCACTATTCATCAATCCACACTAAAATTTTACTCATCATAAACCATCCTTGGTATATGATTACTATTTCCTGTTAATTACAGTGTTATGTAACCAGTAGTTTGAGTATTTATTGGTTAAATATTTACACACAGACACGTATACATCTGTTTTATTTATACAAAAATGCTGACAATTTTATTAAATTGAATAATCATTTGATCATTAGTGAATGTAAGAGTAAACCAATGTGTTAATTTCTTTCAAAGAGTGGTTTCCAAGTGGGGGTACCATATCATAGATTGATCCTTTAACTCCAGTACTGATTAAAATAAATTATTTAGTTTTATATATATAAGTTTTGAGACCAGAGAAATGAAGAAAAAAAATCTCTTAACTGAAAAATCATTTTATGTATATTCTAATGTTTAAATCTTTTAACAGCAAATTGAAGAGAAAAAAAAACGGATAAATGATAAAAATTAATCAGAATGTAATTAATAAATGCAAAATGTTTAGGTAATTGTTATTAGAAGTGTTGATTATTTTCCTGCAAATTAATGAAATGCTCAATACAACATTTTAAATAAATCATCATTTTTATTTTACGCAGCAAAAAATAATCCAACCATTCGAAAGCGATACAATGAGGCATTGCACGTTAAGTTGATAAAGTAACTTTATAATAATTGTGTTCACCACCATTGCCACCATCACCACTGCTGCCAACACCACCATCATCAACAAATTGAAACATTAAAATAAAAACTTTTTAATACATTTATTTTACTTACCCTTGACCAAGTGATGCAAAAGTGTTTTGATAAGAGGATTTTTGTTCTTGAGACAGCCCTGAGCTGCATCCTGGTTGAACCAACTGAACTTGTCCAAAATTGGCTGACTGTGGCGACAGAAGAGCCGCAACCTGTTGAGAGCCAGCCACAGTGTTGATGGACGCCGTTGCAGGAACAAGAGAAGCTGCTTGGCTATACTCAGTAGGGGTTCCAACAGCTGCTACCGTGGCCGTTACGGGAACTGCTGCAGTTGCTGCTGTTGCTGCTGCTGGAGTTATTAATGTTTGAGATTTGATAAGAGGCAAGGAATCACTGCAGTCATTTTCTGATGACCCTAGTGTAGAAGACAAGAACTCTTCTTCAGGCCATTTGAAGGCATTTTCACCAATTTGGCTATCACCAGACAGGGATGGATCCGGCTAGAAAATATTAAAAAATAAATAAAAATAATAATAATAATCAGTATTATATTTTTCATTTACTTTATATTCTAAAAAAGGAATTTAGAAAAATAATAAAGGCAAAGAAATATTGTTTTAGAATATATTCTAATAATAAACACCCAGAAATGTAATTCTGTTAAAAGCTATACAAGTACAGTAGAACCCCGGGATATGACATTAAAAATTAGTAACAAAATACAGTACAGTATATAATACACATGTATATAATCAAATAACATTATAAATAAACACTGTAAGGCGGGGCAAATACCGTAACCAGGGGCTGGAAAAACATAGTATTCACACATCGTAATCTGGAAAAAAAAAAAAAAAAAAAAAAAAAAACAAGAAGTAAACTAGGACCACAGTATGCCAGGGTTCTACTGTAGAATAGCATGCAGAATTCTAGAATCATTTATTTACAATATTATTCAAGAAAACTTTACAATGCTAAGAATCTTTCAAAAGTAACCGCAATCATTGGAAGGTTGATTCGTAGTTTTGCTAAGACAATAGGTTTGTTATCGTTTTTAACATTTAATGAAAGAAATCTAAATTAGATTATGGTTTTCAGGACAAGATTTGATAAATATTTATTTATTTATTTCTATCAAATCATCCAACAAATAGCCATCAAGTAATATAACTTAAATATTAATCGTCCAGTTTTTAAAATGAATGATTAATTTACAAGAAAACAGCGAGAAAGAGAGGGGTATTTAGATATTTGCAAATGGTTAAATAAATCAACTCCAAATTCTTACTTCAAATTTATATTAAAAAAATGTATTTTGATGAAATGTTAACACAAAGAAGTTACTTTTAAGCATAAAATACAGAATGAAATAATGGGAAATGTTTTTGTTTGTTTTTTTTAAATCAAGATTGTTTGTATATATTTTAGAACTTATTTCTATGTTCTGCTAGGATTTTGAATTACTGCTTAGAGATGTTTTTTTAGAAATCTTTGAATCTCAGACTGTCATAAATTCTCCACAGATGAGGAGACTGAACAAAACCAGAGAAGCATGTCACATCATTATTAATTAATAACACTTGTGTTTTGGATTATTTTGTGGAACAAGCTAACCACTCTCAAAAACAGGATAAATTAGCTCTCAAAATACTCCAATGCATTGCATGTTGCAGCTTCCTTCATTCATTTAAAATAAGTACATTTAATTGGGAGAGAAATATTCCAAAACAATGATACTGTAACATCTGTAAGTTGCTGTAATGATTGCGTTTTTCTTTAAATAAACAGTCAGCCATCTTTCCTCAATCCATGAAAAGCTGTATGATGAACAAAACTTTTATGTTTGAATAGAAAGAATTTTTTTCCATAAAGAATTAGACTTCATTAAATCCTTATTTGTGGACTTTATCAGAAAATCCCTTGTCTTCCAGGTGACAGAATCGTTTTCTGTGAGATACATAGTTTTAAATGATATCTCTATAGTTTATTGCTTCAGGTATGTTGGCTCTTATTTAGAAATTTGACTTAAAAAAATTAAAATATAGAAAAATCTTATGATGTAAATACCCCTCACAGAACAAAAATGTTATATTCCAAAAATCATGTAAATTGATCAAATCGTTGTATTTGGGTTTTTTTTGTTTTTTTGTTGTTGTTTTTTTAAATAAGAAAGTCACATTTTGTGATTTTTAGTATTAAAAAGTGTTTATTATTTTGAATGCTAACAAAATCATAGTAGTTGAATAGAGTTGCCGCCCTTGAATTTTAGCACATTTCAAAATAACAGCTCCCAGTCTTGACCTTTTGGCTAGCAGCAAAGTGTAGTATCTGTTCTACTACACTTCACCTTTTCTGTCCTCTGTAAATGGGGGGAAATCTTTCTTGACTGAGACAATTTTTATTTTTGTTCCTATCCAGTGTTCTTTTTTGGGAGTTGGGTTTTCCCCACAGTAAAAACCGACCTTATGTCTAACTCTGCCCTTGTGGGGAGGCAAATAAATTGGAACAGCTCCCAGCCTCCATCTTGCCCGTCATAAAATTTGATTTTTGTAGTTAAATAAAAACTACTTGATCAATTTACGCCATTTTTGGAATATGACTGGTACATACATCATAGATTTGTTTATATTTTTTCCTTTTTTTTTTTTTTTAACTAAATCAAATTCCAAATAAGAAATAGTGCCCTAATTACTGATATTAACTGTTGCACATAAATCATCTTGAATTTTATTTCGAGTAAACATTGGATCCGTCTTAACTTTTCGTTGCTATTTTTAACATGAATTTACGATTAAATGCCATTTGAAGGAAAGATTTTGCCAATGGAAAAATTCTTCAATTCTGCATATTGAAATGGAAAAATGGAAAAATTCTTCAATTCTAGCATAGAAATATTGAAATGGAAAAATGGAAAAATTCTTCACTTCTAGCATAGAAATATTGAACATATGGGTCACATCTATGTTACTAAAATCTTCTGTGTTATTATATACTAGTTTCCCTACCAGGGTAGAGTTAGACACAAAGTCAATTTTTGAAGTGGAAAAAATCCAGCTCCTAAAAAGAAGGATTTTTGATTAGAACAAAAATTAAAATTCTTGCAATCTAGAATTATTCTCCTTTACTTACTGAAGACAGAAAAGATGAAATGTAGTATCAAAACAGACACTACACTTTGTTCCTACCCAATAGGCCAAGCATTTATCAATATTATTTTGAGCTGTAGAACTCTTTACAAGAAATAAAGTAGTGAATGTTGACTACAAACATTGAAAAAGCTATTATGATGCGTAAAAAAATGTTTTTGTCAAGAATTCCTTTTATATTTAAAAACAAAAATAAATATGTATGATCTACATATCCCTGACAAAACGAAAATATATTCCAAAAATCATGTAAATTGATTAAGTAGTTTTATTTTTATCAAGAAAGTAAATCAATTAAGCAATTAATGTGAATTCTTAAGCATTACAACATAAATATAATATGAATTATTGTAGTTATATTCCTTGTTTTTTCTTTTTAAGATTTTTTTTTTCATAATGGAGGACTAGACAGTTACTCTAGATAAAATTTAATGTTTTTATTTAAAAATAAAACTATTTGATCAATTTACATAAATTTTGCAATGTGATATTTTCGCTTTATCACGGATATATACATCCTACAGGTATTTTTTTATTTCTTTCTTTCTTTATTTATTTATTTATTTAATATAGAGGGAATACTGGACAAGAACTTAAAAATTTATACCTTCTCAATAATCCTGTAATAACATTTTTCCGCTCATTTTTTTTTTATATAGTCAAAATACTTTTTTTCACCAGATTTGCATGTAAAAAATGCTATTTAGCATTTCATAATCGAATTTTTTTTTTATTTTAATATCTGTTGATTTTTATATTACAATACATCACAAGTAGATTTGAAGTAAATGAAATCAAGACTATTCAATAAACATTTTGCAGATATCCACTAGTTCACTCCCCCCACATAACAAAAAAAAAAACATGACTCATTATTAGAACATTTACATAGTGTGTCTCCAATTTTTATTATTAAAATATTATTCTTACTTATTATTACTCTCCATGATTAAAAACCTTTCTCTTATTTTATCACAATATATATATATATTCATTAATTCTCACTAACAGTGTCATTAACGTTTTATGACTTTACACTAATGTATCAAATTTATTTTGATTATAGATTCTAATGAAAATAATAATTTTATTTTCAGTGAATGTCAGTGGAAAGAAGAATTTCATAACTGTTTCGCCTTTTAACATTTCTTTTTCTTAATCAAGCAATCTGTAGATTAATATCTGCTTTCTATTTGCTGATCACAGCTTTTTTTTGTTCAATAAATTTCATAAAATTAAAGGCAACAACAGACACTTTATGTTTTGAAATTTCTAAGATGAAGATTGATAATTCAGATTACTTGAAATATTTACATCATTATTCTTATCTCAGTTCTTATTTTCATGTTTCAGTCAATGTAACTAGGAAAAATTATCGGAATAATTCTATATTAAAAATACCAATACATTTAAGCAATATGAGGTTAAAATTCACAAAATCCATTCTAGAATTGCTCAAATAAACCTGTGGCTTAAAAAAAATTTTTTTTTTAATGGAATTGATTAACAAACAGTTTTAAGTCTTATGAAGGTTGAAGGTTCAATTCTTACTGCAAATGATTAATAATAAAATTAACACATGTGCACGGTCATGGTTGACAGAATGAGAAAAATCTACTCTCATGCATTAAATAAAAGGTTCAGTTCAGGTGTCTGAAATTCCCAAGTTCCACTAGAAACTTTTTAAGTTAAAAAAAATAGCAGGTCAGAGCTTACATTAGCTGAAACGTGAATGTAATATAACGTAAATAAATAATCACTTTAAATAATCCAAATTATACATTGTAGCGATTCAAGTCAAAATAGTATACTTCTTTCATACTCTGCAACATAGCAATAATTCTGTTTGCAAAACATTACATTTTATTATGATGTTGCAGATTGCACGGAATAATTCTCAAATATTCTAATTTATATTGTAAATATTATTTCCTTTAATTTTTTCTTCCTAAAACTTTTTTCTTTTTTATTGTTACTAATAACTTTGATATCTTTTTAAATGGTAACATAAATTGGTTAGTCGGTCAATTGTTGAGATTAACGACATATCAACATCACTGAGTCATTTAATGACAAAGGTGCATATATATATATATATATATATATATATATATATATATATATATATATATATACACACACACATATATATGTGTGTGTGTGTGTGTGTGTGTGTGTGTGTGTGTATATATATATATATATATATGCGCGTGTGTGGTTAGTAGATTTTATTCTGCAGGTGTATAGTTTGTAAATGATAGTTTCTGATCAAGAGATGGGACCCTGGCAGGTATTAAGATCCCAGAACATAGTCGACCTGAGAGTAGTGATGACAAAGAGGTGGTTCCACACTTGCATTAAAGCATACTTAAATGAAAACTAATAATATTTTTTAATTAAAACAAGTTTACATAATTGGGAGAGATAAAAATAATAAAGTATTTTCAAGTAGACGAGTGTTACCCTTAGCCATCCATATATGTTACCCTATTTGAAGTTTTTAACATTTGGCATTTCATATTTCATAGTAGGCTTATTTTTAGTCGATTGTTTCATGATATTTTGTGTTTAATTGAAAAGTCATTCTACTTTTGACTGTTGAAGTCAATGTGTTTCTCTTGCATAGAAAATAATTAAAATTTTGTATGCAGCAATTAGTAACATATACAATTTGCTTAATGTTTTAAATTGATTTTAACACTTCATAAACATGAAATATCAAATTTCTCTTCCCTTAATATATGTAAATGAGAATGATTCCGATTCCGATTGGAAAAAAAAGTTACAGATGAAAAGAAAGCACATGACTATTTCAATGGAATCTCTCAACTTGATTCATAAACTTAAACGTGTGTGTGTGTGTGTGTGTGTGTGTGTGTGTGTGTGTGTGTGTGTGTGTGTGTGTGTGTGTGTGTGTGTGTGTGTGTGTGTGTGTGTAACTCAGACTGGTAAAACTTTTTAAGATCAAACTCCTACAAAACCAATATCCTTTCACCAATATTTTTTTTTTTTTTTACACGGTGGTCACCACTTATCAAGGCCCGGAAGCCACTCAGGGATAAGGGTTATTGCAAGTACAGTACGTTAGTGGAGATTTGATGAAGTGTTTACTTAAGGAGGCGGTTCATTAGGAATTTGTTAACGTTGGACTTGAAGACATCCAAGTTGTAGTCAGGTGGGAAGCAGGCAGACAGAACAGAATTCCACAGGTGTGCAGTTCTAAGAAACAAGCTTTGTTCATGGAATTCACGTTTTGATTTAGGCACAGATATAGAGTGGGGGAAACTTTTCACAGTGGATTCAGCTAGACGGGTGTTTTTCATGAAAGATTGGCGAGGGGAGACCAGAGATTGGAGTTCAGACGAGCACCTGCCATGGAAATAACGATAAAACAAGGATAGGCTCGCAACGTCTCTTCTGTGGGAGAGAGGTTGCAGGGTAGAGAAAAGGGCATTCCACACTAAGCCACGAAGTCTATTTTGTACTCTGTCAAGGCAGGATAGGCTGTTTTTAGCAGCTCCTGCCCAGATATGGCAGCAGTATTCCATCCTTGGACGTACTTGGCTTTTATATAGATAGAGAATTGCATCGGTAGTGAGATCTTTTCTGGAGCGGTAGAAGGATCCCACCATCTTTCCAGCGGCCTTGGCAACAGACTTGATGTACGTGTTCCATTTCAGATCAGGAGTAAAGGTCAAACCCAGAAGCTTGTCAAAACACAGGGCCTCTCCCAGACGAGAGCCATCCATACCAATTGATGCCAGATGGGGATCAGAGCGTTGATGATGTAAGGATAGGAGTTTGGTTTTAGATGCATTAAAGGTAATCAGCCACGTCTTCCCCCACTGAACCACGCGCTCGAGATCAGAGGAGAGAGAATCAGAGAGAACTTTGTCATTTACAGCCTTTGATGTGTTGCCGTAGATGGTCGTGTCATCAGCATAGATGTCAACGAATGATTTAAGTATGTGTTTAGGGAGGTCATTGATGGAGATCAGGAAGAGAGTTGGGCCCAGAATTAACCCTTGAGGGACTCCAGCATTAATACTGCAGGCCTCTGATAAATTTATTATTTATAAACTTTTGATTGTAAATTGAGAATGTCTTTCATGAATTCAACATATTTTTTAATTAATGAAATTTAAAGAATTTCATTTTTTGTATTTTTAAGTTATATATTATGACTAGCGGGGGTACCCCGCGTTGCCCGGGTGTTTGAGGTGTAAATAATAAAAAAAAAAAAAAGGTGTTAGTAGAGAACAAGGCTCGAACCTGTGACAAACCCGAAGGTGGAAAAGAAAGTGAAAGAAAATGTAACATCTTACCACTACGCTACGAGACCATAGGAAGTGAAAAGTGTTCAAATTTAGCGATGTCAATCAAAAAGTTGACTTGCTAAATGAATACACAGGTGTAGAAAAAACGTTGGCTGAAGGCCAGCTCAGCTTTCCGCTGTTTCATTTATTTGTTTGTTTCCCCATGCTGTTGGAGAAACCAATGAATAGGCCAGTGAGCTGATTTGATTCAATTCAGTTTCGCTTTGTTTATACGAAAAAGACAAACAAACACTGGAAACCAGGTTTTTTTTTTGTTTTTTTTTTTGTTTTTGTTTTGAAAAAACTGGTTCAAAATAAATGTAGAGACAATGACCGTTCACTAATCGTAGATGTTACAATCTAGAGAGTATATAAAAAGTTCTAAAATATACTACCCCCCCCCCTCAAGAACCCCACCATTGCTGGACATACAAAAACACGCCTTTGCCTTTCGTCCCTATATATTATGAAAATCTTAATGTCATTAAGATTTTATTTTATTCCTTTTTGTTGTTGTTTTGAAGCATTTTTAATTATGTCCAGCTTTTTTGTATTTTAGTTGGAATCCACTAATTTTTTCTCTTTCAGACTCTTAAATCAATGAGATTACTCTGACTCATCATTCTACTTATAATTCATGAAAATTTGGTTGGCAATTCAACCAACTCATCTTAACTCTGGTTGTTATTTGTAAATATACTTTGAGTAATTGAAACTATGAGTAGTACTGACATGCAGTACTGTACTGACATGCAGAAGTTCAAGTATAATGTGAACAGACATCTTGCTGCTAAACTCCCTAGATAGTACCTCTGTAACTTAGGTCCCTGATAGTAGCCCCTTACACCAAAGTAGCAATGTGCCTTGTTTGGGGTGAAAATGTAATTTATAAAAAAAAAAGATTATTATACGTTTCAAGTTTGATACAATTTGAAATCCATTAAAAAAATGTAGCGGAACTGATATGCAAAATGAATTGCCTACTTTCTCTGCTGGTGATGGCCATCTTCATTAGGCAGAATACCTGTTGTGTCTGCATTGATTTTTTTTGGCTTTCCCCAAACAAGGGAGGCCAACAAAACATGGGAACTACTTGAGACAGTCGACTAATCTGTGTTGCTAGTTATGCAGGTGAGTTGTTTCAGCCGTGAATCATTGATGACATTCACAAAAAAAAATTTTGCTTGTTCGCAGTTTTGTCTTTTGTCTATGTCACGTTGATGTGCTGGTAATTCCGTTGTGATCCTCTGTTTGGGCTTCTACTGATCCTTTTGTTAGTTTTTGTCGTTCCCATCCATTTTTGAAAATCTAATGGTCCCTAGTTTGGTCAGCATTTTGCGTAACAAACCTTTGAAATGATCAGGCCCAATGTAATTATTTGCTGTTGTACACCAAAAAAAAAAAAAATTTAATAACGCTTTCCTTATAATTCCTACCACATCTCAGAATTCTGTTTGTTTGTTTGTTTGTTTTACAAAGGTAAAGAAAAGGCAGTTTCAGAACTATGATTCCAAATGATCAGATTACAAATATTGTAATTTTTATTAAAAAAAAAATTTTTTTTTAAACTATCAAAATTATTAGTATCCTCAATAATAATTTCCTCATCCAAAACATAATTGTTTTCACTTGTGTTTGTTTTAGTTAAAACACTTACACCAAAAAAATATTCGATTGATTTTCCTATTTACAAAGGAACCACAAGAAACAAATGTTGTATAGATCAAAATAAATGCGAAATTTTTATTCCCCCCCCCCCGCTCCCGCTCCTTCAAAAGTGGACATAAAAGTGATATGTTTTACCTCCTTTAAATAATGTGTTTAAATCAAAAACTGGAGCTAATTTTTAAATCAAATAAAATTCTCTTTTAATAAGAAAATGTTTCAAAAAGTAAAACAGTGTGAGTTCTAAGGATACAAATTTAAGAAAAAAATTCATCATACTTTTTAATTTCTTGTAAGCTTAATTAATGTTTTTAGTATGAAAAAAGAAAATAGGTCATACATAAAAATATTATATTTATATAATATTATATAAGATATTTTGTTGCTCTCTCTCTCTCTCTCTCTCTCTCTCTCTCTCTCTCTCTCTCTCTCTCTCTCTCTCTCTCTCTCTCTCTCTCTTAAATGGTTGGATTCTATTTTATATAAAATGCTTTGTGACTTTAGGTTTTTCTGTCTCCAATTTTTAATTAATGTACTAATTAACATTTAATTGTTGTCCCTTTTTTTTTTTTTACTGGAGAGCCTTGTCTGCTATGGCGAATTTTCAGTCTTTTAAATGTAATTCTTCATTATTCTAAAGCATCTTCATAAAGTATTTAAATTGAATAAAATATTTTGATTTTACTTTCTGCCTTCTATTAATATATCTATTATAAATTAGTATATCTATTATTATAAATTAAGGGAATGTTTTTTGTTTGATACTTGGAGAATTTCTTCATCTTAATCATAACCAATGAAAAATTAAAATGGCCATCTTAAGAAAAGTATAAAGATTGATTAAAGACTAAGAATTTAAACATTCTTAATTTACCATTTCATACATTTATTTACAATCATCTCTACATCAATAAAATTGAAATAACTTTATTCATGTGTGTGTGAGTGACTTTCTCGTGTCAACATAAATTATGTTTTTACTTACTATTAATTGATTATTGGTAGAAATAAAATAATGCAATAGCACAAAACAAACTTTTTAAAAATCTTATTTAAAAAAATATTTAATTATGAAATTAAATCTATCAGAATGCATTTCAGTTTCTTCATACAAATTAGTAATTTTAATTTTGTTAAGGAGGGAGCAATTTCTTTGCAACCATTTGAGATTTGAAAGGAATTTGGGAGCATTTAAACTGCTGAATCAGAAGTCATTTATGCCTTTAAAATTCTTTGCAAATCAGTGTGTATTAAAAGAATGTTTTGAGAACTAATTACATTCAATCATTTTATGAATATAAAGGAAAACAACATTATCTTTATAAAAAATAGTTATAGTTTTATATCAATTTTATTCAATAATTTCATGACCAAACAATATGGTCACAAGCAAATCGTGTTGAAACACTGAATCACTGATGTTAAGCAATGTCAAACCTAGTTAATACTTAAAATAGATGGCTGCTAAATAATCCCACATGCTATAAATAAACAGTCCATCTAGATGTGTGTGACAGGTAACAGCTTAGCTAGAGGTAATACAGCTGAACAAATTAGTGTCCTGATACAAGGATGGTATTCATTCAATTTAGCAATATAAAAATTGTTGATAAGCCATTTGATCACAGCTGTAGTACTTGAAAAAGAATATTACATATTTTATTTTCTCATAATGAATAACCGAAAACAAAAAATCCCATTCCTGTTATACATATTTAATCTAATGGTGTTTTAAATCTGAAATAAAGTTTTCTAGTGATTTAAAAAAAATAAAATAAAATATAAAATAAAACTTTTTTTATTTTAGCCAAGTCTCCAGAGTTGAATGACTTATATTACATCCAAAAATCACTGACGATATGAGTTCAACAAAAAATTGACTAATTTTTAAGTGTGATAACTAGACAGCTTTCAACATCAGTCAAAATGATTCCAGATGTTTCTACTGGCAGCTAAGTAATGATTTCTAAACTCTCAGTTCATCCCATAACTTCTATCCAGATTTTTAATTCTCTGAAATTTAATAGATTTTTAATTCTCTGAAATTTAATAAGTGGAAATGTCTAAGGAATCTGTATACATGAAACTTTATAAAATTTTATTTTATAAAAACAAAAATTAATTAGAATTTCACCGTTGAAAGTCTTTACAACATGATACTAAGTCACATAATGATTAATAACATAAGTCTGCAAATTAAGCAACTCAAAATATTCATTCAACTCATGGGGGAAGAATGTCTGAAAATATGGAAGATGGTTAACAAAATACAAAAATAGAAATTTCACCCTTAAAGATGAAGATCGAAGTTGAGTTTGATGAAGAGTCTGTTGTGGCATCACTTAAAGAAAAATAAATGAAAACAACACCAACATTATTATATTTAAAAATGGATTGATTAGAGAAACGCATCAGTTTTTCAGTTAAGAAAAATGAGGAAGAGATGATACATTATGGAGATGTAAGAGAGAAGAATGGAGAAAATATGATCAGACATTTATTTCTGGTTCAATCTCAAGGGTTTCTATTAACACAACCTCACATTATAATTTAAGAAGAGTAGAAAGTAGATCTTGTGTTTACTTTTGACAACCGCGTTATTCTTGCTTCTTTTATTTTTTCCTTTAGTCCTCACATTCCAGGAGCAACATGTCTGACGAGGAGGGAATGATTGCTGTTTTTTATGTCAGAATCTATTTCATTTCAACACTTATTGTTAGCAAGTTTCTGAGCTTGAAGTAGTTTTTTTTTTTTTAGCTTCTTACTTCAAGTTGCTCCATGCCTTGTCTGGAGCAATTTCCATTAAAACAAAACAAAAAACAGTAATATCATTTGAAGAACTGACAATGAAGTTTTCCTTGAACCACATAACTGTTCATCACCATCTTCAAGTACTTAGAAAGGTTTCTAAGCTGGGAAATGGGTTTCTCCTAAATTGTTTGAAGGCAACAATAAATCATGAGTTGAGATCTGCAGACATTGCCAACGACCATTAACCAACGACAAATAACACCCTACCTGAGAATTATTTTTTTAAACTCCTCAGCCTAACATTTACAACCAATATGAACAGGAACAAATACATTGAGGACATTGCAAAGGTTGCTGCAAAGAAGATGGGTTCCCTTTATCAAACTAGAAGACTACTCGCATTTGAGAGTATTCTGTACCTCTACAAGGCCACCATTCACTCATATACATGGAATATTATTGCCACATCTGGGCTGATGCATCTACCATTAGCCTCTCCCTCTTGGATAAGGTCCAAAAAAGAGTTTTCAATCTAATAGGTCCCACTTTATCAACTAAGCTCCAGCCCCTGTCTCCTCATCGCTGCAGTGTTGCATCTCTGTGCCTGGTTTACAGATATTTTAGTGGAATGTGTTCTGATGAATTTGTTGCGCCTGTATCCTCTCAACGTACATATCCTCAACAAACACGCTTAGCAACAAAATCTCACCTCTTCACTTTTGAGGTCCCTAAATGCCAGAAAGCTTTCTATTCTAATAGTTTCTTCCCTTAAACAGCTATACTTTGGAATTCCCTTCCTGCTACCTGTTTCCCTGGCTGTACCGATATGCAGAAGTTAAAATGTAATGTAAATCACCATCTTGTTAATCTCTCCTAGACCTGGTCCCAAATAGTAATCACTTACGCCCAAGTGGCAATATGCCTTGTCAGGGGGCGAATGTGAGTTTAAAAAAAAAAAAATTCCATGACATGCCTATTTACCTTTGTAAGTTGTTGCTAAAAATGAAAAATTGCATGTCTTAACAAAAGCTCCATCACCAATTCTTTAGCTAATTTAACTAGGTTTTCCTTAAATGACATTACAAGGAGCTTTTCATCAAAGTCAACTAGATATCCCTATGTTCATCTTTAAGGGTGAAATTTCCATTTTTGAATTTTGTAAACTATCTTCTGCATCTTCTTTTATTTAGGCATTCTTACTATAAGTGAATATTTCGCGTTGTTTCAGCTGCAGAGTTATTTTTTTAACTCTTAAATCATTATGCTCACCTCAAATGCTTCTTGCATGTAACATCAATAAAAATTACATTTTTCTGTAAATCAAAATTTTATCAAGTCAAATATGTCTGCATAGATGTACTATTATTAATTTCCATCATACATTGCCCTTTTTAATCTAGGCTATTCGATCCAGTCACTTCCAGGTTTGGTCTACACAAAGAACCAGAAACAAAGCAAGGTCTGTTAGTTCTTGAAAAATGTACAGGAATGAGAAACAGGAATAATATAAATGAAAATAACAGGATCCCCATAATTCTAAACAGGAGACTATGAGAGAAATTTGCCAGCATCTTGAAACACACGTATGTAAAAGAATAACAGGTCAAATTCTGCTTGCTCATATTATTTGAATAGCGTTGATGATTTGCTGACAAAATAACTTCTGTGTATTGATTACTCAACCATCCTGACTCTCTGTGTGCATCCAAGCATTTCTGAGGTTTGTGTCACTTTTATTTGCTTTGGGAAAGTCATCCGTCTTTCATTGCATCGTACGCACAATATACAAGATTTTGCCTGATGAGGACATCACCAGCAAAGTCATGGGCAAGTCATTTTACATATCAGCTTCAATACACATTTAATAGATTTCAGAGAATCAAAATCCAAATAGAA
This sequence comes from Euprymna scolopes, assembly GCF_053919585.1. NCBI lineage: Eukaryota > Metazoa > Mollusca > Cephalopoda > Sepiida > Sepiolidae > Euprymna > Euprymna scolopes. The sequence goes on from NC_136486.1 coordinate 167,863,815, forward strand.
CTTATGAGATTATCTGGTATTTTTTGGTTGCATATTTTCTGGTAGCACAACTAGGGCTAAACTAAAGACTATGTATGAAGCTAAAAGTCTCATATAAATTGATAATGGAAAAAATAAAAGTAATATTTTTGCATCAAATTATGTTAAAAATTTATTAATAAATTGGTCTCATGAAATAAAAACTTTTATTCGTTCAACTTTGTCGGGAAGTAACTGCAACAATTCATTTTGTTCAGATGGAAAAGACATGCATGGAGAGAATAGGGGAAATAGTTGCAAGAAACCTTTGAAAAAGTGAAATAGCCGCAAATCAAAGTTATAATTAGAGTAAGCAGAGCATGACATATAAATAGAGGATGAAGCACCAGGAATCAAATGCCAGCATCCGAAAAGCAGCTAAAATGGAACAAATTATTCTAATAGAGAGAATACAAGTTTTCACCTCATTTTATTAAAAAGAAAAGAAAAAAATGATAATTTAGATCTTGGCTATTTCAATTGACTTTCTTCTACTAAATACAATAGCTAGATTGCATATCCTAGAGGTATCTTACCTATATACCATCTGGCCATTCTGAAAAGAAATGAAAATATATATGTTGTTGTTGTGATATAGTGGACATGATGGTCTTTATGTAGATCTCAGCAAGCTTATCTGAAATCATGTTGTTGAAATTGTAAATGAATTGACTACTTTTTCAAGATTTGTGAATACACACAACTATTGTTTCCATTAATGATAAACTAATCATGCATCTTACAAAAGGTAAGAAATCTCATGCATGAAGATAACATAAATATCATCCAATAAGTGAATATCGAAAATAGGCAGCATCTCACTATTTCCCCTGTCCCCGAAAAAAATATTTTTTATCTGAACATTTTTCTCACTATTTCTCTTGAAGAATACTGTAGGATTTGTATACAGAATAAACACAAAGGGTTCAATTACGTTTGTAAGAGCAATATTTCTTATTTATAGATGATACTATACAGCAATAAAGTGATTAGTCATCTGAAACTGAACTGGTTTCATATCAGATTGGTAATACAGCCGAGGGGCAACATTAAACACTACCATCGTTTTATCAAATGGCTAATCAGTGTATTGTTCTATAGTCAGAAACAAAAATGGTAAGAGTAAAAGAGAAGAAACAGAGAGAATAGAGCTGAGAATTCTTATCATACCAGTTTCATTGTATAACTGGTTAAGATCGGATCTGAAACACAAGTGTGAAAAGTATAAGAGTAAGATGCAACAAAGAGTCATGTCCCAAACTAGTTATTTGAAAATTGTTGAAAAATGACTAAAAACTGTGATTAAAAATAACAAAATGAAAACTAGATAATACTAATTATCAAATTAGCCTAAAACTTCTCCATATTAGAATTTTTTTAATTAATTTTTCCTCTTCCTTTTATTTTTTCTTATAAGAATGTATTAAAATTAAAATTATATATTAAAATTAGCCAGTATTTGATCTTATGTCTTTAATTAAATTTGAATTGTTTAAAACACACATTTTAATAAGTGTAATCCACTATGATGAGTCATTTTTAAAAAGCTTTATATGTCAATTTCTTGAAAAAAAATATTAACATCTAAATAATGACAAAGTTTATTTGCTGATAGAAATGAACAAAAAGAAAAAGAATTTTGAAAACACTAGAAAAAAAAATCAAGAGAATGGTAATAAGATATTGAGGTAAGAAAAATAAAAAGCTTTACCATTAAACTCAGAAAGAGGAGTACATTGGGTAATTGAAAACTTAATCTTAAATGGTGTATTTTCTATTCATCGTTAATATAAGTCATCACAAGTTTCACAGATCACAAATTATTTGTTCAAAAGCAATCATTGCTCCATAAATACAACAGTGTTCAGGTCATCTTATGTGAACATACATTTTAAAACATGATAAAATAAAGATGGGGATTGTTTTTTAAGATGATAGCTATTGTTTTGGATTTGACAGTTTTAATTATAAAACTATTATTCAAATCAGATCTTGAACTTCTAAAAAGAAAAATAATGAAAAATAGCTTGTAATTTCCCCTAAAAATATGAAAAAAAAATGTCAATATTGAACAAATAAAAAAGGAGAAATTGGAAAATTGTGCTTACCTCCGCTCCATCTAAAAACTCAGTTAAAAGTTTAGGATCTCTGAAATAAAAATAAACAAAAGTTGAATCTCTTGCCACATATTTTCTAAGATGAAATTAATAAAATTCAAATAACTAAGAATATGATTAACAAATTCTACTTCAACCATTTTAACAAATTTCAAATATTTTCAAATCTGATTTGCATGTTAATAGACTTTCAAAATAAAAAAAAAAGTCTGATTTTCAAAAAAAAAAAAAAGTCAAATAATTTTCAAAAAAAAAAAGTCGAGTAGACTTTCAAAATCAAATTTCAAATCTGATTGCATGTTAATAGACTTTCTTACAGAGTGGAAAATTAGGATTTATTTCAAGCTTGTTATATTAACTTATTGCTAAAAGTTTGTACGATTTTATTATATAAAATACAATTGGTTCTTCATACCATGTCATACTCTTGTAACTTCTCAATTAATGACTAAATATAAATAGAATCAAATAATAATGAGTGGTATGTGATTTTGCATAAATTTAACTCTGTTAATCAAAATGTTTGTTAGTCTGTATGTATACTAGCAAGGATACTGAACATTGGCCCTAATTGTAATTAAATAAGAGTTTCTCTTCACTATTCTAATATTGAAATTCAGAAAACTAGTCCACAAAGGACAAATTCTCACCCAACATTGAATATTACTTTCAACCACACCATTTTTCCTATTATCAGCATTCAATCAACACACTATGTGACATGTGAAAAACAGTTGCTCTTCAAAATTTTCTCAGTCTTTTATTACTCCATCGTGTAATTGAAGAAAGGGGTGGTTCATCATGATTACTACAACAATTATTATAATCAACACTTTTTTATTATAAGATGTAAATAAGTTTTGTTTGTTTTTGTAAACACAAACATATTTCTACCAACAAACTTTTTACTTTTGAACTTAATGTATTACATAAACTCTTGTAACTATAGTGTCTACTGAAGAGAACTTGAGTGTTTAAGATCTCTCTGTACAGGGTTTGTCAAGACAATTTGGCATGAAGATAGTTTACCTATAAGTAAACCCTGGCTAAATATTGAAAATCACATCCCTCGGTATGGCTAAAACGAAAAATCGTGGATCTTCTCAAAGTGATGTTGCCTATGGTAACAGCACAAAGCTAGATACTCCACCGCACTAAATGAATTCTTGCTCTGGAATCCAGTAAGACCAAGAGACTACAAGAAAGATTTACTATAATATATTTAAATGATAAATTGGGAAGAAGAAAATTCATGTTCTTAACTTCTTTACTACCTCAGTTGTTGAGAGGTAAAGAGATTTAAGGGAATATTCAAATATCTTTGTGTCTCATCAAGTGTTAGCCCTTAAAAAGGGTCCCTTGATTTCTGAGAACTATGACTAAAGTCAAATGAAACAACCCAATATAACATGTACATAAAACAGACCAAAACATTCTTTTTATTGAACTATGCACACCCACCTGCTAACAATTCTAAATACGTTGTATCTCTTCCATCACTATAATTTTAAACAATTGTGTTAAACTTTATTCTGCATTTGATGTTGCTCTTTTTCTTGCTACATAAAATAACATTTATATTGTGTTTGTTTTTTTGCCTGTACATAAATTTCATAAACACACACCAAGTTATTTTTATTTATTATCAATTACTTGTTGAAGTAAGAAAAAAATATTTGGATTTTGCAAAATTAATTTCAGAAATATCTACTTATATATAAAAGGCAGTGTGCGTGCGTGCATGTGTGTGTTCTTCCCTATGGATTCGAATTTTTAAAAAATATCACACAAATGTACCTCATGTATCTAGGAGTATTCTTACATAGGTTTTGTATCAGAATGCCTCAAACAAGTACTGAAAATCGATAATTGAAAAAATATGATTAAAGAAGGAACAGTCTGATCTTGACCAAAGTTAACATCCTTATACAGCCTAACATCACAAGTGCATTTGAGAAATTTTATCACTGCACAAGCAGAAGGTCACGGCATATAAAACCCCAAGAGTAGCTTCTTTGATAAAACGGGGTGGGGGGATCAAAATGAATGTTTCCGATTAGAACACAATTGAACCATGCTACTTGACTTTTGCATTTTAAACTTTAATTCACAACATTTTATAAAAATATTTTTATAAACTAAAAAATAGCTTTTTTGACAAGGCAAGGACACATTTAAAATGAATATTTCTGTTTAGGGCACAACTGAACTGTGATACTTGATTTTTGAATTTTAAACTTTAATTCAAGCTATTATATAAAAATAATTTATCAAATCAACAGTAGGTTCTCTACAGTCCAATGTAGACTATAATGTATTATGGATTGAGTCACTGCGTGGAGGCATGTGAAGCTTCCTTCTGATCCCCAAATACAGCAGGCAATAAACCGATTTGATTGATAATAAAATATGGGAGGGCAAAATTTTTGTTGATCCTTATTTAATCCAGGGCAACGTCAGGTCTCCTTGCTTTAATGATAGTATGGCGTGAGAAGGTTACCCGTTACTTTAGGTTATCCATTTTTCTTTGTTGCTGCTTCAATTGAGCAAATTACCTATGTCTGTTATAGCAATCGAGGTTATGGTGGATGATTTTATTTTTAGGACAAAAAAAGGAAAACTATTCAAACCCACCTGGGCTTTTAGTCCAAGCTGATTTTGTTGGTGGCTTATGATCCACAAATGTAATGGAGTTCATTCAAAGTGAGGTGACTCTGTATGTCTTCTTGTAATTTTTATATTCTTGCCAAAGTAAGAATTGCAATAAAGTTTTATTGCATCATAATTTTCCATACACTTCAAATGGATTCAAGCAACAAACACTCTAATATCAGGGCATTAATACTCCTGCTTCACAAAAAAAGAAATAAATAATTCTAATGTTGAAACATTATAGAATAAGGAAAATGTAATTTTTTTTTCTTCTTTTCACAAAGAACTCCAAAGTTTGAAATACATATAAATCAGAGTTCTTGTTTTCCAAAATCTTTTTACTTATATTTTTTAAATCATACAAAATACATATTAAAATATTATTGACTTCTAATATCAAGTTAAATTTTTATCCATTTTTTTTTGAATTTTTTGTTCTCATTAACTGTAATTTGTGATTAACTGATCTACTGGCTCATCTTTTAATAAGTTTCTATCATTCACCACCTTTCCCCTCACTCTTATTTTATACACTTTCTATTTTTATCTCACTTCTGTTTCTCTTTCACTCTCTGTGTTTATTATATAATCAATTTTGCTGCTTCTTTTAACCCTCTTCTTTCTCCCCTAACTCCTTTTTTTTCAATATTAATGAAGAGAAACAGCAAGAAAATTATCTCTGCTGGAAAGAAAAATGGAGAGAGAAATATATAAGGAGCGGAAAGATAATAATTTTAGATGTTATCATTTTGCTTTTGTAAATTTAACTGGCTTTGAAAACTTTAATGCCACTTAGCCAAGAATTATTTATTAAAAAAAAAAAACTTCCTAGGAGGTTCAACAATCTAGGCATTGCGTTCTTATTTGAAAGAAAGGAAGTGATATTATTCTGTCACATTAAGTGCTCCTACCAAAAAATTATGATGGGACTGTTCTTGCTATTTTTGTACACTTTCAAATTGTCCCATCAGGGAGTTAAAATTCTATTTATTTATTGTATAAATAGAGGAAGGCAGAGCAAAGAAGGTAAATATACACAGGGTGTAGGAAAAAAAAGATGAAACAAAAATAAAATAAATTGTAAAAAAAACTTTGTTGAGAAAGAAAAGTTAAAAAGTTTTTCAAGAAATATGTTTGCCATAAAATTGTGCAATGATGAGAATAAGAAGAAGGAGCTATCTTGCTTGCCCAGAGTACATTCTTGCTTGGGACTTTTTGATTTTAAAAAAAAAAAAAAATCAAAATCATCATCATATTAAGTTAAACATGTTTTCAAAGAGTCAAGAACGAATAGTGAATTAATGAGATGTGCTTTTGCAAAACAATATACAAATTAGTTAACTTTGGGACATAAGTATATTAGAAAGTTATTGTTCTTCTATTTTGAATATGAATATGGCATTTGAATCTCACTGCTAGTGCAATAAATGGCCTACTTTTATAAATATATTACATATATGCTAAAACATTATCGCTTAATATTATAAAGCCTTATTATAAATTCATATAAAGGTTCACATCAACTGCCTTGATAATAAAAAATGCAAAATATAAATAAAAAATAAGGGTTTTATTTTTCAATTACATTTTGATGCATGGCACATCAACCAAAACTTTAGTTGTAAAATAAATAACACTGAAAACAACAGTTCAAAGGAAAACAATGGTTTCAATGAATTTTGCTGAAAATAAACAAACTGTTCAGTGAAAAACAACTGGCTAACAAAATTTCTTAGCGTTACTTTAATTTTGTATGCTGATAGCTCATTTCTAATACTGCAGTGGTTCCAAATATTACAGGGTGAACAGAAAGTCCTTGGACCAATTCAAAAGTGGTTTATTAATAGAAAATTACAAAAATATAAATTAAACATGAATGAAAATTATAAGTTAGGAAAGCAAGAATAAATTCGAATTATTTATTTTCAATGTGATGTCCCTTCCTTTCGATTAGACGTTCAATTCTCTGTCTGAAGTTACCAACCGAGGCACGCAGCGTTTCCTGGGGTATTTTAGCCCATTCACTCAGAGGAGATGTCTTCAAAGCATCAACACTTGGATGAACAACAGAACAGACCTTTGCCTCGAACAAAGACCACACCGGGATTCAAATTAGGCGATGCAGGAGGCCACATCTCCTTACTCCAGAATCTTGGAAAATGACGTTGGCACCAGTCCTGCGTTTTTCTGGAGGTGTGGGATGGTGCTCCATCTTGTTGGAAGGTGAAAGGATGATCTTTGAAGTGTTTCTTCATCTCCTCAAATGCTGGAACCAAAACATCGTTAATGTAGCGATCTGTGTTGATCTTAACCCCCTGCTCCACGAAAATCAGAGGCGACTTCCAAGATTTGGAGACTGCAGCCCACACCATGAGGGAAGATGGCTTTTGTCGGCGGAAAACTATTCTCATGGAGCCATCAATGTCTGCTGAAGATTTTGCGTAAACTCTGTCGTTCTGATTGTTAACCGTCGCTTCAATTGTGAAGAGTTTTTCATCACAAAAAACGATCTCTCGCTCTGCCGTGCCAGCCTTCAGTTCTCCAAGAAGGAGCTTTGCTCTTTCAAGTCTCTTGTGCTTTTGGGCAGGTGTGAGGTACTGTCTCTTTCTCAGCTTGTAGGGGGACAACTGGAGATTGTTTTTTACGATGGTTCTCATCGAGGTCACGCTCACATTCATGTATTTAGCCATTTGGCTTGCAGATCTCTTCGGGTTCCTCCTTACCCTCTCTCGGACAGCTTTAATCACCTTCTTTGTTCGAGCAGTGCGAAGTCTTCCACTCCTAGGACGGTCTTCAGATGAATCAAGTTCCTTAAATCTGTTCACAACATGGTACACGGTGGATTTAGTCACTTTCAAGAGCTTAATAATCTCTGAGTTTGTCCTTCCCGCGCAATGAAGCTGAATTATGGCCTCTCGTTTGCTCATTTTTCTGAAAGTTTCAACAAAACTATTTTAATAATTTTGTTGAAAATAATTAGATCTCTCTCCTCTGATCTTGAGCATGTAGTACAATGGGGAAAAGAGTAGCCGGTTACTTTTAATGCGTCTAAAACCAAGCTTCTCTCTTTACATCATCAACATTCTGATCCCCATCTGGCATCAATTGAAATGAATGGCTCTCGTCTTCAGGAGGCCTCAAGTTTTGACAAGCTTCTGGGTCTGACCATTACTCCTGATCTTAAATGGAACACGTACATCAAATCTGTTTCCAAGGCCGCTGGAAAAATGGTGGGATCTTTCTATCGATCCAGTAGATATCTCACTGCTGATGCAATTCTCTATCTATATAAGAGTCAGGTACGTCCACGGATGGAATACTGTTGCCACATCTGGGCAGGAACTGCTAGAAAGGACTTGTCCTGCCTTGATAGAGTTCAAAATAGACTTCGTAGCCTCATAGGAGATGTCCTTTTCTCTTCCCTGCAACCTCTATCTCACAGAAGAGATGTTGCGAGTTTGTCTCTGATGTATCGTTATTTTCATGGAAAGTGTTCGAGTGAGCTTCAATCTATGGTCCCCCCTCGCCGAACTTTCACAAGAAACACTCGTCTAGCTGTAAACACTATCAATAATTCCCCCCACTCTTTATCTGTGCCTAAACCTAAACGTAGATTCCATGAACAAAGCTTCTTTCTTAGAACTGCACGCCTGTGGAATTGTCTTCCGTTTTCCTGCTTTCCGGCTGACTACAATATGGTTGTCTTCAAGTCTAACGTAAATAAGTTATTGATGAGCCGTTCCATATAAGTTATCAAATTTAACAAATTTTCATTACTAATGATTATTATATTGTCCAATCTCTACTGTACACTCTTTAACCCTTATCCTTGAGTGGCCTCTTGGCCTTGATAATGTGTTGATACCTATGAAAAAAAAAAAAAAAGAAAAAGTCCAATGTGAACAAGTTCTAATTGAATCGTCCCCCTAAGTAATCCAAGTTACAAAATTCCCACTGTTTACTATGCTAAAATCACAATGACTAATGTATACCTATTAACCCTTATCCTCGAGTGGCCTCTGGGCCTTGATAAGTGGTGACACTCATGTAAAAAAAAAAAAAAAAAAAAGTTAGACTAAATACTTACTTTATTCGAAAAGAGAAAAAGTGATTTTAACAATATTTAATTTTAAAACTAAAAATGGTCCAAGGACTTTCTGTTCACCCTGTACTGTGTTTCTTGGCTACATTTCTATCATATTTAGTAATAGGAAAAAGAAAAGAGACAGGGAGAGAGAGAGTAGTATTGGAGTGAATAAGATAATATTATTATCAAGAAAGAAACATTTATTTTGGAATCGATGACAACAAAAGATGAAGATTATTATTTTGAAGTTGGCAAAAGCTACCATTCATCCTTTGTGAAATTTATTATGACATCACTAGTTTCATAAAAACACTTGTGTGTCTTTGTTTGAAAGCAGCAGCAGCAGTAAAAGCTGTAACCGCTGACTGCTACTGATCTACATATATCGTCATGGATATTTTATGTGAACATGATATATTTTTATAAAACATTGTCATATTTTCAAAAAAAGTGGAAGACACCAGGAATATTCTCTATGGCATCATAAATAATGAAGTAACAAAAGGATAATATTAATAAAATAGAAACCATAGACGATTTTTTTTTTTTTAAATCAATTTTCACCCCAAACAAGGCACAGTGCCACTTTGAAGCAGAGGGCTACTATCGGGGACATAAGCTGACTGGATGTTATGAAGGGAGATGAGTAGCAAGATGTTTGTTCACATTACACTTGAACTTCTGCATGTCAGTACAGTTAGGAAAGCAGAATTCTTGAAGGAAATTCAAAAGTCTAGCAGTTCTGGGGAAGAAACTATAGAAGTAAAAGGATTTCTTACACCTAGGGATCTCTACTGTGAAGGGGTGAGACTTAGCTGCTTGTCGGGTTTGTCGGGGATACAAGTGCTTGTAGTTTGTCAGAGCATTATCCATTAAAGCACTTGTAGAACAGGCAGAGGGATGCAACATTTCATCGGTGGGACAGAGGTTGAAGCCTAGATGACAGTTCAGGACCTATCAGGTTGGCGACTCTCTTTTGAACCCTGTCCAGGACTGAGAGACAAGCAGCAGATGCACTAGCCCAAGTGTGACAACAGTACTCCATACATGGGCGAATGGTGGCTTTAATGAGGTACAGGATACTTTCAGGCATAAGTAGTTTTCTAGCATGGTAGAGAGAGCCCATCTTCTTTGCAGCAGCCTTGGCAATACTCTCAATGTATCTATTCCAGTTCATGTTCCTTGTAAATGTTAGGCCGAGGCGTTTAAAGGAAGTACTTTCAGGTAATGTGTTCGTGGCCATTGCTATTGGTGGTGGAGAAGGTTTCTTGTAATTATTGAAGGAAACAAGCTTAGTCTTGGCAGCATTGAATGTGACCATCCATTTTTGTCCCCATTCCACTACAGATTGGAGGTCATCCTCTAGTGTTTCTGCCATTTCCTTCGATATGTGTTCATTTGGTTTCCCCTCGTGCCTGTCATAGAGAGTGGTGTCATCAGCAAATATACCCAACTCCGAAACAATTTTATCAGGCAGATCATTTATGAATATCAGGAATAATAAAGGTCCAAGGATAGATCCTGAAGTACTCCCACATTTATATCATATTGTTTAGATGTACGACCGTCGAGGACAACTTGGATTTTTCTCTTACTTAATAAAAATTTAATTACATTATGTATTCCTCCAGTGATACCATAATGATCTAATTTTCCTTAGAAGACCATCATGCCATACTCTGTCAAAAGCTTTAGATATAGCGAGGTCTCTACCCTCCCCTGCTTTGTCCAGTGAATGGTATATACGTTCAGAGATTACAGTTAAGATATCTGCTGTGGAACAGGCTTGCCTGAATCCATATTGTTTGTCGGTCAGGAGTTTTGCAGCTGTAAGGTGTTGGACTAGGGCTTGATTAATTAAGGACTCAAATATTTTGGCGAAAAGCGGGAGAAGGCGAATGGGGTGATAATTTAATGGGTTAGTTCTTTCACCAGAATTCTGAAGACTGGTAACACAGAAGCAGTTTTCCACCAGTTGGGAAAGCAAAATTCATTAAGGCATTTATTTTAAAGTTTGGAGAGAACTGGAGCAACCTCAGCTGAGCATTTTTTTAATAGCACAGCCAGGATGAGATCGGGTTCACTTGCTTTTGGGGTGTCTACATTTTTTATGATACCATGTACCTGAGAAGGGGGTGATTTTCAAATCGTCTGGTGTGGCATCTGTCCGCAAAGGAAAATCGGGGATGGAGTGGTGTGCCGGGTCCAGTGTGGAGTTTGAGGCAAACCGACTGGCAAGCAGGTTAGCCTTGTCGGTTGCCATACAAGCAACCTCATGATTGTTTGATAGTGGAGGAATCGTTAACTGCCCATTATTTATTACACTGTTGTAGATTTTCCAAAAATCACGGGTTCCTAATTTCTGTGCCTCGATGCGTTTTTTGGTGGTTTCAGTGTATTCTTAGCTGTCGCTATTTCTCTCTTACAATTATTTCTAACTTTTATATACTTCTGTCTGTTTGAACTGGACTTTTGTCGGTTGAATCTGTGGTACGCATGCTGCCTTTGAGCAATGGCAGCTGCACAAGTAGTTGTTGTGGTCTCACCACGTTTTGGCCAACTAAGCCTGTGTAGGATTGAAACCGCTATCTTCAGACAATGCTCACCTGGAACTGTAAAGATTCAACATCTCCATCCACTGCACCATGGGTATCAACTGTCTTTCGAGACTGAATGGAGGCATCGATCAAAATGAAATATACTTATCAAAGTAATCTAGTTTCAAAATGGATACATAGTTGAATTGAATGCATCCTATTTTACTGAACCATCCTCAAACTTTAACGGGTTTTAAAATACTACCCAAGTCTCAGGTCTAACATATTAGATGGCGTTCCTGGAAAAATTTATGTTTTATATAATGTACTCACTTTCAAACAGCACATCTCAACATTTGAACCCAATCAGATTATTAGTTTATAAATTGCAAGTCAATCTACTGTTGTAAATTTTCCAAACAATGAAAAAAATCTGAATTTCGTGTGTTGATAGAGCATTACTTTCTGATAGGAAAAAATACTGTTCAAGCAAAGCACTAGTTGATAAGTGTTATTCAAACTTTGAGAAATAATGGTTAATTGGTGGTACGTTGACTTTAAATGTGGTCATACATGCAGAAATGGTGTTGAACGCTTAAGTCACCTAAATTTGGCAGTTGTCTTGGTAAACATTTGTGTTGGGCGATCATAAATTGAAGTAGCATAAGATAGTAGAGGTGTTGAAAATATCAGAAGGCAGTGTATTTACCATTTTGCATGAACATTTGTCAATAAGAAAATGATGTTCAGTGGGTACTGTATTTGCTCAGTCGATTAAGAATAACAATGCGTTGACGATTCAGAGCATTGTTTGCAATTGTTTCAATGTAACAAAAAAGTTGTCTTTGCGTTAATATCTACCAGCTCACTCTGAATTCAAATCAGCAGTCAAATGAGTGGACAACAGCAGGTAAAAGGCATCCAAAGTGAACAAATATGCAAACATCAGCAGTTATGGTTTTGATTTCCACATTTTAGAATGCACAATGTTGTTAATCCATTACCTTGAGAAAGGAAACACCATCAAGATCGAGCACATTATTATAGCATTATTTGGTGTACTTGAAAGAAGAAATCACTAAAAAGTAGTCATAAAGAGGGGGGAGGGGGGCTTTTTCACCAACCAAATATACTATGTCACAAATATATTGCAACAATGGCAAAACTACATAAATTGAACTTAAAATTGCTTTCACAACCACCCTATTCTCCAGATTTACCCTAAGCACCTACTGGCTATTTGCAGAGCTAAAGAGAAAGCTCCTGGGTTCCGATGAATATATGATATCAGAAACTGGGGACATAATTTGAAGCCAAAAATAAATTGTCCTACAAGAGAGGTATCAAATTGTGAAATTGTCCTAGAATGAGATAGTGTTGAGGAATAGTTGTTTTATTAGTTAAGTCAAGACTTATTAAATGATGTGTTCTAACAATAAAACAATTTTCCATAAAAACTATCTGTAATTTTCAATTTTTCAGATCATTCCATTCCAATTCTGACTTTTCGCATCTACAGACGTAACCATGATAATAAACTGCAAAAGGGCAGCACTTCAAATTGTGAACTTCCTTAAAATACACACTATATTTGTATTTAAGGTGTCAGGGTTAAAATATGGGTCATCATCTTTACCTCCCTTTCTACTTGAACAATCTTGGACAACTCTTCAGACCCTGTCCACAAATTTGAAAATCATAAAAAGTAAAACAGAATAAAAATATTAATATAAGGTTTATCGCATGAAGGACATACGGGTGTGTATTTATTCCAAGGCAATGTTGGGTATGTTCGCTTGGAGTTAATAATCATTTTAGAAGTATTACATTTTGCTTTTTTAAGTTCTTCTATATGCCGTAAAATTGCCATCTTTTATCTCTTGCCATGTAATTCACCGACTGAGAAATGCTTAACACAACAATATAAATGACTATTCAATTCTTTATTTAACCATGCAACCAAATCAACATTGAGATATACTTCCCACCCCCAGAAACAGGTTCAGAATGGTGTGCCTTACAAGCATTCAAGATGTCCACTTTGTCTCAAGTTTCGACAAAAAAAAAAAAAAAAAAAAAAAAAAAAAAAGAAGACAATTTCCACCTCCACTCATGACATTACAGCTGCAGGAGACTTCCTCCTCCTCTTTCAATATATAACACAAGAAGTATCAATGTCAAAAATAACTGTAAAGTTTACAATGTATAAAGAAAAGAAGGGAAATAGAAAGTTCCTACTCACCCTATCACATCCAGTAAACAGCGGCCATCCTCCATGACAGAGTGAACTATAAAAGAGAAAAGAATTATTAATAAAAGAAGCAAAAAATAGTTTCTAAATAAGTATATTAGCAAAAAAATCACTTCAAGTCAGATATAAATGGTGTTTTTATAAACGCTATTTGCTCCTCTCAAATATTTCCTTTTAACAGCAAATTTTCATGCATACTCTTAAAAATAAATCAAATGATCTCATATAATTTTTCAAAAAGTAAAAAGAAAAAAAATGAGTTCAATCATTTTTACTTAAAAAGACCATTTTTTAAAAGTAATTACTGGAAATAAAAGAAAATATATAATCAAAAATCCAATGACGATAAGAATAGTCGTCATTTTATTATTATTATTTTTTTTTTGATGAATGTTTTGAAGAATCGTCTATTTTTTTTTTTTTTTTAAACTCCAATTTGTTTGTTTATAATGTTATTATTTTAAGATCTGAGTGTTCCCTTTTCCAAGGAGAAAAATAACTTTTCCAAGATAATTTCTAAAAGGTTTTCAGGATTTATTGCATTCCAACAAATTCTACTACATTTAATTAGTATATTATATATATATATATATATATATATATATATATATATATATATACACACACACACACACACAAAAACTGCTGCAGCAAAATTCAACACTCAACAAAAAGACAACAAAATAAAAACAAAAGTAAAATATTATATATATATATATATATATATATATATATATATATTTCCAGTTCCATATACTAAGATACATTGATTGATGTTTAAAGCAATATGAAATCGAGTCCAGTAATTCCAGTTTGGAACATGGTAATAGTACAATAAATCATTTGGTTTAGTGAAATCTTTCATGGTTAGAATTGCAAACATTTCATGAGATCTTTTACCATGACACATTCTCATGTTTCTTATAAGCAGTACAAATTATTGTTGAGAGAAAACTAACTCAATTATCAAATGTGCTGAATCTGTGCTCTTTAACAAATGATGTCCACAAAATAGTTATTAGCCAAGATATATTAATTTTCTTTGAGAGGGAATGATACCAAAGCAAATTCCATTCATTACAAATATATGCTCACAATGTCTACTAGCAAGTTGAATCATTTCAGAGCAACCATCAAGCTTAAACAGACCAAAACAAAACTTTTCCCAGAACTCTTCATCTATACTAGGGTTTTCTTTTTAATTTTAAAAACTATTTATTTTAATTATTTAAAGATGTTTAAATATCAAAGTTATTTGGACCATGCAGTAAATTCTTATGGGGCTTCTGGATGCCATATTAATGGGTAATTGTTACAGATTTACTTTATCATAAATATTTCTTCACTTCTTTTTCTCCCTTACTTTCCCTCTTTGCCCTGCTCAAAACAAATCTGTCAACCTCACCCAGAACTCCAACTTCCAACGTAGACCCTCACTACCATATCTTCTTCTCCAACATCAGGGGTCTACATTCCAATCTTCCAGTTACAATTACAAAAGACCAAACATGACCTATTATTCCTAAGCAAAACTGGCATTGGACCGACTATTTCCCTAGATGAGTTGATAATTAAAGGATATTCTAACTTAACATCAAAATCTGACCCCGAAAATCGTCATGGGCATGGAATATGTGCCTACATTAGAGATGGCTTTCCATGTGGTAGGGACATTTCTAGAGAGGACCCTAAATTGTCCTATATGTGCTTCCAAGTTGCACTTGCTCACACCACTGCGTTTATATTTGCTATCGTCCCCACAACAGCGGAGTTATTATCTTTAAGAGCATATCTGAGAAAATTGACCACATTCCGTCTGCTCATCCTTCGGCTAACATTCACATCTGTAGAGACTACAATGTTCACAATGTGGAATGGTTAGCATGGTATCCCACTCAAGCAAGAGAGATGATAAGAGGAGGTTCTGTCACGATTTCTCCATTACTTATGGCCTAACTCAGATTGTTCACGAACCCACCCGTGTGCACAACATTGATGGTCAGTATGCAAGTCTCCTAGATCTTTTTCTCACAACTTGCCTGAGCTATGTTCATCCTCTATTTTGTCTCCATTGGGATCTTCCAACCATTCGGTTGTCTCAGTTAAAATCAAAACAATATGTAATAAGTCCTCTGACATACTTCTTCATTGTACAGTATATCGATACTTAATGGCTGACTGGGATAGCTTTCATACATTTATATCAGATCTACGTCTGTGTTCTATGATTAAAAAGAATGTATCAGACCTGACAGAATGGTTAATTGTAAGTATAAACCACTTTATATCCTCCCAAAAATTTCAGCAAAAACCTAACAGCCAGCTGTGGTTCTCTCCAGAATGTGTTGCTGCCACTGCACACAGAAATTAATATTTCCATTGCTTCCAATGTAATAGATATACTGAGATTAAAGCCACCTTTAGGACTGCTAGCAATTATTGTAAAAGAGTAATAAAGAATGCGAGAGTTGGATGTTCAGTACATGAAGTCCAAAGTAGCTGAGCAGCAGCTGATTGCCACCAGTTTTGGCAAATAACAAACAGGGTCTTGAATAGAAGCATGTGCTCTATCCCAACCATCATCAATGGATCTGATGTAATCTTGTCAGCATCGGACAAAACCAAATTTAATGCCAAGAACTTTGCAACTAACTCTACCCTATGTAATCAGGGCCCCTAGCCTCCTCATATTTCCTCCTGCCTGAAAACACATTATGTGATATAGAAATATCTGTACATGCTAATCAAAAATCTCGATTCCAGTAAAGCAACTGGCCCTGATGGCATTTCAATTATAGTGCCAAAAAAAACTTCAACCAGAACTAGCTCCTATACTTACAAAGCTGTTAAAATATTATCTTTTGGAGATTTGCTTTCAAACACCATGAAAAACCGCATCAGTATGCCCTGTATTTAAAAATTCAGGTGATCGCTCATCTTCCTCTCAATACAAACCAATCAGTTTCCTCTGTATCATGAGTTGCTGGAATCTGTGTAAAATAGAGAAGTAGTCAACGACCTCAGCCAAAATAAATTCCTCAGTGACATGCAATATGGTTTCCCTTCTGCTAGATCTACAACATATGTCCTTACGGTTATATATCATAAGATTAGCGAATCTCTCAACAGAGGCTTCCTTTCTGGGACAACTGCTTATCAAAGCCTTCTATGTTTTCATTATGAACGCCTTGATCCACATCTGGCATCAATTGAAATGAATGGCTTTCATCTTGGAGAAGCTCCATGTTTTGACAAGCTTCTTGAGCTGACCTTTACTCCTGATCTGAGATGGAACACGTACATCAAATCCGTTACTAAGACTGCTGGAAAAATGGTGGGATCATTCTACCACTCCAGTAGATATCTCACCGCTTTGCAAAATTGAGGGGGGTTTATCTATTTTTGGAAGAAAAAAATTTCTACTCAACACAAATGTGTCATCACAGTGATTACTACATTAACAATAACAAAAACAATTTTATAGCTTTAAACTAGGAATTAACAAATACAGACACAGTGCAATGCAATAGATCTTTGATACTGAAAATTCTGATTTTTCCATTAGCATTTCATATCTTATGTTTAATTTCTCTCTCTTTTTTTTTCTTTTTCTTTTTTTAATTAAATATTTACTTATAGCAAGTGATTTAAAAACTTTCTTCCCATGAGTAGGGTAAACTAACTAGACAGTCAATAGGGTGAAATATAAAATCTGGCAAAGAGCAGCTGAACCCTCTTGTCAATGATCAGCTACTAAATACACACCCGCGTGTGTGTGTGTGTGTTTGTTTTACCGTGAATAGAGTAAGAATGTTCACTCACAGGGTAGTAAAATAAGATGGAAGAATCCATCAATCTTTAGAATCAATAATCTGGTTGGATTGTGCACCAACTTGTGTAAACTCCAATGGTCAAACCAATGGCAAACATATTAAATACTGCATTGATGTAGCTGAGAATATGATGCGGGTAAATAGGCATCTGCACCTCTAAAATCATCCACTTGCTATAAGCAATGAACCTTTCAAAACTGTCAGCTTGTACATTAAAACTTCTAATCTGACTGGAATGAAAATAATGTGTCACAAGGCACCTTTGACAGTGAACGAGACAATTTGATGGTACATGACACTCAGAAAATCTCTAACTCGAAAATCAAACCAGGTCTACGTCAATGTAGTTCTGGTTTCGTTATGGAATCAATTTCAAAAGTGTCATTTTACAGATTATAAGCTCAACTCAGTTGGTATAGAAACAGTGTCATAAGTTGGATTTGACCGTGAGAAAAAAGTTTGCCCCCATAAGACAACTGCCAAAAGACAGTTTCTAGTCAATACAATATTAGTTTGATAATAAATTTCATTTCAGTAGGTGACTGCATTGTAAATATAAAATTCAAATGAAACTCATCAAAGGACAAGTATAAAAAATTCTCTGGCAAGTCAACAGGAACATATGTATAGCATGCACACAAGGAAAAGTATGCTTTCTTTAGGAAGGATACGAACTCTAACGTGCACGGGATTTAAGACTGCTATCAAGAACATATTACTAAATAGTTTTAAATGCCCCTCTTGTCATATAGTGTGCCTTCCCATTTGAATTGGAATTGTTGGCTGAGCAGTCACTATCACCAGTGCACAGTGGGCCCAGAGGGGGGGTCAAGCGGACATTTCACTATAAATTAGAAAAATCTACTTCATTTATAGCCATAAGGGCTTTTTAGAACCTTATGAGGAAGTAGAGGACAGGAAAAAACATTTCCCAAAAATTTTTGAAATTTTGGGGGGTCAAGGGGGCCGAAAGCCTGGATTTTAGGCAATCTGGCCAAAATCCAAAAAAACGAGTTTCTTGACAGAACTCGTCAAATAATATCGATGTAGGGGCCATTTAGGGTTTGTTAGAACCGAATGAGGGAGTAGAAGACAGAAAAAAACATTTCTCTAAAATTTTTGAAATTTTGGGGGGTCAAAGGGGCCAAAACCCCTGATTTTGGGCGATCTGGCCAAAATCCAAAAAACACGTTTTTTGACAGAACTTGTTAAATAATACTGATACGGAGGCCATTTTGGGCTTGTTAGAACCGTGCAAGGCATGGAATGTAGAGAAGTCAATTTTACATGCATAATTTTCAAATTTTTGGGAGTCTGGGTGCCTCAACCCCTAATTTTGAGAAATCGGGTCAACATTCCGGGAAACAGGTTTTTCGACGTAAAAGGTCTAAGAATGCGTTTTTGAACAGAATTTGCAAGAAAGTTCATAATAAATCCGCAGCTATGTAATAACGATTCGATACGCACTGTAATTCAATATTGAAAAACATAATGAACTATGAATAGAATGATCAATAACGTAACTTGGAACAAAATAGACCCTAAATAAAAAGAATCAGTAAGACAAGAAGGCAACTAGTGCTTCATATTCGCTGTTGCATTGATGAAGTGCTTCCTTCAACTCATCACAGCTTCGTATTGTGTGACCTGCTCCTTTACAATGAGTGCACTGTAGTCGTTCACATACTTTCAACACCATAGGGTCGCTTTTATCCCACAGTCTGTTAATACAATCGGATAACTTGTCAAATTGACTTGTTTTCCGTGCATAGTTCATTCGATACTGCCTCAGGAATTTGTTATTTGCTTCGATGCCACACTCCGTAAAGTTCAGCAAACCTTTGCCGTCGTTCTGTTCAATAAGTTCCGCACTGTGACCAAGAACAACGTGTGCACTTGGACTGATTTGAATCCACGATATCTTATTGACAAGAAGGTATGTTTCACGGCAAAACTCCTGAAATTCAGCAACCCTGACGTTCTTGTTCGAGTTGTTTATCGTTAGAATAACCGCCATACGAAGTATAATGCGGTCAATCTTTAACTTCAATTCGGTGTTATCAATTCCATCAGTCAACAACCTTCTGTTGCTAGTATTGAGCATAAGTGACGCCACATTTCCTGTCGTAGACGTACCCCCGTGACCTGTTGGATCAGGTTTCTCCATGGTGATTGATGTCTCTTCCTTTACCTTGGTCTGGATCTGTTCCTTCGCTTGTTTTAGAAATGCCAATGCTCTAGCGATACGGTTGGATACGTCCATCTTTGCTTCTGACCATGAATAATGTCCTGCAGTGGCATGATAACAAATCTTGAAGATCCATCCAAAGCATCTCAGCAAATTATGGAGAGGATGCAAGTTGTTGATATCTTCGATGGTAATAGGATCCTGGGTGATACCTTTGCGATCATCATAATCACCAACCTTTCGGTTTTCTGGAAGATGGATTCCTTTCTCACAGAGGGCTAGTGTTTGTTCCAAGGAACGATCAATTTTGAAACCAGTGGTGATACAGACAGAATCATGACATTGTTCTTTACTGTATGTACACAAGCAACAAAATGCCCCACCCAAACCAGATATAAGACTATGCATCTTACCATCAATCATAGACATAGTTGCATCGACCTTGATATTCACCGGTTTGCTGTGATGTTGGACAATGAATTCACAATCCTTTCTCTCTTTCTGGATGTCTGTAACGATATCAAGGTTCTCTCTGTTTTCGTTTCCCATCAGTAGCATCACGGGGCGACAAGACGAGGAAGATGCATGCGAAGGATTCTCCCATACCAATTCACCATATGATGTGCTAGAATTTGGATTTATCATGAAAACAGTTAAGTTTCAGGTGTTTTAAAGGCCAGATTTGGATTCTACACCCCAAAAACATAGGAAAAGTGGTATGGGTCATATATGTGGAAAAAAATTTGATTAGTTATATGAATATACGCGTTTGACGATTTTTGCTGGATACACAAAATTACAATAATTGGGTATCCTCAATATTTTTTATTACGTCAGAATTAATATGGTGCCCGAGAGTGAATTTTTTTGTCCAATTGGATTATGATAGTATTATTTGTCTAGATTCTTATATGTGAAGCATAAATTTTTTTATCTCGGGCTTTTTTTGCAATCGTCGGTGAAAGTGTACAGACCGGGGTCAAATTTCGGGCTTTTTTTAAGGAAAAAACTGTTAATCTGTGTCATAAATTTTCCGGAAAATCCCACAAAAGAGGCTCAATAGCTGACCATAGATCCAACTTTTCGCATTTAATTCAATTTTAGACATCTGGCCTTATATTTCGGGGACTTATGGGACATGTACAGAGGTTTTGGAAGAAATTTTTGACAATTACTCAGGTACACCCAAAGTTGCTGCTTGGTAATTTTTATGTTATCGCAAGGTTGTGAACGATCAAAATTCGCAAGCTTCCAGCTGGCATATCTTGATCGATAATCATTTTTAGAAGATAAATAATACCATTTTTTGATACTACAGAAACTGAACTTTGCACTTTTCTAAGTTTTATAGTCATTTGGGGAAGTTGCAAAAATTCCATATGTCCGCTTGCGAACCCACTGTGCAGTGTTTACATTTCTCACTCCTTGGACAAAGCTAAAGGCCAACTTAGCAAATTTATGAAAGGACAACCATAATATGAATATCCAATTTCTCTCTAGAAACGACCCTCGTTCTCATTAGAAGATGCTCATATCTAAACATAACCAAAAAGAACCATAGCGCTAATTGTAATGATAACAACTATAATTAGAAAAATTCCTCTAAATCAAAATGGAGATCATGTATAAACAACACCATTCGTATTACTAGTCCCTCTCAAGGTAAATGAACATATATCATCACTGGGAAGTACACTACAAGTGAACAATACCAACTAGACAGTGTAAAATGACATTTATACAATATATATATATATATATATATATATATATATATATATATATATATATATATATATATATATATATTTAAATAAGGGAGTAGTCACCAACAATGTGTATTTTTTAACATTATTTTATTATTCCGTGTCTTGGTTTTTCATTGAGAATTATGTTTGGATCATTGTAATAATGTTTTTAAGTTATTGAAATCGTTTACGTATGTTTCAGACGGTCTGATGCGTCCTCGTCAGAAATTATTTTCAAATGTGTAAAAATGGCGATTTTCGTTAGTTTGAAGTTTTTCGAAGGGGTGGAGGCTTGTAAGTGTTTATTATACATTGGTATGCTTTTTTTTTTTTTTTTTTTTTTTTGTAGCATTCGTGTGTGTGTGTGTGTGTGTGTGCACACAACTCTCCTATAGCCCACACTAGCAGACCGATCATGACCAAACCTGGCATGATGATGGTTCCCCACCTAGGGATGGGGGGCACCATTTTCAAGGTCAAAGTCATAGCCTATATATATATTTCCTACAGCCCACACCAGATCATGACCAAACCTGACATGATGATGGTCTCCAACCTGGGAATGGTGCACATTATTTTTCAAGGTTACGGTCAGGAGTTTGCTGTACGCTCGGGTACCCGCAAAACAGTTTCTGTATTCAGTGAGAAAGAATGTACCAATTATTAATGATTCAATACTCAAATCCCAAAAGTCAAAGCAATGAATGAAGATAAATTGGAAACTTTTGTAGTTAATAAACTAAATCCAAAGGATCACACTACAAATATTAAAGAGAGGTCAAAATAAACTAAATGTATTGTTAGATAGCACACAAACACATTGTCAACATATTCAAAAATAAAAACAGGAAATAGTTATGAATTTGACATTCAACATAAATGAAGCCATTTGCACAATCATTAAAAACAATGCCTCTTTCATTTATCCCACAATTATTGAACATTATTCTGCCAATTGTTGTTGTCAAGATATTTTCATGCATATTCCATAACAGATTACAGTTAATTGCCAAATTTATATTGCCATAATCAGAATGCAACTTGCAAACAATCAGAGCAAGCAGATTAAAAGTAGATAATGTCCTCCTTTTCTCTCGTTGGCAACTACAGAAGAGAATTATGTCTATTGATCGTATCAAACATCAGTAGAGAAAAAAAACGTTTCAAATTCTAAAGATAGGATACCTGCCAAAATTTTGTATTTTTAGTGATATAAACTTCCATGTCGGCATGAAGGAAATGGTATAATATGAAAAGAGGCCATCAGATTCTTTCTTTATAAAAAGGAGAGTGAATTCAGATTATATCCTTGTATCCACTATTTAATATTTTCATTTCCGTCATACTGGCGTCACATGCCTTTGATTTGCCAGGCAATTCTGAGAGCAGCTGTGGGGTGAGGTTTAGAATAGTCATAAGCCAGACCCATCTTTTGCCATACTAAAAATGCTAAAACATGAGAAAAAAAATGTTTTTTATTGTTCACAAAACTTTTAAATATAATAGATATGATGCTTTTACTT
Source organism: Euprymna scolopes (assembly GCF_053919585.1). NCBI lineage: Eukaryota > Metazoa > Mollusca > Cephalopoda > Sepiida > Sepiolidae > Euprymna > Euprymna scolopes. Next base: position 167,886,769 of record NC_136486.1, read on the forward strand.
ATGCATCAAGTCTTCAACCTGACACATCTATAGTTGAAGTGCAAAATCAAGATCGTGCTACTGATTATTTTTCATAATAGACACGGTCTACCTTTTCTGCAATAGCAAAAATAATTTTGTTTACCAACACGTTTTCAGAGTTTCAGTAGGGGGTTCATTTTATATTAAACTTAAAACTCAACTTCCACTTAAAATTTGAATGCAAGTTTCAAAAGAGAAATTAGATGAACATTTAGTATTTAATTGATATAGTTTTTTAATTCCATTTTAACCTCAAACAAGGCAATGTACCACTTCAGGGATACTATGTAGAGAGTTGAGAAGCAAATGTTTGTCCACATTACATTTGAACTTCTGTATGTCAGTCTAGTTGGGAAAACAAGAACCCGGAAGGGAGTTCCAGAGTCTAGCAGTTCTAGGGAAGAAACTTAGAATAGAAGGCTTCCTAATGTGTAGGGTGGAATTTTGCTGATTTCTCAGGGGTATTTATGTTGAGGGGGTACAAGAGCTTGTAGGTCATCAGAGCACCCACCATTAAAATACTTGTAGAACAGGCAGAGGTATTCAACTTTTCGTCGATGGGACAGAGGTTGAAGCTTGGGTGACAATTCAGGACCTATCAGGTTGGTAACTCTCTTTTGAACCTTGTCCAGGAGCGAGAGATTGGTGGCACTTGCACCAGACCAAATGTGACAACAATACTCTATATGTGGGCGAATAGTAGCCTTGTAGAGGTACAGGATACTTTCATGCGTAAGTAACTTTCTAGCAAGGAAGAGAGAACCCACCTTCCTCGCAGTGGCCCTGGCAATGCTGTCAATGTATCTGTTCCAGTTCATGTTCCCTGTGAACGTTAAGCTGAGAAGGTTGAAAAAAGTACTTTCAGATAATGTATCATTAACCAAAGCAAGTAGTAGTCGAGAAGGTTTCTTGTAATTATTGAAGGAAACAAGCTTAGTCTTGGCAACATTGAATGTGGCCATCCATTTTTGTTCCCATTCAACCACAGAGGATGTTTATCAGCGCATCATGCTTAAGTTGGAAATATTATTTTCATTGGTAAATCTGTTTTACTTTTAGATGCATCTACGTATCTCTAAAAAGCTGTGTACTTCAGTTTGCCTATCATGCTTAAATTTAAGATAGCATTTTTATTGGTCTGCCATAAATAAATTTGAAATGTTATTTTTACACATGTCTACACATCTCTATATAAAACTTTGTCTCTCTGTTGTTCTTTCACATTTAAGTTTAAAATGACATTCTCGTCATTAAATGTGCAAATTAAATGAACACATTTGTAATTGGTAGCTTTAAGATGTTTTGATTCAAATCTACAAATATTTATTCATAGCAAATTAATCATGAAATCCTGCTTGGTGGATTTCAGCCACTAATTTCATATGGTGGTAGATTATACATTGAATATAACTGTTTTAGATACTTTTAAAAAATATTTGTAAGATGTAGACTTAAAAAACTTCTCATATGCAATTCAAAAATCAATCAACATTTGCAGATGAAAATATGATTTATTGATTTCTTTATCAATCACAATAGGAATCTGGATCAAAAAAAAACTATGCAAAAGTAAAAGAAAGTAAAAGAAAATAAATGTGCAATCTTATTTCAACTTCAATAAAAAGAAAAATATAAATAATTTCAATTTATTTACCAATCTAAAAATTGCAAATAAAAAATTATTTCATGTTTTTTTTCTTTTTTCTTTACATGAGTGTAACTTCCAGTAAGCTCAGATTAAAAAAAAAAAAAAAACTTATCTGAAAGCTCCCAATACTTTCTATACAACGTCTTTATTCTTTATACCATAATTATGAAATCGGTTAATATTTTTTTTTTATTCTTCACATAATTTTTCCAGCAATTAATTATTCTCTTGGTCAATAAAATCCTGATGTTCATTATGGAGAGCAATCAAATGTATGAATAAATGAAAATTATAGGTCATTTAAAAAAAAAATCATAAACACATAAAAAAGAAGCATCCAATATCAGAGGAAATTAATTTAGAATTTTTAAAAATTAAATTATTAAATAAAAATATCAATTCTACAAATCAAATTATTGATACAATACTAAATATTCTTAAAAATTCTTCTACCCTATTTGTACAAAAACGGCACAGGATTTATGTTATGCAAGAAAAACATTTTTTTATGTAAGAATACAAAATTAGAAAACAAAAGTTACAATTAAAAATTCAACTTATTGAATTGAGGATTTCTACTTTAGTTTAATTTCTATATCAAAACTTTATAAAGACTATGGCTGCATTAAGTTAGCTTAAACATTGAGGTAATTATATAAAATAATTCTAAAAAAAAAAAAAAAAAAAAAAAAAAAAATCACAAGTTAAACTTGAAAATTGATGATATGTCCATCAAAAATGCTGATGTCAGCCGGTGCGTTTTAAGTATTATTTTCGCTTTTTCAAAAACCTTAGTTATATATGTAAAGTTTTATGTTCATAACCTTGTTAGTGTGGGAAATACTTTTAAAATAAAAATACTAAATTTTAAGTCATCTGGGTACAATTGATGATGCTATGAAAAAATACTGACATCAGTATTTTATATAATTGCATCCAATTACTTAAATTAGAAGAACAAAGTTTGTTTTCCTTAATTAAAAAAAAAAGTGTTGTTTTTGTTTTGTTTTTTGTTTCAAAAAAAAAAAAAATGTTCTCAATAAATAATCATGATTGAGAAATTATTTCTTTTAATGTTGTTACAAAAATAGAGAACAGTCACATATTCAAACCCTGGCAGGACGATACTATAACCCCCCCCCCCGGGCGCTTAGAGTCAAGTAATGTAAGGAAATGATTCTTTAGCAGAGCAAAAATATAAGTGAGATTAGTAAAAAAAAAAAAAGGGGGGGGGGGCATTTAAGAATTCGGGAAGATGCCTCACAGTTGGTAGTCAATTACTGAGTAATCAACTACTTCCAAGATGACAAAGACAAAACACCAATTGCATTTCAGATTTTGAGAATAAATTTAAGAGACAGTTTTGAGTTGACAGTTGACCACAGTTGGCAGTTCAGAGCCACCCACATTCCACCCATCCCAAGAGAAATTAAAGATTAAGGAGAGTTTTTAGTAGATAAGAAAATGATTTAACTGACTGACAAAGATGCCTAAATAGACAGCTATTAACAGAGAGCATTTGGGGGTTGTTTATTACGCACGCACTCAGAGCACTAGTTTATATAAACTGTACAGAATTGTGTTTTCATAGTGAGTTTGAATTGTTTTATTTTTTTATATTTGTAATTCAGTGTCTTCGCCCTCAGCAATCGTTAATGGCCAGAACAAGATCGAAAGGAATAGAAGATGAAAGAGAAGAAAACCACGGCACATAGTATGATGTTGGCAGTTGTCAGGGGACGCACATAGCTCCACAGCATTTATTCAAATCAAAGTAAAAGAAAAAGAAAAACTAAAAAAAGTTTTTTTTTTTTTTTGGTTTTTTTCTTCCGACACTTTCTCCTCCATCTCCATCTCTAACTCAGAGCTGCCATTAAGATTAAAGATGAATAAAATAGGAGGATAATACATTTCTATTTGGGTAGAAATAAAATTATATTAAAAAGTAATGTTCTTTTTCTGTCTGTTTTTAAATACAAAATTGAACACAACATGACACAATCGCGTCCTGACACACACAGCGTTTACTATTATGTCCTTTTCGATTTGTATTTGCAAAATGTGCATCAAGCATATGGGAACCGAGTTCTTCACACAAGCAGACACACAAACACAAACGGATGACCTTAAGGCAAACACAATTATTGTCCTTTAACTCTGGTAATATCATTCTTGGTCACAACCTTCACTTCCGGTTTATATCAGTCACTCTCTTTTCGCTGGACCTCACAACAAATGCAGATGTGATGAAAACACTTCCTGGTTTTGACAAACAGCCAAACAGACGTTCGACATCTCAAAAACTCATGCAAGTAACTTTACTCATTAATCACGTTTCACTATAAACTTACAATCTTTCATTTATACTTAGATGTAAATAAATTTACTTTGGTTGTAGTTATATATTGGCATATTTTGTGTATTGTTTTTGTTTTGTTTCTTTATACATAGGGGTCCCCCACTTATTAAGGCCCAGAGGCCACTCGAGGATAAGGGTTAAAGAGTGGGACAATATCATAGTAATCGTTAGTAGTGGAAATTTGGTAAATTGGATTATTTAAGAGGAACGGCCCATCAAGAACTTGTTTACGTTGAACTTGAAGACAGTTGGAAAGGAGGTAAATGGAAAAGAGTTCCACAGGTGTGAAGTTCTAAGAAAGAAGCTTTGTTCATGGAATCTACATTTAGGTTCAGGAACAGATAAAGAATGGGAGAAATTATTGATAGTGTTTTCAGCTAGACGAGTGTTTCTCGTGAAAGTTTGGTGAGGGAGGACCATGGAGCTCAGACGAGCTATGAAAATAAAACAGAGAAAGGCTCGCAACATCTCTTCTGTGATAAAGAGGTTGCAGGGAAGAGAAAAGGGCATCCCCCACTAGGCTACAAAGTCTATTTTGAACTCTGTCAAGGTAGGATAAGATCTTTCTAGCGGCTCCTGCCCAGATGTGGCAACAATACTCCATCCTTGAACATACCTAGCTCTTATATAGGTAGAGAATTACATCAGCAGTGAGATATCTACTGGATCGATAGAAGGATCCCGCCATTTTTTCAGCAACCTTGGCAACAGATTTAATGTACCTGTTCCAATTCAGATCAGGACTAGAAGTTTTGCAAAACATGAAACCTCCCCAAGATGAGAGCCAGTCATTTCAATTGATGCCAGATGGGGATCCTAGCGTTGATAATGTAAAGGTAGTCGTGTTTTCATTTGATGGCAAGGAGACCATGCAACTTTATTCTTTAATCTCCTACTTAATAATAGAGGATGGGATTGCCAACTACACAACAAAAGGCAACCCTGTTCTCTCCAAGCAGAATCTCCGGATAAGATTTTTCACAAGATAACAACATTTATAAAAATGTTCTCTAACAACAAACTAACATTTTAGGAATGAAAAGATAATTGGAAAGAAAAAAATAAAAATAAAAACAGCAATACATAAAAGTTAAAAGCATAAAAATTCTTAGTTTCAAATGGAATTGAAGGCAGCTATAAAGGCCACAAAGCAGTAGGTTGCTTAAACACCCAATGATTTTCAAGGATGCATTGACTATTGTAGATCCAATCAGTAAAACCCCTGCCTGGTGGAAATTACCTTGTACAGAAGTCACGGACACTTTGGAATCGACACAGCAGGAGAACAGCAAAGACCTTTGCTACCATATCTTTGAGGCTTATTCTCCAGTAATTTGAGCAGATTTTTGTTTTTGAAAAATTATAGCAGTGCCTCATTCCAATCAGAGGAAAACGTTCCAGTGCACAAAGGCTCAAAGAATCCATGGGGTAAGCACCTCAAGCTGTCTTAATAGATTTTTGTCAGTCTCCCATCCTCACCAGGAGCATAATTTTCAGGTGGTGCAAGACATCTTTTACTTCATTCAGTGTATGGGGCCCAGTGTTAGTCATATTCCTTGGATTGGGCCACATCCACATTCGACGCAGGGGTAGGGTGATTAAACCGCTTGTCAAAGTGCTTTTTTTTTTCAAGTTTATCAATCTTTCACCATGATGCAAATGAAGTAAAGTTTCTCAGTTTCTTCTGCAAATTCTCACCAGTCCCGATAATGACACTTCGTAACACCAAGGTGTTCGTGTGCCAAGTTGATGGTAGCAGATTTAAAAACCTGCGATTCTATCTCTACTCTATCGATATTTTCTGTTGGTTTGCAAAAGAGAAATCTGGTTATGAAATTCTACTCTAATTGGTAACGTTCAACTTCAAATTGGTGATTTGTATTATTTGGATTCTTCATCTATTCTCATCTTGAGTGCCATTTTGACAATGTTTCGGTAGATATAATCTCCAACCTTCTTCAAGTGTATCTTGTCAAACTCGAAACTCTGCACAGAATTTCAAACAGAACCCTATCTTTATTTAACAGGGGTAGCATGCTCTTGTTCCATCAGCCATGACTGGATAAAGATCCTAAATAATTCGCAATAGTGTTGAACCTTCAACCTTCAGGAGAAAATCACTTTACAATTGAAATCTTTCAAGTACTCTAACCACTGCACGACGGGAACTTTGTGAACAATTCTAGTACAAATTTTAGGAATCGTAAACTATTATATTTCTAGATGTAAACATCACTATTTATTGCTAATTATTATTACTATATATATATATTTCTGGTGTAAAAATAAAAATAGCAAAACTAGTATTTCTAAAGGTATTTTAAAAATGCTTGTAAGTCATCTTATTAAAGAATGCTATTTTCAAATAGGAAATAAAATATTACTCCAAACGATAGGTATCCCAATGGGATTGGATCCGGCACCATTTTGGGCAAATTTGTATTTACATAGACTCGAGTATATATATATGTCATCATTATTAAAAACAGATATATCTAAAACATATAACTTTCATGGGTGTAGGAGATTTATAGATGACCTTATATGCATAAACGATAATGATGAATTCGAAAAAAATAAACATCTTATATATCCAAACGAACTAAAATTAAATTGTGAACATAGAGGACAACAGGCTACATTTCTGGATTTAGATATAAAAATTGAGGATGGAATTTTTCTATATAAAATATTTGATAAAAGAAACGCTTTCCCCTTTAAAATAGTACGTATGCCCCATAAGGATAGCACCTGCCCCGTTTTTGTGTTTTATGGAACCATTATGTCAGAGTTTTTGAGAATAGCTCGCGTTACTCTAAAATTAACAGATTTTATACCACCAGTTTCTAGCTTAGTAATAAGGATGATAAAACAAGGTGGAGATAAAAATAAAATATTTAAACAGTTAAATAAAGCATTTGTTCGTTATCCTGATGCTTTTGAATCGTTTAAGATAAACCAGATTATATTGATAAAGGAAATCCAAAACTATATTAGCAATGTATAAATGTATTTATAATTACATATAATAAATTTATATAGTTAATAAAAAAAAAAAAAAAAAAAAAATGTATATATGTAAAAATAAAATATTTTTAACCTTTATATATCTAATTTTAAATAAATAAGAATGTAAATATACAAACTACTAACTATAGTGGGGGTGATAAGTAGTTAAATGGATTAATCCAAATCTTATAAATACAAGACTGATAAATTAAAAAATTAAAAAATGTATCCATTTTAAATGTGGAAATTGATGAATCGCACAGGTAAGAAATTCATTTTTATACTATGAAAAGGTTAGTAATTACAATTAAGAAGAGGAAATTGAGAAAAAATTTGTGTAACTTGTCTTCTTCCTAAGATTAAGGGTGGTGGTGTTTGATCAACACTGCTGGGGAGCCATGATGTAATACACTGTTTTGTTTTTAAATCCCCGAAACAGTGTTTCATGGTAAACAACTGATGATCCCTTAAAAATATAAAAATTGGTATTATAGTAAATTTGAGAGTTGATGCAGTGATTGCAGGTGATTAAATGACTTACTGACTAGATGTTTTTTTTAATGAATGATAAAAAATAATTTTTTGTGTGGTTTCAAATGTTAAAAACTTCAAAGACTATATATATATATATATATATATATATATATATATATATATATATACCATTTATAATTGATGATTCCTATATTGTGTTAAATTCTATACCGAGTCTACTTAGAAATAAAATAGGTTTAATGCTCCTAAAATTCAGGCTAGAATTGTCTGCAAGACTAAACTCCCGTCCTCCTGTCCATTCTTCTTCAACCTGTCTCCAGTGGTTTGGACATGAAGCTCATTACCCAGAAGGAGATCTCATTCTCAAGATCCTCTTTCCGCCCTTTCACTGTCTCACTGCACAAACCTGGGCAACAAAAATTAAGGACAACCTGGCAGTACTATCAGACCCAAAAGTAGTCGGTCTCTGTCATTGGAATTATGAGTCATTAGTCGTGTCCTGCAACCTAGACCAAGATCCATAAAAGTGGTTGTAATGGTTTGAGATGCTGTTTATGCTCAGTTACTTAGTTCCAAAGAAAGTGAACATTTTTTAATCCTAAGTTAAAACTTGAAATTAAACTGTAAATTATAAGACATGGAAATCAAACTAAATGAATGAATAAGAAAAAATGTTTGTAAACACTTGTTTGTATCACCATACTTTTTTATTTTTAGTATGCAACATACATTGCTGTTAATAGAGAAGGAGCACTACACAAAGCTAATACTAAAAAAAAAAAAAAAAAAAAAAAAAAAAACTAGGTGTGCATGCAACAACTCATACAAAAACTAAATCTCCATATAAATTGTATGACCACTTCTTATGTCTGCATTTCTCGCCTCTACATATCTTGCACGTCATTTTACTAGTTGGATCTCCGGAAAATTCCACAATGTTTTCTACATAAATTTAAATAATTTACTGTTATAATAATGATAATAATATTCCTTTTAAATTCTAAATATCTGTCAGGGTCAATACTATTAAGGAAAAAAAATTACTTTTTTTTTCAATAAAAATAATTGTCATTGCAAGCTAATATTCTTTTAACTAGCTGAAGTATCCAGCATTGCCAGGTTGTTTTTGATATATTTTAATATTCTGTTCTCAGACATTATTGTCAAATTGATTAAATGAAGCATAAATTCATAATGCCTTCTTTTTCTACATCCCCCATGAGGTAGGAGCAATAGGTATGTTTCTTTTTATAGGGTTCTTGCCAGCCCTTATACTGTTCTTGTTTGATCTTTTATCTTGTAGTTTTTCTTCTTTTAAAATATGACGTATAAATTGCAATTATTTTGTATATTTGTGCATATCTGAAAACTGTTAAATCTCCTTTTGTTTTAATTACTTGATATACATAAAGATAATGTTAGTAATCTATTCTGTTGATGAAATAATTAAAATTTAATTTCCAGTAATGCATATTCAAACATTGGTAAATGTACTCACAGCATTAATTTTGAAGAACCTCTACATGAACATTTTGGGTGTGACCTTTAACAGGTGTATAAATATAGAAGTTTTGAGGACTTCCAATGCATGAGCAACCAACATACAACTGGCCATGAGAAAAGCAAGCTGTCTGAAGATTAAGCCCAACAACTTTGAGGCTTTGTCTTTGAACTTTATAGGCATTGTATTGAACTGAAATGGCATGTAAGAAGTAATAATGGGAATCCAAGGAATTAACAGTTTCACTCTTAAAATTTCCAGTTATTATAATGGCTTCCAGAACATTAGTTTTCAAAGATTTTATTGCTGTGTGCCATTACACAGTTTAGGTGGATCAAGATTCTGGAACTCTTTTCTTCAATACCCGATTGTGATGTTGCATTCAAGGCAGTTGTAGAAATTATACAGAAAATTCTACTACCTGATTTTTATCCATAACACAATCAATGGATTGATAAAAATGCTCTAACTCTTGCAAAAGATTATAATTGATCACATCAACAGCATAATTTCTAAGGGCCCATTTGCTCTTTTACAAAGCCATCCAATATTGAGTAAATTTTAAGCAATATCTGGGAAAACCTTAGTCATCAGGTCACCAATTGAATTTACCATCTGACCACACGATAATTTGTGCAATTGAACATCTGTATTCAATGTTATTGAACTATTGTCAATGCAAAGAAGGTGATTTGGAAAAAGTGATGCAGTCTGATCATCAAATAAATGTGTCCTCATATTCTCCAAACCAAAAACCAAAAACATGGTTACTACAAAACATTGCAGAAGTGCTGGATTTTCATATCACATTTTAAAGGAAAAGTAGGAATTCAGGACCAAATTAAACGTTTGATTTCCAAGGACAGCAGCATTTTGTTTGATAGATGAACCACTTATTGCAGACTATAACGTTCTGTTACACCTATCTCTCTTTCTTACCATTCTAAAGGTAACTTATAGTAATATCATAATTAAATATTAATGATATGAAGTTCTGGTGTAGGATGATACAAGGTAAAACGAATACAATTATACTTACAACATTGTAATGACTTGGCAACAGCCGCTTGGCACTTTTACTGGTGCAGGGTGGATGAAGATAAACTTTATAAAATTTATTGTTCATGAGCAAATTCAAATTTTATTGAATTTCATTTAAAAATAATGGGGACAATTTGTGGATTTTGGCGGATTTTTGTCAGATGAGGTTTCGATGATGAAAACATTTTGGGTTTTTTTTTTTTGTTATTGTTATGAAAACTGTATTCACGGAAATTTAATATTCTTCTTGTATGATATCTCGATATGAAGTGCCAAACATAACTGACTGTATTTATTTTATATCTTTAAAATATAAAATACATGAGGAAATTGATATGTTCGGGTATGGAATTTTAACTTTAATTTTATATTAGGAAAAATTAAATCCAAATGTATCAAACTTGTTGAAATAATATAAATAATATATATTTATAATAATAATAATAATTATATATAATAAATAAATAAAAATTTGTATTTTAGTCAGAGAGACCAATTATTTAAAAAATATCATTAGAATTAATTCATGTTTACCTAATCAATAAATGAATTTAAAAAAAGATAGGTACGTTTTTGTAAACTTAATTTATCATCTGCAACCCATAAATTCTTATTTCTTTACAGAAAAAGAAAATTATTTAAAGAAAAGAGGAGATCTTATTTAAAGTAAAAGTTGTTTAGAGAAAAGAAAATTATCTAAAGGGAAAAGGAGAAATAATTTAAAGAAAAATAACAAATTATTAAAGTTAGGATAGACAAATATTTTTATTTTTAGAATCTTGAGCAATATTTACTTATTACTTGAAACAAACAAAGAGAACCGAAAAGAAACGCAGAAACCTGACATTAGCCCAAGCCTTTCTATTAAAACCTGTACTTAGAACTTGTTCCCTGTCATGCAAGATTTCCTTAACTATGATATTTTTAATAGAATTTTGTCTTTGGTTGTGAGGGATTTCTGGCAAAAAATAATTGCTGTCAAAAAATATTTTTTGTAAAAATATCTGTGAGAAATTTTTTAAAAGTTTTATTATCCCAACCTCTAAATGTTTTGCATTTCTGCTTGTCATAAAATACATTTAAATTCATGCAGATTTCGTATTTATTAATACAAAGACATGATTTCAAAGTTTTAAAAATGACTTGGTACCATCAGCTAGAATCAAAACCAAACCACTTAGCGTTTCAGCCGTATTCTCTACCGATGTTGTTATCAAGAGAAAGATAATAAAGTCTTAATACTAAACAACTTAAAGAAATGAATTGAATCTGAGCATGCGCAGAAAGCAATAAAAGTATGTTGACCAGTTGAAATGAACAGTTCGCATTTCAATTTGCCGATATATGTCTGTACGCGTTATTTATCCAAACAAATTTTACTTGCTATAAATCATCCTTGATGTGTGATTACTATTTCCTATGAATTTCAGTGTTTTAGTAGTTTAAGAATTTATCTGTTAAATATTTACACACACACACACACACACACACACACACACACACACTGTTTTATTTATATAGATAAAAATAATTTTTTTTTTATTTATTAAAAAATGTAACAATTTAATTCTTTCTAAGAGAATAAATATTATGTGTTCTTACCATAAAAATTGTTGGCTAAATATTTTCAAATAAACAAAACGAATGTCAGTTTTTGAAATGTACTTATTTAAAATTGTACTGTTCGAGTTAACAAGATGACAAAATTAGATTTAGGAATAATTCATTTTAAAATGAGAAAATTCAGATTTTTTTACTTTACTAACATCAGATTAATCCCAATCAGACGATCTCTCTTTTTTTTAATGTGTATGAAAGGTGATAATGTACATATACACTTAAAATGCCTTAACGTATTATTATGTAGATTTATTTACTATTAACAGCTTATTTAAGCATATAAATTTCCTCGAATTACTATTGATTAAATATCAAAGTGCCAGATAATAGCTTTTTGTTAAATTGCCATGTTTAATTCTTAACAAGGCAGTTTATTTGTTATATAAGTTTGATATAGAAAAATTTCCCTTATTGATGACTTATTTTTTAGCCTCTAAATTTTTTGCTGTTCTCAATTTTTCTTTTAGAATGAGAGTAGAGGAGGTTTCATTTTACTATGTCAGTTTAACATAATATGAGCCACCTGTTTGAAATTAAGAAAATGCACTTGCCAACAGGGTAGACTAATTCAAAAGTTAGGGGGAAACATTCTACATTAAATTTACAAAGAAAATTGATCTGTTTCGCTAAAAAGTTAATAAGTAATATTGTTTTAAGTTTGTTTTTTCTTAATATGAAATTTTCTCATCATGAGTCATATCTTCCGCTTAGTATATAGATTGCGAACCTGCATGATTTATTTTTCGCCATTCCTTCCGATCCTGGGCAACTTGGAGATATTCATTCAAAAACATTTTCTGTTCGTCATCTCCTTGGCTTTCCTCTGAAATGCTCTACTTAATTGATAATAATTGAAATAAGATTTTTCCCCAAAAAATAGGCAAAAGCGATCATTTAATTTGTCATTCTATTTTGCTGCTTACAGGGGATTTAAAAAACATTTTTTTTTTTAAATCAAAACAGTTAAAATTGCTTACGATTTGTTTGACATTGCAATGCTATTTCGTTCTAGTTTTTAGATGTATTTTTTATGATTGTTCAATGTTTAAATAATTCACTTTTTAATAGTAGTAGTAGTAGTAGTAGTAGTAGTAGTAGTAGTAGTAGATAAAATTTCTAAATAAAAATTGTAATCATTCTCTTTTAATTAAAAATGTTGTTAAGTGGAAAACAATTGATTATTTATTTAATAGGTCAACCATTTTGTTTTCATGGAAATTAATAATTGAAATATTACAATTTTATTTTGAACTAACATGTTCTTATGTTGTCCAAACAAATAAAAGAAATCAAGAAACTCCTGCTCCCATCTCTGAACCCCATATTAATAACAATTACTATTAATCTTTTATAAGCAGCACTTTTGGGCTTAATAAAATGATGCCTTGAGTGAATGGTGAAAGCCCAAAACGTCAGCAATAAGCGTACACTTCTGTTAAATAGTGTTCATGTAAAGTCAGTAGCCGTGTTAACGTGTCTTTCTTTTTAAATAAAATCCAATGTATTATTGGAACTCTGTACCTTGAAATAGCATGAAATAGTATGCATAGAAAAGATAGCTATTTAAAGGGAAAAGTTTATTGGTAAGTAAGAAAAATTAAAATAATGAAGAAACCTGGCATGGTATTAAAAACAACAAACATAAAAATAGACAAATATTTTTCCCAAGTGAAATCAATTGATAAGATATTAATATTAAATCACATATAAAAGATTTTGTCCATTTGTACGTCAGTCAGAATTTTTTAAAAGCATAATAAATACATTGTAGAATTTGTCTAATTTCAAAATATCAGAGATCTTAACTACTTTTAGAAATGGAGAATATTGCATTAATAGTAAATAATTCCAATAAAGCGGATGTCATGATCAGAAATCAAAAGCAAAACGTTGATATCATCAATCTAAGCTTCTACCAACTGTGCTATTTCGACTTTCTTATAAATAGAGCTAAAAACATTATTTAAACAAAATAATTATGGCTTCCACATGACGTTATAGATTTATGATTTACGTCATAGTTTTAGAACATGAATTGAAACATAAGATATAATAAAAAGTAAATATTATTAATAGCATTGAAAGTCCAAACCAATTTATTTTGCTACAAGTATGTATTAGCACTAGAAACAATTTAATGTATACTATAGTTTGGGCCCAAAGAACTCATAATTTTAGTAAAAAACAATATAACTACCCACTAATCACTATTATTTAAATTTTTTGTCTGGTTTTCAGACAGTGTTACATAACTTATTAATCACAGAAATCAGTGCATATATAAAAAAAGATGTTTAAACACTATCTGAATGATTAAATAAAGCATGATTAACTAAAGTTGCAAAATGTTTATGAGCCTATCCAAATCATCAGTATTTTTACTATAAATACCATGAATCAGTTTAGCATTCAATTCATTTATTTTGATAAAATTTCGACATACAAGGGGCGTGCAATAAGTAATGTCCCTGGCCCACTTCCCATAGAAGTAGAGCAACGAAACTTAGCATAGTTATTAGTCTTTCTCTACATAGGAAACACCCAGAGTTATGTATTTCTTCCATCGTTTGATGCAGCTCTGGAAACCGTTTTTGTAGAACACCCCAGATTGGTCCTCCAACCACGACGTGACTTCAGAAATCAAGGCTGCATCATCTGGGAAACGCTTTCCTTTCAAAAACAACTTCATGGCTGGGAAAAGGTGAAAGTCAGAGGGTGCAAGGTCAGGAAAGTAGGGAGGATGGGGGAGGATTTCATAACTACATGCCGTGCTTCTGACCTGGCGACATGTGAGTTGTGGACTGGAGCGTTGTCCTGCAGGAGAAGGGTACCTTTGCTGATCTTGCCCCGCCTCTTGATTTTGATAGCTTCCCTTAATTTCCTCAAAAGTGAAGCATAATAGGCTCCTGTAATTGTGGTACCTTCACCAGGAAATATATCATCACTAAACCGTCCTGGTCCCAGAAGACTGTGAGCATGTCCTTGCCAGCGGAGGGCTGCACCCTTGCCTTCTTTGGAGGTGGTGAGTCCAAGTGCTTCCACTGCATTGACTGGGCTTTGGTCTCTGGATCATAGTGATGGACCCAGGTTTCATCCTGTGTAATCAGTCTTTTGAAAAACTTTGACTCATCTTAGCACTCTCCAAATTTATCCTCGAGCACTTGACACGTTCTCGCTTCTGGAATGGTGTGAGCAACCTGGGAATCCATCAGGCAGACACCTTATGCATATGCAAATGGTCATAAATGATAGTTTCAACAGACCCTGTATTAATCTTGACATCTTGGGCTATTTGGCGAATAGCAATGCGCCGATCTTCCAAAATGGCACCCTCAACTTGACGGACAGATGCCTCATCAATGGCAGAAAGGGGGGGGGCAGCAAAGGTAAAATCTTTTGACCCCTTGGAAGCCAAATTTTAAGAAGAAGAAAAATAAAACGATTTAAAAGCTTGCCCTATGTCTGAATACACTTTATGTAAAATTTCAAATGTTTATACCAAAAATTGGCTGAGTAATTTGGTAGAGACCGCAGAGGTCAATTTTTTTTTTTTTTAACTTTGACCCCAAATATGACCCCTTAACATTTATTGTTTTGAGCTCAAATGAAATTATAAGTTAAATCTATGTCCACGTAACCTACATCTAACATTTCAAGTTTTTAGACCCAAAATTGGTGGAGGAGTTTGGTAGAGTTCTCAAAGGTCAAATCGTTGAATTTTGACCTCTTAACAGCCAAATGTCTGATCAAAAAGATTTTTTGAAATCTCAAGTCTGTAGACCGAAAATTGGCAGTTATTTTGTAGGGAAGCACACACACACAGACATTTTCACTTTTATACATATATAGATGAATCAGAAACTGGAAATATTATGCTATTTGTGAGTAAGTTACGGTCGGTGTAATCACAGATTCTATTGGATATGTAGAATTAGTTCCGATGACAACTGGTAGCAGTGGTAGGATTAAATATTTAGAGAGAAAAATAGAGATTCCTTCCTCTAAAGATGTTGTGATGATGTTGCTTATAGGATGCAATGTAGCATCTTATTATCGCGACTTAATATGTTTAAAATGATGTTTGAAAGCTACATAAAATAGTGGCCTAGATGTATTGAATTTGTATGTGACATCTGTTGTTGCAAACTTACGCTACTTTGGTCCAGAAGGGAATTTCTGCACTCAGTATATAGGAGACAAGACGACATGATACATTTATATGGAGTTTTAACTTGTTTGAAACCTATGATTTTAGTTATATTACATGAAATTGAGTTGTGGGTAAAAAGTACACAAAATGGCAAATTTTCTAATTTCTAACTAACTTTAGGCAATCATAATTCGGTGGTTATTTGTTCAATATTATTACAATTTGATGTGGAATATGGTTATTGAAAGAGACCTGTCCTTAATTCTATTTATTTTCATTTAATTTTTGATTGTTTGAAAAGTAAAATCCTAAAATTACTTTATAAAAGGAAAAAAGTGTGTGAAATAAAATTTAGAAGGAAAAACGTTATCACTAAGAAAAACCATTAAATTAAATTAAGTGAAAATTGTTATATGAAAAAGAATTATGTTTAAATTTTCTGGAAAGATAAATATTAGTTTTCTGGAACTTTTTAAAAAATTATTAAGTTAAAAATTCAGATAGTACATTTATTTTATTAATCACTAACTTTTTAATATAAATTGCATAATTATCAAAAAATAAGTTAGAATGGTACCGAAAAAGTTCTGCATTCATGTATGAATGAACTAAATTTTTAAAAATTGTGGAAACTCTAAGTAACATAATCCACTTTCATTATTATTTTTTTTTGTTTTGTTTTTACAGACACTATAGATTTATATTAGATTTTAGAAATTTAAAAATTAATTTTTTTTATTTTTGAAAATTATTAAATATGACAAGTATGGAAGACCCAAAAATAATGTCCATTTGATTATTATCTTATATTGAACAAAAATATCTACAATACCTAATTGGATACGTTTTTTGTGTTGTAACTTATTTTAAAGTTTTTTTTTGTTTTTTTACTTAAAAATATAAGTAGTTAGAACAAAAAAAATTGTGGTCTCATTTGAGCCATAGTCAAGCCTCAATAATTGCTTGAAAATAATTCTACGACATTAACTTTTCACATAATTGGTAACATTTATTGGATATGTTTCTATCAGTATTTTGTTTATTTTTCCATTTTTAAGCAATTATCAGGGCTTGACTGTGAATGCCCATTTTGTTTTTCAGTTTAACTGGACAAGCTTTACATTAACTTATTTTCAAGTATAAAAATACTCTGAAATAAGTTAAAACAAAAAACATTAAGGTAAGTAGAAAACTAACTTAGTTTGCCTTTGGTAACAAATTGCTAGACCTTTACTTAATTTATGATTTTTAAGCAGTTATCGAGATTCAACTATAGTTCTAAACAGATTTTTTTGTTGTCATTTTAACTCAGCAAGATTTGCACTAACTTTATATTTAAGTCAAAAACACTTTAAAGTAAGTTAAAACGAAAAAGAAAAAAAAAACTTATCCAGTTAGGTAGAAAAGTAATTTAGTTTGCCTTTGGTAACATTTGTTTGATGCATATTTATATTTTATCCTTTTTTGTTTGTTTGTCCAACTATTCTAATAAATGTCTCAATAAATTTCTTTTTAAATAAAACTAACATGCATTTTAAATGTAAAAAGGTCAATTAATTTCACTGATTACACTGAATTCATTAAAAAGTTAAAACAATTATTTATTAATAATTGAATTAAAGAGAATTCAAACTGTTAAGATACTGATTAGTGTATAAATGTTTAAAAGTAATTCATTGACTCTACTTACAATTTATTCATTAAAAATAAAAAGCAAAAAACATTATTTATTTATATTTAAAAGGAATTTAATTTTGAAAGAAAATGATTATTATTATTAGTGAAAAACTTATACATTCAAAAAAAAAAAAAAAAAAACATACAAACCTAAGTTTTATTTTTCTAAATGTCCGACTGTGAATTCTAGAATTGATAAAGTCAGGATTTCTCGGAAATGATGGCGAGTGCTAAGCAGGAATGAGGTCATGCGAGGTGCAAACTCGGTCTGATTTTTTTTTTTTCCAAAACTATAGAAAAAATTTCTTATGCTGATGTTTACATGCTCATGTGGGCAAGGAAAATATTAGAATATTGCATTTAAAATTATGCTAAAACTGTTACTATTAAAACAATATGAAATACTTTTTGCAATTATCATTTTTCATTATTTTATGATGAAAATATTGAATAAACAATGTTTAATTCAATGATAATATCTTTAGTTTGATAAATTAATTTTCTGTAAGTTATATTGATTTTATTAACACAAACTTTTAGTGTTTTTTGTAATGTTTCAGAAATGCTTTTTTTTTTTAATTTTAAGTGTTAAGTTATGAACCGCTCTTTATTTTCATAAAAAAGAAAATGTATTTTTTTAGTGCTTAAAACTATAACTTTAGTAAAAGTGTTTTTTGTTTATTCAAAATAACATATTACACTAAGATTAAAAAGTTATAGTAGGTGCATTATATAATTATATGATCATTAATAAATAAATAAATAAAAGATTTTGCCTTTTCTAAATAATTGGGTGATTAAATAAATAAATTTAAATAAATTGGTTGATTACCTGAATTTGGGTAAATTTTTAAGTGAAAGGAAAGGTCAAAATGTTTATATATTTTGGGGATCGGCCATTCATTTTGCATGTACCTATGTTCTACCAAATTAAATTTAATATGATTGTTTATGTTTTGCAACGATATATTTGCTCAGATTAACAGTTTTAGATATAATGAAAATAAAATTTTGGTTTTGGATATCTACTATGAATCAAATTGAAAGTTAAGGATGCTAATAAGTGGCACAAAAGTGTTAATTTAATTTTATGTACCTTATTTTTTTATCTAGGATTTTAATATTTATGAATTTAATTAACAAAAAAAAAAAAAAAAAAAAAAGTTAATCATTTATTATTTTCTTCACTATCAAAGAAAAAGGTTGACTGCAATTTCAGAATAATTAATGTAAAAAGATTTTGCGCCCTCCAACAGAAATTTAAAATAATGTCGTAGCAATTTGGCATTTGATCAATTTTAGAACCAGTTTAAAAAATGATAATCATTGCATTCTCACAAGACATACACACTATAACTTACATACACACAATTTCATATATGTGTATTTATTATAGCATAAAATAGTTGGACTATTTTCTATATATATGTGTGTGTGTGTGTGTATATGTTTTAGTTACTGCCCTCACCACCAGATCATTATTTTATGTACTGGCTGTTATAAAAAGGAAAAATGAAATAGGATATTAGTGATGAAATTCAGAAAATTGATTCTAATAGGATTTCTTCCAGACTTTCTCAGTGCCATTGATGGCAGGATGAGGACTTGAGAATGTGGGAGCTCCTCTCTCTCTATGCTATTAGTAATCAAAACACTGTTCGGTGCATCAAATATTAAATTTAATGAAATCAATTGGAAATGAAATTTTTATTTTGAAGAACACCGATCAATATTTGCCAAAACTGACTGAGCAGTTTATGTATTTTGTTAACAACACTATAAAGGTCAAATAAATAGGAGGAAAATGGCTTTATTTTATATATAAGAAAGAAGTTTTTTTTTATTATTATTTAAAATTAAACTTTATGAATCTAAATAATATTGTAGTTTCTGCCTGTATTTGTTCAATCACAAACTCCTAGAGATTTGTAGATTGATCTCTATAGCCATACATATTTAGTATTCCCAGTTCTTCAGTCGTTATCATGCAACACTAACAAATTTGCACCTTAATTCATTCAACTCACACTTTCTTGCTTTTTTCTGGTCCAATTTTTAAAATATGTATTTGGTTGGAATATGTCATTTTTATGTGGTTTTATCCATAGAATTAATTTTTACAGCAAATTTAAACATTATTAGTATTCCTGAAAATGCAAAATATTTTTTTTCAATATTGAATTTTACATTACTTTGTTTTTCAAACTCAAATAAGCCAACCTTTACCAATATTCCTGAATTTGTACAACCAATCAGAAGTGTTTAAACCACAATGAGCAAATTGTACTTTTCTTTGACAAGTTAAATTGGAAACACAAACTAAGTTAGCAGAAGTATCTTTAAAAATTATAAGTAAAGAAAGAGCAATTTAATAGAAAAGAGAATTATTTTGATATATAATGTGTGAAATTTTAATGTTTTAATGTAAAACTTGTTTAAAAAACTTTCAAATTTGGAAAAAAAATGTACTTAAAATGTATCAATTATTTTATAATATAAACAAAAATGTCATCATGCAGCCAAACTGTGCATTAAGTGCAGTCAGTTGTGAATGGATTTTTTGGTTACATATTTTTATACACAGACACAAGTTTGTGTTAAAAGATTTTGAAAATGTTAAATCTAAAATTGTTAAAAAATAACTACCTTATTAAAAAAGTTTTGTTCAACTTTTATTTAGAAAAATATTTTTAAATGAATATTCAACATAGTAAAATAAAGGGTGGACGCTGATGGACTTATTTATAATATACAACTATTATTTTAAAAAAAATTTTATACATTTATTGAAATATATATATATGAAAAGCTAAGCTATCTAAAAAAAATACATTTGAAAACTTTAAATGTGTAAATTTTTAACATACCTTTATAACTATTTATGAACAAAATTATTTTAATAAAATCGTTGGTATTTCAATTTTTATTAAAATAATTTTCTTTTATTCCAAAATGCACCTAAAATATACTTAGAAAAAAACAACTTTTCTATGTGAAGCTGTGCTTTTTCTGTATAAAAAAATACTGCAAAGTAAATACAAAGTAATTTAAAGGTTTATAATTTGCTTCCAATCCAAATGTTTTTTTAACTGCTTCAAAAATATTATAAATTAAAATCATGAAACTAAAATAAAATCTTTAGCTTATTTATAAACTGTGACATATCTTTTAAGATAATCTTGCATAACTAAAGATAAATCTCTTTAACATTATTACATGTTTAAACCCACATTAGAAATAATAGGAAAAATTATGCTTTGTCAGTATTTGCACTAATATTGGTATAAGAAAATTTCATTTGGTAAAATTTATAAACGGAAATAAAGAAAAAGTTTGAGGTAAAAAAAAAAAAAAACAATGTCTATATAGACATTGTTTTTTTTTTTTGTTTTTTTTACCTCAAACTTTTTCTTTATTTCCAAATATTTGTTTGGAAAGAAAAGAAAAGGAAAATTTGAACGATAACATCTCAGATGGAAATGAGTGAGGGTTTTCTTTCAAACTTTAATTCAAACCATGAGGAAGGTAGGATTTGCATTCTCCCTTTCCCGAAAGACTTGAAATCATTCCATTTGGCAAGTCTTCTACCCCTATAACAGAAGTGTGTGTATATATATATATATATATATATATATATATATATATATATATATATATATATATATATTTGTAGTCATCGACATACAGTCCTATTGTGTTGTATCACAACTCATCTGTGCCGCTAGACTAGCATCTCTCCCAAGCCAAGGATTGAACCTAGGACCGTTGTGTCGGCAGTTCTTCCACTCGACCATGGAATTGACGCCCGTAAATAACTTGTTGGAATGTCTATTTAAATAGACACCCCCCCACCACTTTTATAGTTCTCAAATCGCTTGTTCGTAAACACACACACACACAGACACACACACAAATTGATATAAATATAGACTATTTTACAATCTAATTTACACTTTTCTTGTATGTAAGACACATGTGGGTATATTAGATGACTATGCTGAAAAAAAGGTCATCCTTTCTCTAAATGCTATCACATAGATTAAAAAATATTAGATTGGTTGAATCAACATAATGAAAAGGATGAGAGATAGGTGATTTGTTTAGTTAATTATAAAATACCGCTATTCTTTGTTTTATTAGATCACATCATCCTTTTGGTACTTTAGGATTTATGATGTCATAACGGATCCCTTCTCAATATCATCAACCTGTTTCGATGTATGCTGTGAAGGATTTGTCTGGTTTCTTCCAAATTCCAGTAAAGCAACTGGCCCTGACAGTATTCCAATTATAGTACTCAAAAAACTTCAATCTGAACTAGCGCCCATACTTACAAAACTGTTTAAACGTTGTCTTAAGGAGAATAGTTTCCCATCTCCCTGGAAAATCTCATCAGTATGCCCTGTATTTAAGAATTCAGGTGATCGCTCATCCCCCTCTCAGTACAGGCCAATAAGTCTCCTGTGCGTCATGAGTAAGTTGCTAGAATCTGTGTTAAATACAGAAGTAATCAAACATCTCAACAAAAATAACCTTCTTAGTGACACTCAATATGGTTTCCGTTCTGCTAGATCTACAGCAGATGTGCTTACAGTTATATCGCATAGGATTAGCAAATCTCTCGACGGTGGCAATCTTTCTAGGGCAATTGCTCTTGACATATCTAAAGCCTTTGATAGGGTATGGCATAAAGGTTTACTTCATAAGATCGCTAGCTATGGTATAGCTGGAAAAGTCTTCTCAATTATTAAATCATTTCTTTCTGATAGGTTCATAAGAGTAGTAGTTGAGGGGCAAAAATCAGAAGCTCACAGTATTAATGCCGGTGTCCCTCAGGGGTCCATCCTGGGCCCAAATCTTTTCCTGATCTACATTAATGATCTTCCAAATCACATCCTTACATCATTTGTAGACATTTATGCTGACGACACTACCATTTATGGTAGCACATCTAAGACAGTAAACGACCAAGTTCTCTCCAATTCTCTCTCCTCTGATCTTGAGCACGTAGTACAATGGGGAAAGGAGTGGCTGGTTACTTTTAATGCATCTAAAACCAAGCTTCTCTCTTTACATCATCAACATTCTAATCCACATTTGGCATCAATTGAAATGAATGGCTCTCGTCTTCAGGAGGCCTCAAGTTTTGACAAGCTTCTGGGCTTGACCATTACTCCTGATCTTAAATGGAACACGTACATCAAATCTGTTGCCAAGGCCGCTGGAAAAATGGTCGGATCTTTCTATCGATCCGGTAAATAGCTCACTGCTGATGCTATTCTCTATCTATATAAGAGCCAGGTACGTCCAAGGATGGAATACTATTGCCACATCTGGGCAGGAGCTGCTAGAAAGGACTTGTCCTGCCTTGATAGAGTTCAAAATAGACTTCGTAGCCTCGTAGGAGATGTCCTTTTCTCCTCCTTGCAACCTCTATCTCACAGAAGAGATGTTGCGAGTTTGTCTCTGATGTATCGTTATTTTCATGGAAAGTGTTCGACTGAGCTTCAATCTATGGTCCCCCCTCGTCAAACTTTCACAAGAAACACTCGTCTAGCTGTAAACACTATCAATAATTCCCCCCACTCTTTATCTGTGCCTAAACCTAAACATAGATTCCATGAACAAAGCTTCTTTCTTAGAACTGCACGCCTGTGGAATTGTCTTCCGTTTTCCTGCTTTCCGGCTGACTACAACATGGTTGTGTTCAAGTCTAAAGTAAATAAGTTCTTGATGAGCCGTTCCATATAAGTTATCAAATTTACCAAATTTTCATTACTAATGATTACTATATTGTCCAATGTCTACTGTATACTCTTTAACCCTTATCCTTGAGTGGCCTCTGGGCCTTGATA
Organism: Euprymna scolopes; assembly: GCF_053919585.1. NCBI lineage: Eukaryota > Metazoa > Mollusca > Cephalopoda > Sepiida > Sepiolidae > Euprymna > Euprymna scolopes. Next base: position 167,910,145 of record NC_136486.1, read on the forward strand.
ATGTGGTGATGCCTATGTAAAAAAAAGAAGAAAAAAAAACTATGTTTAGTGATATCACCTATTGTGCATGGAGACAAACATATATGATAACAAACAACAGCTGTTGTTGTTGTAGTAGTAGTAGTAGTATATATATATATGTGTATAGTAATGGAAATTTTTTTTAACCTTTAAAACTATGTAAAAAAAATAAAAATTAAAAAATTTTTTAGTCCTTTATTGGAAAATTGTTTTGTCAGTAAGTCATTTAATCTCTTGCAATTATTGAATCAATTTGCTTTCTCAAATTCATAATAGTCTCAATGTTATTTCAATGATCATCAGCTGTTTACCATGATACAGTTTCAGGGATTTAACAAAAAAAAAACAAAAAAAAAAAAAAAAAAACAGTATTTTAAATCATGATTCCCCAACAGTGTCGATCAAACACCACCTCCCTTAAAAACAAAAACTTTTCCAGATACTGGATCTAGTTTATTGTTCCATATTAGGCTAATCTATTCATGTTATCAAAAAAATGTTTTCTTTATCTGTATTGTCCTTGTCTCCAAAAAAGGAAGTATTTCTATTTACAAATCTACTGCATTTTTATATACTTCAGATGAATCTATTTTACTACTTATCATCCTCCTTCTTTGTTATTAATATTTTATTCATATATTTACATCCTTATTTACTCATAATTTCTTTATATTTATTAGTTTTCAAAAATATATAAAAGTTTAAAATATTATAAATATATTATATAGACTTCTCCCCCTCCCCATACATTTCTAACATAGTTTTGAATTTCCTCTATTAATCTATTGATAATATATGTGTATATACATATGCATCACATCTTTACAGTCGCTCAAGTTCTTTAATGAAAAAAAAAAATGCTCATATCTGTACAAAATGTTCTCTAAATAATTAGTTAGAGATACATATATATTCAATGTAGAGTCAGAAATACATCATTTTAAATAAGAACGCCAAGTTCTACTAAAATTGTTGCAAAACTAGATAAACGGTGGAGAAATTGAATTTCTTGTTGTGAACTGGTCTATGATTTCAAGTAATTTTTTCATATGAAGTGCCTTCAATAAGTTTTGAGACTTGTGTTTTATACAGGCATTTAAAATTATCGTAGACTCTTTAAAATTCAGTATACTATTGCTATACATCTTATGAGATGACTGACCAATTTTTATGATTTTAGATTCAAATGAACAGCTACAGCAGGAATTGGAATACACTCTACTAAAGCCTGATTATCACATGGTGTATTGCAAAAATGCTATATGTATGTGAAGACACTTTCCAAGAATAATATGCAATAAAATTCTGTTTTAAACATAGAAAAATGCCACAGAAATGCATGGAATGCTTTAGACTGCATTTGGACCATCTTGCATGAATTGAGCATCAGTCTTGGAATGGTGTATGAGATTCAAGGAAAGAAAGGAATCTGTGAGGAATAATGAGAGGTTTGGGAGGAGTAAGAAAATCAGAACACCAGAGTCAATTGGCCAAATAAGGAATTTTATGGATAAGGACTGTTGTGTGTCTATAGAGACAATAAGTGCACAGTTTAATGTCACTGTAGGAATTGTACTCATGAAGAACTGAAGATGCGGAAGATTTGCACAAAGTTTGTCCCAAGGGTGCTCAAAGATCGGAAAGAAAGACATCATGGCAGTAGGGAAATGGCCGAGCTGATCAATTCAGCCCTCTATAGTCCAGACCTTGCTCCCTGTGACTTTTGGTTATTCCCTAAGCTCAAGGAAAACCTTAGAGGCTGTCGTTATGAGACAATTGAGGAGATGAAGGAGGCTATAACGAGGGTGATTGACATGCTCACACAAGAGGACTTCCATGGGGCCTTCCAGAAATAGTTGGAACGGTACAACAAGTGCATTGCAGCGAAAGATTACTTCTGAAGATAACTAGAGTTTCATGTGTGTACTATCAATAAGAGTCTGGAAACTTATTTAAGGCACCTCATATAATGATGTCAATTTTTAACTCCAAATTTCAGAGCTTTAAATTATAACTTTTGAACCACTCAGGATATTTGCATGGTTCAAACAGTTTTGAACTTCATTTACTAAGCTCTTTTGTGATTAAATAATAACCTAAAATTTTAAAAAAAAATTTTAAAAAAATCAAATAAAAATGTTCAACTACATTTTCCAAGGTACGTAGATAAGTATATTTTATTTTGGTCCAAAAAAGTACATTTTCATGAAGTGTGTATTTGTGTCAGACATCAATAAAAAGGAAATGCATTTTATTTTATTTCTAACTTAAAAATTATAGAAATGAAAACATAAGGACAAGTTCACAGATGTTCCTATGAACTTAAGAGAATTGTTGAGTGTACCTCAATGATTATAAATTGAACCAAAATTTACTTCAATTAATCTCACTGTATTAACACTCCCCTACTATCATCCTGACACCCCACCAATTGAATATTTATAAAATGTACAAAATATATATGCATTTAATAAATTTTATGATAGTTTCATTTCTATATTAATGCGCAAATAATTAAATCAATTCTGAATCTCAACTAAAAAGGAAATAATTTTAAAGTAAAATCAACTCAAAGTAATAGGAATAGTAAACAACAAAAAAGATTTTTTAAATAATTGCTTTTAAATCCCAAAATCTACAATTCTGTTTCTTTTTACTTAAATTTAAGTCACATTCTTTCTTCCATGTTTATAAAATTTACATTAAAAATTTACCAACTTCCATCTTGTTTTTCTAAATATACACTGAACAAGTTTGTCATTAAATTGATATTTGCTTTTTCTCAAAACCTCAAATCAAACGGATCAATAATCAAGTATCTTATCAAGTTTCACATACATTCAATTAGAGCCAATGAATGAAGAAATTTTTTTTAAATATACAAAGAAAGAAATAAAAAAAAACAATATGTTTGAAATACTAGAGAGACAGGACACCATTTTCAGCCAACAACAACATGCAAAATAGAACATTTTCACACAGAAAGTAGGTAATAAGTAAAACAACAGTCTTTTAAATGAGAAACAATTGCCCATGCTGAATCGATATAAATTTTTAAAAATCTTATGAAACGTTACAAAAAGATTTCAACAAAATAAATATTCTGACAGCAGAACTACGAAAATCTTTCAGTCAACTGAAACTTACATTTGCACATATTCAGAATACAAAATGTAGTATTAGAAAGATACAAATAGAAAATTTAAAGTTACTTTAAAAAAAAGTAAATTTCAAATAAAACTATATCTATGCTCATTTTTATTTCCATATTAACAAAATCAGGAAACAACTTCACATGTGCATGTGTACTTCTTGTACTGATGTAACTTTGATGCTTATAAACTGAATTATTATTCACTGAATATATTTTAAATCAGAAGTGCAATAGAATAAAATAAACCTTTCAAAAACCTATTTAAAAAGATAATTATAAAATTAAATCCACCACAATGAACTTTTTTTTGTAAATAAATCAGTCATGTTAATCGTTTAATAGTTGAAAAATAGAAAGAGTGAATTACTAAGCATATAAATTGTGGAAAAGAAAGTTATATAAACTGGCTTTTAATGGTTGAAAGTTTTGAAAGTGATTTACAATTTTATAAAAAAAAACAAAAACAATATTACTTTAAAAATATATATAATTATTCGGACCTTATTGATAATTTATTGACATAATAGTTAAATTTAACTTTCAAAAACTTATTTTAAAAAAATAAATAATAATATTTGGTAAAAAAAAAAAAGAAAAAATAGGAAGGAAGATGAAAGAAAATAGACTCCCAGGCTACACCAAGTAGATGTAGATAATTATTCATTAATAATATGATAAAAATAAAAGTTATACCAAAACATAACTCAAAAATTATCAAATAGGTCGAGCTAGATCAAATCTGATAGGAGATATTAATCTGACAATTATGAAACTACAGCACATCAGTACTTAAATACGACTTTTGAAGTCTGATGAAATATTGGGGCAAATTTGATTTGTATATATTCCTATCAAGCAATTTTATGGACATTTTTTTGTATATAAAAAAATATGTATGTTTGACATCCGGGCAGTAATCCCTTATCTCTCTGTAAAGATGATTGTAATTATTATTCATCCTGATAGTAATTATAATGGATAATGTGCAGTGTTGATTTTTAATATTTTTCATGCATTTAATCAATTTCAAGTATTATTAGACAGTAAATAGTATTACAATTCAATAATTTTTTTCTTGCTCAGCCATTTTGGACTGACTTTTCTCTTATACAAATTAATTTTTATTTTAACAAAATATTACACTTTTTGTTTTTTAATTCTTCTGTTATCTACCAAGTAATGTTTTTAGTTTAAAATGGTTTATGCATCATTTACATTCTTCAGCTTATTGGATTATGTCTTTTTGTGAATCATATAATTTTGGTATTATACATAATGTCATTATATTAAAAATCAAAATGAGATTGATTAACCACAAAAAAGAGGTGCATAATAGATGAACTCGCATTATTTCTTTGTTAAAAATGTTTGCTAAGAATCAACTTCTATAATAGAAAAAGAACAAGAAAATCATACAAATTAAATATAAAGATTCTAAATCAAAATCGTGTGTGTGTATGATTTACTCCAAAACTAATTAATTCATTGTAATTTTGAAACAGTTGCTTCATGTAATGGTGAATAATGTGGGCTATATTAGTTTAACTTCGCTCCATACAAAAAGGGATAAAGAGGGCAAAGAAGTTATTTGTGAAAATTCAGATATCTCCAATTTTTGTGCAATTTTAATAGATTTTCATTGAATTTTATTGATAGTCGTTAGACATCAATAAAGCAAGATTTGCAGTTTTAAGGAATTATTCATTAAATACATAAATAAACTTGCAGAATTCTTTTGCTAAAACTGCAAGAGTTCATTTTTCATTGGTCACTTAAGTTTTGCTAAGCTCCAACTTTTATGGTCTAAAAACACAAGGATTCAAATAATAAAAAAGCTCATGATTTAAAATTTAATCGACATAAAATCTTACATTTTGTTAAAAATATAAATAGCTTTAGCATAAACTATTCATAGTCAAACTTGCAGAGATTTCCAGCGTTTTCTGGGAGCACAATAACAAAATAGAAAATTTTAAAAAATAATGTGTAGCATCTTTTATTTTAAAACCTCTCTTTCTCTACACATCTGTAGCCACATTACTGTTTTGAAAACACTCCGCTCCTTCTTTTTGGCAAGCTGATTCAATATAATAGAAGTAAAAGAACCGTTTAATTTAGTTTCAGTGTTGCGTTTTGAAAAAAAAATGTACTAGTAAGAATAAAAGAAAAAATGTCATGTTTTTCAAATCAAAATGCACTAATTTGGTCACTGATGACTCTAAAAGGAACTATAATGCGGTAGAACCCAGGGATACATTCCCCCACCCCCACCCCACCCAGGTTACAATGTGGAATGTGATGTTTATCCAGTTCCTGGTTACAGTATTTGCCCTGCCTTACGGTGTTATTTATAATGTTATTTGATTATATACGTGTGTATTATATACTGTACTGTATTTTGTTACTAATTTTTAATGCCCTATCCCAGGGTTCTACTGTACAATTTTTACAAAAAAAAAATAGCTTGGGGTCATGTGGAATCGAAATATCTTTGGCAGTTTCTGAGTTTTAGCTTGACACACACACAGAAATACAACTATTCTTTATATAACAAATAATTTCAGATAATCTAATTAATACCTTACACAATAATTTTAAATAATCAGTATCAAACCTAAGAAAGTAATTCACATCTTGTATACTTTATATGTGCAATTCTAACAATTGTTAGAATGTCTTCGCGTTCACTCTCTTTCTCTCTCAGGTTAAAAAAAAACCAACAAAAACATTTACACTTTTTTAAAATCTGAACTTTTCAGAGTTTGGAAGCATGCAAATGAGAACAAGAGATGTGACTTCATATTCCGGCAGTGGACAAAAATGACGAAGCAAGTTATGAGCTTGTTGACTCACCCATCAAGTTCTATCCACTATTAAACAAGGCATAATTTGAAGACACGGCTTCACATAGTCATCTGTGGGGAGAAAGAAGAAATGTCTCGAAGTCTTGTTTTTTTTTGTTTTTTTTTATAAATATTTTCTCACACCTGATAGAATCTTCTGATGAGGAAAACAAAAAGTTCTTCATTCATGAGAACTATATATTCTCAATTTGTAAGGAATTTCTCACCATGAAGCTTCAATGTAGATTTCTGTTTTATATTATCTGCATATAAGTATTAATGTTTTGCTTATTTTAGTTGTCAAGCATCAAATTCCTTCAATCTACTAAAAAATTTAAACCTGTTAAAATCAGGATGTCAGCAAGGATTTTAAAAACTACTGAAATAAAAAAAAAACATATAATCTCATTATAACAAATAACCAAGTTCTATGCTTAAAAAGAACAACTCAAATTTTAACAAAAATATGATTTGTTTAAATATGTGTATCAAACATTTGCATTCTATATTTTTAATTTGTTCTAAAAATAGAAAGATATTGCTTTTAATTTGGAAAAGTCTGAATTTGTTTTTGGATGGTCACTAATCCCAAATAGCAGTGATTAAATAATAACCAGTTAAAAAAATGTATATAAGCTCTTGGTATTAACAAAAGAAAATAATAAATCACAATTCCATAAAACCTGTAAAAGCAATCTTTTTAACCAATAATTTATAGAAGTATGAAAGTATTTTTGCAAGCAAAGTGCATGATTTAAGAAAATACTGCAATTTGAACCTCAACAAATTAATTTAATTCTTACTTTTTTATTATTTAATAGTAGATATGTCTAAAACAAATTAACAATAAGTCATCTCATTTACTGCGATATCTATATTAAAATGTTGGTATATCTATATTAAAAATCCAAACGTTTTATGAAGTGCAACTTAAATGTTTTAACCAAAATTTTAAGTTCTGAAATAAAAAAAAACAACTAAAAACAATTGTATTCATTATTGCACAGCTATAATTTCACATGAAATAGATTTGAACCCAGCAAATACTTTATAATGAAATATAAAAATCAGCCATCAAATTTTAAAAAAATAAGAAATTTTGTTTCCAGGTTTGTCTGAAAAGTTTTAAATTATTTAATTTTCCAAACTGGTTTTCCCCACATTAAAAATCGCCCTTGTGTCTAACTCTGCCCTCATGGGGAGACAAGTAAAAAAAAAAAAAAAAAAAAACCTACAAATACATATCAAAATGGAAAGAAAAGAAATGAAGCATCTCCAACAAAGATTGATGTATTTTATTCAAAATTATTTTTAATCATTCTCTTATCTTTCCTCCTATTTTGAATTACTTTTCTCCACAATTTCACTTTTCTTTTCAAATATTTCTATTATATCATCATAAAAACGAGACTTTCATTTAGAAAGATAGATATATAGATATATTTATTAGAATTCTAGTAGAAGTAAATACAATTTACTTAATTAAGGAAATGGTAACCAAAGTATGTTTTTTTTTTAAATAAATTTAAATCATAGAATTACTATTATGAAAACATTGATTTGTTCATATTCGAAAGGAATAAGTTAAATAACAAATGATAGCATTGGACTATTGTAGTCATAAAATGTTGGTATTTTGAATATTCTTTTTAAACAAATAAGTACTTGATAACCCCCATCATTTTAAAGGAATTTGGAGGTATTTAAAGTGACAAATCAGAGGTATAAATATATATAATATATAATGTTTCAAAATAAAATAAAACAAGTTAGCTAATATTGAAGAAAAACATGGTCTTTTTCAACAATCAATGTAAAACATAAAAAAGCAGAATAGAAACTGGCTGAGTAAACTATGAAAATGGCTGTATAAAGCAATCAACCTTGATCGGCTTCAAAACCTAGTTAGTGATGCCCTTTTCTCTTCCCTGCAACCTCTTTCCTTCAGAAAAGATGTTGCAAACCTGTCTCTGCTCTAACGCTATTTTCATAAGTGCTTGACTGAACTCCAATCTTTAGTTACCCCTTGCCAAACTTATAAATAATCAAATTCTACCCAATTTACACCATTAACAATTACTACATTATCACCTTAAATTCATTAACTCTTATCCTCAAATGGCCTTTCAGCCTTGATAAGTGGTAACATCCAAATTAAAAATAAAAAAATCACAGTTCATGGAAATATATCCCACTGAAATAAACTTTTCAATATAATTTCAATGTAAGAAAATGCAGTATGGGTATTGTGTTAAAAAATGATTCAAAATATTGTCTGCATATGCAAGATCCATAACATGGATCTGTTGAAAATGTTATTGTATCACAGACAAACACACAGTGACAGAGTTTTCATGGCAATATCAGATCTGTATTATTGCTGTCATATCACATAATAAGCAACGAATGACTAAGTTAATTTAATGTCTTGTTTTTTGTAAGTGAAAATGAATTTAATATTAAATGATGAGTATTGTATGTAAGTGGTTTAAAAGAAACACATGGTAAAATATTTGCAGAAAAAAAAACATTTCTAGAGATAATACTATAATCAAGATTAGAAGGTCTTGAAAAAGACCAAAAGACTGCTAATTTAATTGCATGTAGACTATAGTATAATACAATTTAAGAAAAATAAATTTCTTGCACCTATTATGGTGCTAGACAAATAAATTGTTTAATATGTAATATAGGTAGGTGTAATTATTCAAGCAAAGTTGTTATAGATAAAATGCAAGAAATACTTTTTTTTACTAAGAACCTAAGCTGCAGATGATGTGGAGGCATTTAGTGAAAGAGTTACATATCAAAATAAAATGGGCTGAACTATAATAAACTGAAACAAAATAGATTTTTATATGAAAAATATAATCCAGCAACAACAAAATTTGACTTTTTATATAATAAATATAATCCAACAACAAAAAAATTGGCTAGTCAAAATCAAGTATTGATTTATATTAATTAGTAACGATTTTAAAATTGCGAAATCTGACAGAAACTTCTTATTTTAGTCTTTCTAATGATTTATCTAATATAACATTGATATTTAGGTAATTAAATAAAGATAAAATTTAGCAGGTTTATTGCAAAATACTGATTGGATTTGAAACCATTGTAAATGCACTCACCTTGATCATGTCTGTGAGAAGACTTCAAAATTATCCTGTCATTTAAATTTCCTGCAAATACAAAAATAAAGAAAAGCAATGAAAAGCTGAATTAATCAACATTTGTTTCACTAAGACTTTTCCCCCTAAATATATCCTAAAATATGTCCGTTTTGGGATTGAGTTATGTTTGAAAAAAAAAAATTGAATCTTAATTGTTTTAATTAGCCTTAATTTGCAAATAACTGATTAAGTTACCTATCCTTTTAATAACTTTATATCTATCGCATTCATTCTCTCTCAATGTTGTTTGACACTTTGCTTGAATTCTTTACATTTTTTATGACTCTCACTTCTGTCATTCTCAGAGTTGATGGTAATAAAGATTAAAATAGTCCAAAAATTTCATGGCAGGTAACAATACTATTTGACCTGTAGTTAGAGAGAGAGAGGAGGGGAGGATAATTTCTGATTTTGTCTGCTTTAACTGGTTTTGCAAATTCATTTTCTTCTTGATTCAAAAAATAAAAAATAACATGAGCTAAATGGGTCCTCCAATAGGTTACATTTTTTTCTTTTAGTTACAATGTTTGTTTCTCGTTTTTTTTTTTTTTTTTTTTTGGGGGGGGGGGAGATAGATTCTGAAACTACATTGTAATGTTTACTTGAACAAGTATATTCCATTTTGATCCAAAGAGGTACAACATTATCATTCACTTGGCATCTAGAAAATATGGAAATATAATGTTTTTCTTAGTTTAATTTATAACTTTAAAATCAGGAATTAAAAACCAAATTTTAATAATCAAGAAAAAAAAAAATAACATGGGAATTGTCATTGATTTTTGCGAAGTTAAAGACTATAGATTTATTGAAAATTATTTCAATTAATGTCAAATTACTTACAAATCCTCCTCCCACTCAATTCATGTTGATCGCTGGATGCCATTCCAAAGATTTTATGTTAGAAAATATAAATAATAATAAAATAGTATTTCTAGACATGATGGTATGTTGTTGTTTTTTTTTAATTTATAAAATATTTGAAATACAAATCAATTTCCCACAAATATGAATCATTGTAATACTTGAACTAAATAAAATAAATTCAAATTATTTTTTAATAACAAAATTCTGTATGAAAAACTAAGAAAATTTTTTAAATGTAATAAGTACTTTTGTTATCAATAATTGTTTTAATTTAATTCAAAAATGTACAGAAAAAGTCGTCTTTATAAAAAAATAAAATGTAATAAAATTTCCTAAAATTTGTTATATCTAAATAAGTTAAAATATTTTAGTGTCTGAATTTATTTTCAATGCAGTGTTCTTAGGATTTTGCCTACTAAGCAAACTTGTTAAGATTAAAACTGTTGCTGTGGAATACATATTATTTAAAATTTTCCTCCAATAGTTTAAAAAAAAAAAAACGCTCATTAATCTAATAGTTAAATTAACAAATCAAAATAAAACATTGGATTTGCAATTAATTTATTCAGATTTTGGTTTTCTAAGAAACCGTGAATTTTAAACTATTCAGAATCTAAAATCAATAGCTTACCCAGTGGCGCTATACATAAGGCATACATGATCACGAATGAGTGTTGTTATGTACTTGGGATACACCAACAATTATCTGTGTCATGTATACCATTAGAAATCTTCATATTTTACTCCAATAATTTAAACAAGAAAAGGCTAAATATTTTCACCCAAGCCATAACTGAAGCTACAAAGGCATCTTGAATAAGATATAAAAAAAAGAAAGAAATTTAATTTATTTAAAAGATTCGTTTTTACATATTTTTCGTTTATTTAACATTAAGTATATCAAGCCATTTAAATTACTGAATTATGTTTATTTTAATAGCAATATTCTTCTTAAGCCTTGACTTTTTCAATCTTTATTTGAAATAAAGTTTGAAAGCAGAGTGCAAGATCATCAAAATGTTCTTTTTTAATTATAATTTGTTCATCTTTTGAATTTTTTTAGCTGCCTCCACACATCTCCATGTGAAACTTTGTCATCTGTCATACTTCAGTTTAAAATAAAGAAAATTTTAATTGCTAAATCCGCATATTAATAAATGAACACATCTGAACAATATCCATTATTCATTTATATATATATATATATATTTTTTTTTTCAGGGAGTAGGTGACATTATAGACAATATGGGGATACTAGTAGTTGCATAGAAATATCTGCATATGTGAATGAAACAAATTTATAAAGTTAAATTTACAAAAAAAAAAAAAATCAAACTTCTTTCAATTTTTTTTATTTTACAGATAATTACAATTAGGATACAATTTTGTAGTTCATAAATATTTATGAGAAAAATTAGAAATTTACAATGACAACTGCAACTTCCAAGTATACAATTTCGAATTTTGGAAATTTGCAGCAAGTACATGTTTAATAATAGCATGTTATTTTTTGTATACAGAATATGTACATAGAAATGAACTAAAATCAATTCAATATATATATATATATATATATATTATTATTATTATTATTATTATAGGTCAATGAAATTAAGGAAACATAGTAAAAATAGTAGTACGAGATGTATGAAAAAATAAATAAATAAAAACAACTGAGGTCATGATGACCTTTATTTACACCTGTGTTGTCAACAAACGAAAAAATAAAAAAATAAAACCTCCTATCCTTCCAGAACGGAAACAGAGAGTAAAAGTATTTTGCCATCGCTAATCTCACATTTTCTGTTTACTATGTTAAAATTAGAAAGAAAGAAAAAACAGTTAATTTATTAAAAATAGTCAAAATTCTAATCCCATAACAGAATGGATTCAGTGCATGCACAAGAAAAATGCTAACAAAATCCAATAAAAATGTTAATCTGCTTAAATGGGATCAGTAGGTCAAGCATTGTATCCATTAAACTCGGTTAAAACAAAGATGCTAAAAGCTTTTATATGGTCACACTTTGATTTGAAATACTATTTTCATTATTAAACACACAGATTGAATAAAAGCAGGAATACCTGGAAAACAAAATAGAAGAGTTACAAAAGTGTAAGTAACAGCTCGCTCGCTCTCCTCTCTCTCATATTAAACCAGTTAAGAGAAAGAAAAAAGTTTAAGTTTCATTGTTGGTTTTTAAAACACCAGTAAGAATGAAAATAAAAGACCCCCCCGCCATCCACTTTACACTTAATTTGGTCCCAGGTGACTCAAAAAAAAAAAAAAAAAAAAAATGAAAATTACATGACTTTTTGTTATCATAACACAAAAATCAAACTTAATCCAATGATCTAAGTTTTTGGGATGTATGTTAAGTAATTAACCTTGACTTTCCTTTTATTTTAGAAGGATTCAAACATCCTTATTAAAGACTGTCCATTGATCGGTTTGTATCGCATATTTAAAATAGAATTTTCCTCTGGCTGCCACAATTAAGGATAACCGCTATTGTTAAATTGTCAGATTATAGTTAGGATGTTTGCAGTAGTTTTGTTTTTGTTTTTTGTCTTGTTTTTTTGTTTTTGTTTTTTTAACTTTTTATGTTAAAATAAAATGTTTTAATTGAAAATTCGACTATTTTTAAATTAAAAAAAGTATATTTTAAATGAAATTGTTCTGCAATCTCAAACCCTATTTAAATTCAAATAAGATGTTATCAAGATTTGTAATTAT